>NC_137656.1:8505563-8874094 GCF_963422515.1 Blennius ocellaris
AAATGAACGAGAGTACAACGTAGCTGTCAATCGTAAAGTTTTTTTTATCGTCTCAATCATAATCAACCAAATTAAATAGCAAAGGAATGAAACCAGAAATAGAAAATAATCTCGATATATGTGGTGAGTTTTCGGAGAACTGTTCTTGTAATTTAAACAACATTTAAACAAAAAAAGTTTGCGTATAGAACAAAGCAAACTTTGAACAGCTGTTGCTGTTTTGTTTAGTGTCTTTGTTTTTGTATGATTTTATTTACTGCTGCCAATATATCTGATTCATGTATGCAGGGCTTACATGAATTTTTTTTACTGACAGCGACTACTTTGCTCGCTTATACAAGTTCTCATTAGAGCATTTAGTAATCTACCTGCTAAAGAGATTACAAATGAAAAAATTGCCCATCCTTGTCAAAGCCTTTTTAATTTTGAGCCGTATCGCTTTTTTTTAATGTTTGAAAAGTAGGTGAGTCCACATTAAATTCATCAAGGTCACAAAACTTCAAAGGTTATGCACTTACATTAGTGTGAATGTTGTGTATAATTTATTTAAAAATATATATTTAAAGTGTCTGCAATAGACACAAAGGTCATCTCGCAAATTAACCGGCAGGAGAAAAAAAATGGCAGCGTCAAGTTATAGTGAAAGATGAGCAAAATGATGGTCACAAAGAATAATAAGAGTGAACCAAGAGATAGAACATGGCTTCATTGAAGCAACGGATATAATAAGAGCTGAATGTATCTTTGCTGTGAAAAAAACTGTGGATGAAAGTTTGAAACCGTGCGAGATGAAGAAGCTCCAGTCCACCAAACATCAACTGAAGTGTGACCCTAAAGAGTTTGTCTTCAGAGAAAAGAACTGATTGTTGCAGAATTTTAACAGAGAAACTGTATTTCACATATAATGTGTTATGTGATTTCTTCTTTAAAAAAATAAAAAATAAAAAAATATACAGGGTGTGGTGTGGGAGGGTTCACTTCAGTTTTAAAATGGTGGAAATTTTAACAAGGTTAAAGGCAAAAAACCTGATAAATCTCTACATTTTCAGTAGAGTTAAAGTTATTGCTAACAATATATATAATTTCAACAACTGCAGTGGGCTGGACTCCAATAACACCAAAGAGCCACATTGCCTGTGCCACCTGATAAAGTGGGCTCAGGTCCAAAATGAACATCTTTTTATGTGGCCTACTTGTTCCATTAAAGGTGATCCCCCATGGGAGGATAGAGACGGGCTCCTGATGTGGATCGCTAATTGCAATGAGGATTTACTGTCAAGATGGGCATTCCATGTGGGACCAGTCTTTTAGCTTCACTAAATGGATCAGACATGCACAGGTACAATTATTCCAACATAAACTGATTACATGGATTGGAAGCGGTACACAAACCTGTTCATGTGCTTGGAGAGGTGTAATACTGACGTCTGTCTTCATGAGCCAAAGTAGAGGCGAACCTTTTAGCCCCGTTCTCACCCATAAATCCCAGAAACCCAATTTGAAGCTGAAGTTACATTGTGAGTAATACCTCGGTTAGCAGTCAGTTAGCTTTACTGCAGCTCCAGGGCAAGGTTAACAGCTCTACTGCACAGTTAAAACCCTCACAGCCACACTGCAACACAGTAATTAAGAGCTGGCGTGTGCGCACACAAACACACACACACACATGCACACACACACACACACACACACACACGCACGCACATACACACGCACACACAGCAGTGTCTATGAACAGTAATTAAATGCTTGAGCTCAAAGTCAGCTCAGAGAAGAATTAGAGCCCATCTGTGTGCACACTTGGAAACCAGCATCCTGGCGGTTGTGTATTGCTCCCTATTAGACCGATTAAAACGGCATAATGACAAATCAATTTTTAATAGTTTGAGCGAGTGTTCATTCAAAGCACTAAACAATCAGGGACAAGCCAGTACAAATGCTGATATAATTCATGACGCTGACTGGATGTTCTGGATGTGCAAACCTGCATTGAGATAATCAACCTCTCAGAGGATTCAGACCTCCCTGCTTATATCCATGAAACATGTTTAACGCCTCCTTAAGAGTGAAATAGCTCGGTACGTGTTGCTGCATGTGGAGCTTTGTGTTACAGAGGCTGGTATAGTGGTCATCACCTCTGCCTCATAAAGAGAAATGCCCTGTATCAAACCCTGGGTGCAGGACTTAGATTTCCCATCACTTCTATTGCATATGAGCCCTGTTTCAGAAGAGATTTTAATTAAATAAAATGTAGTAATTGGATTGTTTTTTTAAATCTTCTTCTTTTATCTTTTTGTTATCTTTATATTCAATTGTGCAAATCTGAGGGTAACCCATTGAATACAAGGGAAAATAATAACTGACATAAATCTGTACGCAGAGGCAGTCATGGAGCAAATGACATAGTGTTACTGTCTTCAAGCTCCTAAACAAGCTATCAAAATTTGCTGATTATTAATGACCATTAATTAATTAATAATTAATAATGAATAATTATTATTATGTTGAGATATAGTGGTATGGAGGGTCTTTGGTACATTTCAAGGATCCATTCATAAAACTGTCTCGACAAAATGCAAATATCGTACAACTGACTTGCTGTTTACCTCTTGGATGATCACTGTTGTTCTCGTGGTGTTTCCTCTCGTCTTTCAGGGGCAGTTGGTGACTCAGGGCGGAGGACAGTGCCAGCAGGCTGGCAGTACTGGCCCCGGGGGGCAGGGGGGGCTGCAGACCTGCCGGATGGGGCGTGAGAGGGATGGGGATGGCGTGACCGTGGGACAGGTGCTGAGCCTGAAGCTGCTGCTGCTGAAATACACAAAGAAATTAGGATTCAGCACAATGGTGTGACCGAAACTGCAAGCAACTGAGCAATCAACAGTTTGCTTTTCTTTTTTTTTCAAACTGGTGTAAATACTGGTTTTAAATCCTCATACATAAATAAACAAACTGATTGACCTTCAATGAATGGATGACTTAAACCCCAAAAAGCCTTACTTGATTATCTAGATGACATATTTGGAAGCACTCGCAGCATCCTCACAGTCAAAGTGCACTTTAAGTCTTCACACCATACTTTCTTTTTCACCTTTTTCTTCAATTAATTTAGCAAGAGTAAGAAAAAAAAGAAGCCAGAGCAATGGAAATTAATTTTAGCATTGAAAATAAAATTCAAAAACAAAAGTTTTAAAAGTTTATTGTTTATTAGTTGTAATTCTCCACAATTGTTTTAGTGAACGATGGATGAGTGGGAGGGTTGAATCCGGAGGTTTTTGGGGGCAACGAGGGGCGGTGATGTGACCGCCCTTCGTTTTAATCAGTACTAAGTAATATACACTTATTATATATATTTTTTAATTAGATCCAGATCAGTTTGTTTTATGTACAGCAACACATTTTCAATACGATTGTGTAACAAGTGTCAGTTTGGTTCAGTATTAAGTTTTTATTCTGTCTTTTTAGTGAGGTGGATTTAAAGAAAAAGATTGCTGCATCGTGTGTGTGTGTGCGTAAGCGTGTGTGTGTGTGTGTGTTACACCCACCCCTATGATGGCGTTGAGCTCAGCCATGGTGACCTGCTTCGCCCTCTCCACGGCCTGCACCACCTGCTGCTGATGCTGAGAGACACCAACACAAATAATCAGGAGACGAACTGAGAAACAGCAGCAGAGACGGAGGAAGGAATCAGACATCTGGCGACGAAAGTGGTACCATGCTATCCATGGGAAGAAAAAAATAATAATAATAGAGAAATACAATGTAGTCCTGCGATAGTTTTTGTGACGTATGACAGCCAAATTGAAAAACTCAGATCATTGTGACCTTCAGCATTCTGATTCATATACAAGGTGTGTATGATGAAATAAAAAAAAAAAAATGTCATTACATGGCAAGTTCTTCTATTCTTCAAATTGTAATAGTATATAATATACAATGAAAATGCATAAAGGTACATGCATAAGCATGTATCACGTACACTGCAAAAACAAAGCTGCTACTTATAAAATAAGCGCACCATGTGCATTCATTTCCAAATTGGGTCATAATTTGTTACTAAACCCTCACAGGTGTCTCATCGGTGGTCAAAACCACACATGTGTAACACACAGGTTTGTCGTCCAGTGTATGGAAAGTCTTTTTATCAACTTGTGTTATTTTTTTTTGTATCATAAAGCAACTCGCAATGAGAAATTATTTGCTGCAACAACAGCATTAGAACATTTATATTTCAGTTGTTTTGCCCAATTCACTTTCTATTGATTCATTCTCTCTTTCTCGAAGTCAGAGGTAGTAGAAGTTGCCCAACTCTGCCAACTTCCACACACGCAAGTGCATTTCAAAAGAATTTGAATACAGTGGAAAGCCAGCTTTTTGTCATAACTCACTTCAAATAGTGAAACTTGCTGATGTTTACTTATCATAGATCGGGTAAAATATTTAATTCGAGTTCATAAGTCATGGAAATAAAAATTTAAGCATTTCTCAATATTTTCTGCAGCAGCATAGAAGAAAAGTGAAATTCTTAAAATGTCTTTTTTGAATTTAGAAATAACCGAAAATCTCAAAATAATAGAAGATTAAATTCTTTTGAGATACAACAATAATTCACTTGCGTGTTTTGTCCTCAGTCTCAATAGGAGAAGGGTGTAAAATGTTAACATGGATATGTGTGTGGAGAAGAAGGAGACAAGCCAGACATCATTGGAGAGACAGACAGCAACCAGGGCAAAGTCATACAAAGGGTACGGAGAGGGGAAGACATATCCGGGGAAAGAGCAGCAAGATTCAACCAGGAGCGCAAAACATCAAAGAAGGCCAGAGATGAAAGAGCTTATCAGGTGTGGAAATGAACCTGACCATCGTGTTCAGGTAAACCTCGCAAAAATGAGCTAAAGCTGCATGAATCACACGCACATACACACACGCACACGCACACACACACACACACACACACACACACACACACACACACACACACACACACACACACACACACACACACACGCAGGCACGCACGCACGCATAATTAATAACTTGCCCGGAGCCTCTACAGTTACACAAACACTGTTTAATGGCCGAACGCAGAAAACAAACACACACAAAAAAAGACTTACTTCTCTACCAACAGTCACAGTATTGCTACTGAACCACAAAGTGACTGTTCCGAAACAAACATTTTTTAGATTTTAGGCTATGTTTCCTCATTACTGAAGGTTCAGCTCATTTGAATCATGTCCAGTTTTTTTTTTTTGTTTTTTTTACGTTTCTACTCCATGTGGAACCAGAGTGTTATACTCAATATAGACTGTTTCTGTCCAACCAGATTCTTCTGTCAGGGTGATTTTATGATTGATTTCACATCATCACACCACCAGCAGCACTGGGGCGGTGCGCAGGCGGGACGTAAACGACATCGTTTAAAGTTAAGTATGGCAGCCACAGTTCAGCTAAAGGATCCTGAGTGTCTCCAGCATTGTATTTTCCTCCATTGATGGAGGTATATGTTATTTATACAGCGGCTCACTGGAAGTAGAAGGTAACTATCGACAAACATTATCACTGCACTTTAGGCAATTCTTCATGTATCTGTACTAGTTCTACTCTGTACATTTTAACCAAAATATCTTTATGACAAAAACTTTGAGTAATAGAAAGCTTTACTTTTAAAGTATTGATGATTTTGTATTTATTACTTACATTTGCCTCAGCTGTTCCAATTCCATGTTATTTTCTTAGCTTCTAATTTGTTCTAAATGTTGTTAATATATTAGGTTTTACTTAAAATAGTTAAGTATTCCTACTCAGTTTTACTCTCTTAATACTGAAAACTATGCTACATTTTCAATTACAGCAGTGTCTGTACTTCTACTTCAGTGAAAAATATACATACTCTGCCACCTCTGCCAATCGCGTTGAGTGCAACTATGGTTATAACAAATGGATGTGGTAAATTAATTCCACTTATATAGCGCTTTTAACAATGTGTTTACATTGTTGTTCATGCACGCACACACGAAAAGCTGCTGCTGTAAAAAAAAATTT
Organism: Blennius ocellaris; assembly: GCF_963422515.1. Taxonomy (NCBI): domain Eukaryota; kingdom Metazoa; phylum Chordata; class Actinopteri; order Blenniiformes; family Blenniidae; genus Blennius; species Blennius ocellaris. Next base: position 8,511,606 of record NC_137656.1, read on the forward strand.
TCATGTCATAATAAAAGATGAAAAAGCAAGGAAGAAAGTCATAACGCAAACTGTTGCAGAGTTCCACTAAAACGACAGCTGATGAAAGTGTGCACGCTGCATTTTGTTGTATCATTTGTACCCGATTTATTGTTGGAGAATCATGTTTACCGTCTGTTATACAATCAGAGGCTGCAGCTGTATCACCATGTTTGTCTCGTTGCCTCCACATGGCTGCAGGGACTTACTGAAGAGAAAGATGCTTTTGCATCAGTATAGACAACATGCACGACGACTCGCTTGTCGCGGCATTCCTGAATTTGAATGAACCTCCCACCTGTTTGTTCTGCTTGCTACACCTGTGCACCGTGCACTCCCAAAAGACCTTGCAGACGCCTGTGTAACATTTTAATAATAAAAAAAAAAAAAATATCGGAACACTGTCTTTTTTGGTTGCAGTCCTTTTGTTATGGTGAGAAGATCACTGAGAGCTTTCATTTCAGGATGTGAAAAAAAAAAAAATGTTACATACAGCTTCCAAGCAACACACAGCATTTCAGTGAAGACTGGAGCTATTAAAAAACAAAAAAAAAAAGGTTGTTAATTATCAGAATGTGAAAGGTTGTTACATTTATATGAGGAACTGATGCCAAAATGTAATTCCTCTGAGGCAAATAGCAACGATACCAAAAAATACAAGGCCACTTCATGTAATGAAAAGCCATTCCAGCACAAAGAACACGGGTGGTAAAGTCATGCATGAAAATATTTTATAATAATTTGGAATCGCCATCTGAGATCGGGGCATATCGATGATGAGCAGCACTTCCCCTTCTTAGGACAATTTCCTGTAAACGTCTGGCAAGCTGGAATTGCATTATCCAATTCCACAATGCTGCCTGATCATCATCGATGAAATATAAGCATCAAATAACGAGTTTAACTCTATGTTCTAGAGAAAGGTCAGACAGCTGTGAATGCTCAGTTTGAGCCAGGTTGGTGTGAGTGGGTGCAAGCAAAGATTATGAGACTGGTGTAAAATTACAAGCGATTGATGCTGCGTGCCGGTGGCTGAGGGATGCTGGAAGAGGTTTGGAAGGTGGGATGTGAAAGAGCACCAGGCACAGTACGTATATGATTATTAATGATATGGCTTTTTTTAAAGCCCGTGGAAAATCCAAAAACTACTTCTGTGAAGTTGCACAGTATGAAATGAAATATCAAAAAATGAAGTGGAAAAAAATACAGAGCGGATTTATGGCATTACTCTCAATGGAAGCATCTAACCAGCACCAGAGAGGTGAAAATAGCAACCATAACTTTAATGAAGATTTCCAAGACAAAAAAGTATCAGAACAAAAAACACAGTCACAAACAAAAAATATATTTTAATTATATATGCCAGTTTCATGAAGTAGTGACTTTGGGTAGTTTGTTTTCTTCTTTTGTTCCTGGATTGAATGCAAGAAGTGGTTTGAATGACTCACTGCACCACCTTGTGGTAAAAAAAAACATAACATTACATGACTAATGAGGCTGCAACTGCCTGCTTTTTTTTTTTTAACATACTCTAAATCAAGGTGTTTTTGACCAAAAATAGAACATACTGTACTAAGACTTAAAAAAAAAAGACTACAGTGACAACATAAAAACAAGGAGCAGAGACAAAGTGGAGGTATCCTGTATGTATGCAGGAGGACAAGGATCAACCAATACGCCTATAGCACCTTTCAGACAATCATATGCACCTCAACATGAGTCACAAATGATTGTCAAATATTTGCAAACATAAATGTCTTGTAAATATATATATGTGAACATGTACCCCCACATACAAGACATGCAGACATATAAACTCACGCAAGTACGCAGTGTAGTAAAACAAGTTTCAATCAAACTGGGAGACCAATAAACGTCTGAAACCGAAGGATAAAATGAGCCGGAGTCTAGACGCAGGCTGTGGTTACTAATGGGTTCACTACAGAGCCAGAACGGGGTTTTATTCAGTTGTGGGAATTAATACAATTTCACTCTTGATTCTGTTCTGACAGTGATTCTCACATGTCCACTACTTAAGTCAGCAGGACATCCTTGAGGTCTCTGGCTGCCCGGTACTCAATGTGTTTGTCTGATCGAGATGTTTGTGTTTAGGTACGACAACTGATACCGATCATTACGGTTAGCATCCAATCAAGGACGAGAGCTGTGAACCGAGGTACAGAAAACCTGCAGCGAAAACAGCTGGCACTTCAGCAATTGAAAAGACGTGTCGCCGTGAGAGAGCAAATCATACATGATTGTGAGTTATTGTGGGGAAGATATGTTCAGTTATTTAAAGATCAAGGACGTTCGGAGCTCTTTCAACCATAAACAACAACCCCTATATAGTCCAGTAAAGGAGATGTAAAATATACAAAAGTACTTCTAAAACATAAAGAGATATAAAAATATTAGACTATGTGGAAGTAAAATACCTCAAATATTTAGACTAATATACTAAATAGGCGAGTTATGATGTAGGTAGAATGAACTAGAAGCAGGTGAGTATGAGGAAAGAGCAGTACTGAAGGAGTCCTCTGATCATCTGGTCGTGTGTGATCGTGTGCGACATTCAGTGATAGTTAATATGCAGCTAATATTGATGTGTGATTTAATCGTACTTACACCGGCAGGTGACATGGTTCATAACATATCTGTGAACTGAGATTCATAATATGATTAATGATAAAAAACAAACAAAAAAAAACACAGCCTTGAAAGAAAATTCCCCAAGAAGAGACAATGTCAGAAACGGACAGAAATGAGAGCAAAAAAAACAAAGAGCCTTTGCAAAACATATGCAGACACAGTCGATGTGATTTGCCGCACAATAATAATATGAATGTGTTCTTATTTACACGCAGCAGACGAGGCTGTGCATCAAAACAAAGCGGCTTCCTCTCCCTGCCTCCCCTCTCTGCGGGCCTCAGGGCTGTGTAGCGGCTCTGCAGTCTAATGCCATTATTCCTAATCCACCCTAAACCCTCCTAATCCATGGCTAATCTGGAGGAGAGCTTTTGGAGTCCACACTCACTCCTTCCTGCTGTTCCCACCCCTCAACACACACACATACACACCGTCAACTCCTCAGAGGGAGGATTTATCAGCTAAACACACACACACACACACACACACACACACACACACACACACACACACACACACACACACACACACACACACACACACACACACACACACACACACACACACACACACACACACACACGCACGCACACACACACACACCTAAGGATTTGGTAACAAACACTGCATAAAACACACCTCTCACACCTACTACTGTATGTGCATGCAATCGTAATGTGTTTTAAGAAAAAGTATTTTCTTTCTCACACACACACACACACACACACACACACACACACACACACACACACACACACACACACACACACACACACACACACACACACACACACACACACACACACACACACACACACACACACACACACACACACACACACACACACACAGCCGCTGGCTCCCGCATATGTTAGTGGGAGACATTTGATAAGTTCAGAGCATATCTGCCTATCCTGAGCCGTGAGGATTAGCCCAGGATAATCTGTGTGTGTCTGCGCCTCTGTGTGTAAATGTGTGTGTGTGTGTGTTCATATTCGTTTCTTTTTCATTACAATCCACCACACACTTCTCCTATGTATTCTGTCTTCTCTCTCTTTCTCCCCATTTTTCTCACCCACTTCCTTCTTAACTCACAGTGACAGGCATTTTTTGGAGTCTTACCTCTTGAGAGAGGAAAGGGATGACTTGGGCACAGATGGCGTTCAGCCGCTTGACGATCTCCGCCTGCAAGACACAGAGGTGGGTGCAGAGAGCACAATCATCTTCACACTCAGAAGCGGACAAGAAGGCGTTGTCCTACTCAACCCAACCTTCAATTGCAGACATCGGCACAGTTTGTGTTAGAGGAGCAGTTCACAGTATCTTCAGGCACAAAGCAGTGCAACCATTTCCAATCAAACAACATCCACACACTCGTTGGTGAAACATGATGGACACATTCATAATGTTTGGATTCCTCAAAGGTTCTTCAAAATAATGCTTATTTAATGGAGCAGAGCATGCAAAGCTGGTGTGGGAACAGGATAATGACCAACGATCAATATAGAAACAATTATCTTTCATAAAGGAAGGACAAATATTAAAAAAATTAGAAACCACAGATCATTAAACCAGGGATGATAAAGAGGCTCTTCCAGACAAACAACTTGACCAGGGCAAACAGTACAGACAAACTGTGAATGATATACATACACTGTATATATACACACAGAGTAACTAAGGCAAAGCTGACAGCGATCATGGATAATCAGGGGAGGAGAGGGAGCACAGAGGAGGACCAGAGAGAAGTGCAATGACACATTGACCAGACATGGACTTAAACTGGAAACTAAAACCAGCACAAACTCAAACAAAGGAACCATGGCTGACTACCAAGCATGACAACTCAAGTCACAATACTGAAAACCCAAGAACCAGGACCGGTCCAAAACAAAGTCTCCAAGAATCCTAAAAGTTTAACACAAACTCTGCATGTATGCAGCTGCTACAGGATGATATTGAAGAACATGTGCACACAATCACAAGAACAATCAAACATTTCACTAATATGGCTGAATGTGAACAAAATGTTTGCATTTGCAGATAAAACTCCTCAAAGCTGAACAATTGAAACCACACATCCTGATGTGGTGGAAAATTATATGAAGAGTCAGGTAAAGCACCATTTTTATTATTGTTCTTAAAAAAGGCCTTTGCATTTAGAGAAACTTACGTCAAACACTGTTCAATGAAAATACAAGAAAATAATGTGAAGTCGCTAGGAAGTAATATACCAATACCCTTTGGTTTTTCTTTGGTTTGATCTCTGGGCAGTATATAAGCACAATGTCCATAAACGATATTCACTAACTCCACCATGAAAATATGATAATAGCGGCAGGTCCATTTCAGTGTGAAGGTGAAACTTAAGGTGTGTGTGGTGGGGGGGGGGGGATCATCAGTGGACATCATGCATGGGCAAAAAGAATTACCAACTGATGCAGAGGGCAGGGGCGATTTGACAGTTCCCACTTCCCACAGTGTAAAGTAAAAATCGATCGGGACTGGATTATATATAAAGCCTTATTTTGCATCATAATTCTCTTCTCCTGTGAAGCTGAGGAAAAGTCAACCATTGCACTAAATTCTACCGATGGGATGAAAAAAGTTCAGCTCATGACATCTGAAGATCACATCTAAACGTCCCACCAGCAGCAGCCTGAAATACAACAGTAAATATTCATTCGTTTCCTCGAAGAACAGGAGATGAAGACGAGAGGAACGCGAGAGGTCGGGAGAGGTACTCGCCCTGCTTACTCAGGTAAAGTACAGATAACTATCCCCAAAAGAGCAGATGATTCAGCCTGCATGGACAGTTTTGAACTGTTAAAACACGGGGTGTTGTGGAGTAATCGCTGTAACCCCCGCCCCCCCCCCTCCCTCCCTCGAGACCATGCCCCCCCTGCTGAAATAAAATCTGAGGAAACACTGAAAGGTCTCTGATACCTCATTATGGAGTGATGGATAACTGGTCAAATAACAGCTACAAAGATTTTGTCATGACCACAAAACACAATTAATTTGAAATTACCAATAAAATCACGCACACACGCAGACACACACAAACATCTGTGCAGTTAAACTCCTTCTGTTGGTTGCTTGTGGTGTCGGTGATCCGTGTTAACTTATTATTAATCAAAGCTGCATCCTGTTAACATTCAGCCTCGTTCAGTGTCACTTGTGCTTGAGATGCCAAAGACTCACCGTGCACCCTGCAGTCTAATCCATTCACCACAGAATAATGGGGCGGCCATTAGAAACACTCTTTCCCACCAGCAGAGAACAATGTGGCTGTTTATGCAAATAGAGCTGATAGGAAACTGGCAATTCTATGCAAATATACTGGTGTGTTAAAATGGGGTTTGCATCAATTCAGTATTACCTCTGTCATAACTGTCAGGCTCATAATGAGCAGGTTGCACAGTTGCATAGTTATGTAAAATATGTAATTATTATGCCAGTCCATTAGAATAGACTTTATGTATCCGTTTCTTCCACTTCGCTTCTTCTGATAACTTATTTCTATGCTGCCAACTCCCATGCATGAACAGTGGAAGCTGGAGATCGGTCATATGTCTCACAGTAAGTACGCAATAAAAAACATTATTAGAGGCTTATTAGAGGCTTTTACTTCAAGTAAATCAGGTAGGCAAAGTCCTTACATAAAGAACTGCAAATGTTATGCCAGTTACACTAATCGGAATCGCGTCACACACAAAGAGTCACCAGCTCAAAAGTGTATCCTGAAGTGCCCTTGAGCAAGACACTGAACCAACGATTACAAATAGTTGCTGAGGACTTTGCACCGCAGTCAGAATCCTGAGTATATGGATGAATGCATGAACGCTGCAAAACACTGGATAAGCGGTTCGTCTTTCTTTTTCTCGAGTACATTAACATTGCACAAAGCTATATGAGGGTGTCTTTTATTAAAATACTTTTATTTCACTCTGTGATTGAGCAGTAAGTGTATTCCTCTTCATGGCATGATCAGGATGGTGTGTGTTATTATATTAGCCCCTGAAGCGGTCTTCAATTTTTTTTTTTTTTTTTTTTTTTTGCTGAAGGCCGGGATAATGAACAGCTCTGCTTTCACCTCAAAGTTGTTTTATTTTATTTCTATTTTTTTTAATCATCTTTGCGGCTGTTGTCTTCACAACCAGCCAGCCACTGGGTTGAGTCAGAATTTATTGGACTTTGCTCATCTCCCTCTAGAGCCACACAAATCCTTCAAACACCCCAAAACTTCATACAGAGTCGTGCTCTCAAAGACTTGTAAACATACAATGATGTGGAGACCACCTGGATTACTGACGTGAGCACAACCAAAGTAGTTTCAGCTGTACATATAAGAAAAATTAAGAGCAGTTAGGGCAGGGGTGTCAAACATACGGTTCATACGGTCCATTTCAGTGTGCGATGACCTGGCAGAATGTAAATATTACAAAGAAAAAACTAACAGAACCGCTCTTTCTTATGTTATGGCTGACATAACATAACCCTGATGACCAGATGTTTACTGCATTTTTGGACAAAACTATCAAAAAAGAACTTATTAGAATCAAATTGAGGTTTTAAAGCATTTTACTGTGGTTTGCACCAGGAGGCATGCATAAAAAATGGTATAATATTGAAATTGCACTTGTTTTTCCTCTCTTTTCTCACAAAGAGAAGCCTCTGGAGACGTGCAGGCCGACCCACACAAGACCTAAATGAGGTATGTGCGGCTGTTGAACTAAAAGTGAGTTCGACACATCTGAGTTACAGTCTATACTTACTCCACAATGCAAACATGCCACCTACACTCTTCTTTTCCCATTTCCTTACAAGAGTTAAACACTGGAGTTTCTCATGAAGTCTGACCTGGTCTAACCTTTTTTTTATCTTGTTCTTGCAAACCCAAGAAACCAAACTAATTTCTCTGCTCCTGTGGAGTATGAATCCACCTTTACAAATAAAGTGAAGATCAAAAATGAACTTCTGAAAAGTATACCAAAGACAATATTATCCTTTTGAAAATGTGCTGTCATCACAGTTAGACCCTGACCCGGATGAAGCAGGTGCGGCTAATGGATAACTTGATTTGGCAAACTATTGAAATCACAATAGGTTTTTTTTTTTTTTTGTGGGGGGGGTTCAATTCTGGAACTTCAATGTTTTAAATATTATTAACAGACTCGAAACTCGTGTACCACTGAGACCAGTGGTACCACTCATCTTTCAGAAAGGTTATTTTACTGCAGCACACGCTGAACATCAATCAACATCAGCCTAATGGATGATTTGTAAATAGAAACCCCGGATCTGGCCCTCGTGAGAATATGGAGTTGCACAGTAGACAGACGAGCACTCCAGCAGGCAACAGAAAGAAGAAAAAAAAGGAGCGCAATTTCTGTCGATTTAATCAGCCGAATTGAATAGTCGCCCATTGAAAAAGCCTTGACTGACTGAGATAAGTCCTTCAAGTCCAACACGAAGGAGCTACATCTCTAACCTCGTCGAGCACTTGTTTCGTGTGTAACCTTGGCAGAGGTGAACTTTGCTCTGGCATCACAGGAACAGAAGCTCCCTGAGGCAACCACAAGCAAACCCACAGCAGCACACTGATATAAATCCATCAGGCTATAGTGAAGGCAACACTGCGGCAGGATGGCACACATAGACACTACCGCATGTGCACACACACACACACATCCACAAGCTTATAGACACCTCCACACTGCAACTTCTCAGTATTCATCTGATGCCGTGACTGAACCCAAGGGTTGGCTTTTAAAGATTATACCTCTCTCTCACACACACACACACACACACACACACACACACACACACACACACACACACACACACACACACACACACACACACACACACACACACACACACACACACACACACACACACACACACACACACACACACACACACACACACACACACACACACACACAGGAAATTGCCTGATCCAACGTCCCAATGGGAGTGCTACAAGTACAACTCGCATCCAAACACAGAAAAAAGACGCACATACTAATCGCCGCATAGGAAGAACAGCACCTTCTTTATTTGTAACACCGAGTATGTGCGACGACATAACGGGCTTCATTTTCTTTTTGAATTAACTGGCAACGGTACACAATAACACCAGCTGAAGGGAGATATATACAGCAGCTGCAGGCAGTCATTTTCAAGCATTTACCAATGTATAGTATATAGTGAGTTTGGGTTAACAAAAAATAAGAAATTGAGTTCTGTGATTTTAGTGATCGACTTAATTACAGGTAGATATTTGCGGTTAAGTCGTTGGACCGATATTGTATTGTTTGGGTTGCATTGTTTTCCCTTTTTGTGCTCGGTATATTAATTGTTCCATGGCAATGGCCTGAATATTGCCTTGTCAAATGATTCCACATGGGATGAGCAGCAGAGCTAAATATGTGGGTTGCATCCCATGAAACAATTAACTGAATGTTCCCTGCCAATGCCAAAATATGAGGCTTTTTTATTTTGCTACTGACTCCTGGATTTAATGATTGAAGTAAAGTTCCCACTTTGGTGATCAGTTAAGGTCATAATTCACCCAGTTACTGTGGGGTGGTGGGGAATTTTATTTTGTAGAGAGGCGGGGTTTCCGAGCAGAAGTAGTTTTGTTGTTACACCGTGTGTGCGTTCCATTGGAGTGACGAGAGGAAAAAAATTAGAGAAAAGAAAAGCATTTCTGAGAAGTGTGTTCGAATGGAAAATCAAGTTTGGAGTTCCTTGCTGAACACGTCGCCTCCGACTCCTGTTCATCGGCTCTACACCATCACAATTTTATTTTGGACCAATTTATCAAAGTATTTAGGTTGGACTTATTTATTGAAGTGTATCTATCGCTTATTGTATTTTATTTATTTATTGTTTTCAAAAGATTGAGTGCAGTACAACAATTTTGTTTTTACTGCTACATTACAAGATATTTTTATATATTTTACAGGAGAGTCTTTTTTTAAACATATTCAATAAATGCTGTTCCAAATTCAAAGACATAATCGTGTAAATAATCATGATTTCAATATTGCCCCAAATTTTTGTAATTCAGATTTTTTTTCCATAACCAAGCAGCTCTAACTAAGACTATTGGAGTCGTTTAATAACCCCAGGGGGGAATTATTTGCGATCAAGGTGATCACATATTCTGTGCAAAGACCGATAAAACAAATAATTCAAGCCAATAAAATAGCTAGATCTTCCAATAAACAGCATTAAGTCAATAGAAGCTGCTCAGAAAAAAATAAACATTTGGCAAAGGCAAAGGAAATTTGGCAAAAAATTAAAGTTGTTCTGATGGATGGACCTGACAGCTATAATCACAATGCCCTGTCAGGAAAAGGCTTAAAACTGTTTTTTGATTTCTTTTGTAGTCTCTGGGGTTCATGATGCACTTAACTGAAAAATAAGAATTCACTCCGGTCAATGGATGACATAGTATACAGTCACAATAGAGGTGGGATTTTGAAAAAATGTTTTGTGCACACAACACAATAAATATAAACTTAATATTCACATTTTAGACAGTGAAGTTTACAGATACTCAATATGTGCTTTTAGAAATTACTTAAACATAAAGCCAGCAAATATACTGCCTCACTGCCTCATTTAATAATTCATGTGCGCAATGGTATAATTACAATTTAGAGGCTGACAAGTTAAGGGAACCTCACACAAGGTTACAAAAATAAAGCCAGATTTAATATGTTCAAATTAAATGCAGGTTTAAGTGAAATTGGGGTTTTCGTAGCAATATAAATTTGTTAATTCTAAATATTTATTGATCTATAAAAAATGTGACCATAAATGTCTGATTTCACCACCCGGAGTATGAGGATGAAGGGAATTGTGGCTTTGCAAAGATTTTTTACTTGATTTGAATAAATGTTGCCAAAAAATATGCATCAAAAGGCTTTAACCCTGGAAAGAAAACAGTTTTCAGGCATCAGCAGTCATCTCCACATGTTTTACTCCAGAGGATCAATATTGGTTCATTAGTCACTGACAAATGATTCACAAACCACAACATTCTTCGATAAACAGGTGTAGCCATGTTTTATAGTGAAGTGCTCTCAATTTCGCTTATGACGCTTTTTATAAATGCTTCTAAATGCAGCACTTCAGAGTCCATGAATAAAGTATTTTTGTAAGACGCAGGATACCTGAGCGTCAACTATCAGCAGAGTTCGGGAGGCATTTAGTCTCAAGTAGACGGGGGATTCAAGGGAGGGTTGCACTCCAGTTTACCTGCGATTAGCGCAGCGCTGAAGCCACACACAAACATCCACACTCGCGCGACCTAAAACACTGACATTTTATATTCATGGTTTATCCTGGGTAGACGCCTTGAGCATACATGCCCTTTTTCAGTTTTGTTCTTTTTCACATTGCGACACACCAGGGAGCTCCCCTGCACATATTAGCCTCTGAGATACTCCACTGACGCTGTTGGTTGGTTCACCTTTAAGTGTCTTGCTCAAGGGTACCTTAGAGTTAAGTGTTGAGGGAAGAATGAGGCCTTGCCTAATATTTTTTATTTTTTATTTTTTTTACAGCTGGGAAATGATTTGGTGTTCTTCCATGAAGCGAACAACAGCCTTCTCTCTGCAGTCAAAGAGATGAATGAACAAAAGAGCTGCATGTTCGCTTAAGGAGACAGTGACTGGATGAAAGAGCACTACAGTGTTGGGGATTATCAAATGCTGGCACAAACTGTCAACTTCAGCACGCCCTATCCAGCTCTATAAGGTGACGCGCCATTTGTAAGTTCAAATGGAATCAGTATTATTTGGGCCGCTTCAGTTAATAGCAATGCTCTGAACATCGCCTAATGAGCAGCAACTGTAAAATGGATTTGGCGAGTTACTACATACAACTGAACAACCTGATTTGATTTTTCCGGTTTAATCTTCACCTATTCCGTTATATCCCTAAATTATCATCCTGCATGTATTTGGTGTACTTGACCATTCACTGTAATTCATCTACCTTATAGCACTGAAGAGCATGTGATGCACCAGCCAGTGCCCTACACGGAGTCATTTTAGTGAATAAAGACAGTTTGCATCGCCGCTTTATGCAGACGACATCCATTTGGCTCCATCGCATGGAAATGTGGCTCAACACGTCCATGGATGGATGGATGGATGGATGGACGTCCATCGAGTGAATTACCACCAGATTATCTTTAATACAAATTCAAGCTGCCCGTATTTGCCGATAACTCTATTTTTCAATAAACACAAATTAATAAAAACTAAACAGTTATTGGTTTTACTTATTCTGAAAAAATATTTAATGCAGATGATGTAGTTGGCAGCATAATTTATTCATCGCTATTAAGTAGGTTTAGAAAAACATAATATGGGATAAGAATTGCAGGCTTATCAAATATATCTTTACGTGATTTACTGATGTAATTATTTCTGGGAATCTTTATGAACTAGACGAATAGAAGAATTATCTATATTAAAAATGCAATCAATAATACTAACAAGCATTGTACTTAAATTGTGTTTTTATTTGAAAAAGGCATAAAAAAAAGAAGATTTGGAGTGTTTTCATTGCAACACTTTTAAAGTGAGAATGTACCCCTAAAGTTCGATCAGGTATTACGATGCAGATGGACACTCGTGTTTTGGTTTTGAAGAGCCGAGCACAAGACGCTGAGAATGAAATGGAAATAAAAGCATTGGAGCAGAAATGGAAATCGAGCCACTTTTCCATAAGGCAACACAACCAATTACAGGTGACATTTTACATCAATGGAAAACCGCCGTGACTGTGGAACAAAGAGCAGGGATGTCAGACAGTTTGGCCAACATGTCTGGTCACACTGAAAATACCAAAGTCACAAAGCTTTGGAAAAAAAAAAAAAAAGGTGTCTTTTTTCCCTTCTTTTTGTCCTTGCAGTTTGTGCACGGCCAATAGATTTCGTTCGTACAACGATGGGGACTCTTTTTGGACCCGGACCTGACAGGGACTAAATCATTAAAAAAAAAAATGACTGACCAGAGAGTGAGGACTCAAACCGGGTCAATCCATGGAGCTTATTGCTAGATTAGAAGACTGTGGTTACAAAAAAGCAGCAGCCACCCAGGAGGGCGGTCCACGTGCACCGAGTTTCTTTTTAACCCTGAACATGAGGTGCAGAAAAACTGTCCGGATAGTTACAAAGATCTAGCAGTGTAACATCAAAACAGGGCCAAAACTGTCTGATCTGATCTGAGAAAGGTCATTTTACGAGTAAAAAGAGGATATCTGTAAAAACTGCTCCTGAACATGTTTTTTTATTTCACTTAAGGAAACCTACATGCCATGCATTACCTTGTTTATATCATGGCAACAAGCTAACAACACCCGTATTACAGATGTACCATCAAATACATTGTCCAAAAGGAAAATAACAATAAAAACGAACGCAAGAAAGAGCTCAAATACTCCCACTTTAGCTCCTAACAGCCAGAAATTAGATCAGGCGGGAGCCCTGGAGTCAGATTGGGTCAGATAGAAGATCAAATGTCCGCCTCCCCTGTGGAGCTTTGTAAGCACCACATCAGCACCACTTTTCACCACCAGCTAATACGCCTAATGGACCCCACTGTATAAAGGCTATATTCCCCTGTGACAGTATATGTGTGAGAGTGGGTGTGTAAAAGACACGGGGAGGGACAGTAAGAAACAACAAACGGCTTAGTACGGACAGGCTACAAAGAGCCCAGGCTGCCAAACGAAAGCTTAATGTAAAGATTCAGTGTGGTATTAATGCTCTTACGTCCTCCAGGCAGGATTAGTAATGATTATATACACTGTTTTAAGGGGCTTTAAACCAGACTATCTTCAGCCTTGGTAATGCTGCACGTTTGAAGCAATGAATTTGGTGGGACTTTCCTGCATGGTGTCAAATCCTCTGCTGGTAATTTCCCCATCCATTCCTAAACTAACCCAGCTGACATCAGAGGAAAAACGATGTACACTTTGGATAAACCTTCCCATTGCATTGAACACATTGAATTACATCTCATACTTACTTGTGGGAATATGAAACAGAGGTTTAAGGTGTTATGTCACATGAGATTCCTGAAATTTATATTGATTAATTTACATTATACAAGTTTGTAAAGAAAGATTTAAAAAAATCTTTTTAAATAGCCCAGTACATAAAAAACGAAGTCTTTTGTAGAGTTTGGTGAAGTTGTATTTTCATTTTATTTGAAAATACGATTAGAAAATCTATTTGATTTCACGTACAACCAGGTTCTCCCTAATCTATGTATAAAAACATGGAGCCTAGCTCCAAGCAAACATGTACAAACATTGAGTATCATAAAGACGGTGTTTACATTGCTGCTGATTCTGTTAGTCCATGTTCACACTTGGCATGAGGGGTTCGTTTCAAACCAATAATGGAACAATTGCTGTGTTAGTACCCTCCATATGTGGAAATATGAATGCTGCTATTCACACCCTGGTACACAGCAAACACGCTGACTGAGTCCACATGAAAAGGTTGTGAACAAACTCCGATGATTGAGATTAAAGTCTGAAGACAACGCAAAGCAAACCGGCGCACAGCAGTGTTACTGAGAGACGTGAAGTAATTCAGCTTTCAATAGTGCACACATTTTATACATTTGGAGGACAGATGAACTATTTCTCTCACCTTTTTTGGGGGGGATTACAACTGGTTAGTGTTTTTTAAAAACTGAATATATCAACTGGTGGATAATGGTCCACTTTATTTCTCAGTGTGTTCCAATGTTTTAAGAACTGCCTGAATAGATTTGTGTAATGTTGTATAAACCTTTAGTTTTAATGAAATGATGAACCACAGAACCACAATCATCCCCCCAAAAAATCCATTCTTTTCATAGGAGATACCGACTGCCTATGTTTTCCTTTGTTCCGCTGTGACGTCACAGTATTGGTTTGGATACGGGAATTGATTGAAGATGAGTTTTGTTTTTGTTTTGTTTTTCCCCTTCGATGCACACTGACACTTCAGTCAGAGGATGATGTGACCATACATGTAGATAGTCCCAAGACACAAACATAGAACATGATCTACTCTGAAATCAACGGACTATGTTTTCAAGTTGCTGTCAAGCACCTTGCACAGCAGCCATAACATCCATCCCGGCATGAGTTTGTTTATGTCGTTTGGTCTGATATGAGAAATAAGAAAGGAGCTGGAGCTGAATCCAGACCTTTGACTTTTTCTTAAACCAGGTAGGGAACGAGCACTGACACCAAAATTAACACGGGTTTTGATGACGTATTGAGTAATTTAACGTAACCATAGGATTCAATGTTCCATTTTTATGAGTGAGTGAAAGTGGACTTCTGCTGTTTTGGAATTGTATCAGTTTTCTGTTGCTTCTGTCTTGTAAGAGTCTCACCATTCATTTAGCGTTTTCTTTTCAAAGAGAAGTCAAACTAAAACAGTAATCGCTAATGCATGTAAACAAAGGTTGGACCATAAAATCTAAAGAAATAATTACAGAATGAAACCTGATTCACTGCATTGTATTGGCTCCACTGTGACTGTACTATTGCTTTAACAGCATTCTCTGTACGTCCAAATCCAAATATTAAAGTACCTGATAAAATAAAGAGTACGTGACCAACATTGTCAAAATGAAACAAATGGCTCCCTACGCGCAGCAGTGAAATGAGCTGTCAGACCTCATTGAAATCACCGCCAGTCTTCACTATCAAAACGTCTTATTACTTCCTCCTTTCACCGCTTTCCCCCACCCGACACCTTCCCTTTTCCCCACATCCTCCACTTGCTTTATTTCTCTTTCAGCCTCGCTAATTTGCAATTGATTAGCTGTCCTCCAGCTCAGTCCCAGTCCCCCCCCCTCCGCCTCAGACCCCGCTTACTCGTCCACACCCCCCCCCCCCCCCCTCTACCCCCCACCCCCTCCCCGGCCTGTCCTCTCCCTCCGTCTACGAGTCAATTTCTCTTTAACGAGCGTTGGTACATTTCACTCCCCGGGCAGCAGAGCCCTTCTGTGTAAATAAAACAGAGAGCAGAGCCAAAAATCAATGGGCCTATTACCCTCAGAAAATGCTAAACAAGCAATATTAGCGACTCGCTTGGTAGTGGAGGCCGACTGCCTTAATGGCCCCCGCCTGCACCTCTCCACACAGCCTCAACAGCTTCACCCCTCCCTCTCCTCAATCTCGGCATCCACTCAACCGGCCGCATGCTTTGCATCATCAGATCGAAAGCCAAAAGATAGAAAATGCACATTAACGCAAAGGCACGCCAGTGGTAGAGTCATTTGCTCCCAAAACTCACACACAAATAAAATATGAACACACACACACACGCACACATAATAGAATACACACACAGGCAGAGTGTGCACACAAAGAGTTCTGGCAGAAATTAGGGATTCACTCTCCTGGCAGAAATCATCAGGCACCACACAGAGCTACAAGCAACATTTTACCCCTCTTTATTTAGTCTGACTTGCCCATGTAAACACAACGTGCACACACACACACACACACAAATACACATGCGCAGCAGGGAATGAAGACTTAGAGCACACTCACATGCAATTTTTCATCAGACAAGCATGATTAGTCTTCCAATAGCTGTACGTGTGAAACATTCACATACAAACATGCAGACAGAAACCAACAAAAACCACCACACCCAAGAAAATGTCTACAACACGCCCACACACATATGCTCACAAAAACGCACAAAAACCGAACCCAAAACGAAATAAACAGCAACAGAGTGCCAATAAATACACTCACGCAATCAAATACAAATACATACAATCGCACACAAGTGTAAACATGTACAGTATGTACAGGTTGGCACACACACACACACACACACACACACACACACACACACACACACACACACACACACACACACACACACACACACACACACACACACACACACACACACACACACACACACACACACACACACACACACACACACACACACACACACACAATATAAATCCAGAAAAACACAAGCACACACAGCAAGACAAAGTCCAATCATTTATCACCTTCCCCCTTCCACACACACACACACACACACACACACACACACACACACACACACACACACACACACACACACACACACACACACACACACACACACACACACACACACACATACATACACACACACACACACACACACACGCCGAGGCTGGCGGGGAATGAATGTGTGTAGCTGGTTAGCTGTGGTTCATTTATCCTGGCAGCTGATGTGTGGTTAACACAGACATTTATGCTAATGACCTCCCGTGTTTAAAAAAAGGCAGCAATAATGTAAAGGCTCGTTAAAGGCCAAATCCTCGCTCGCTCCAGTCATTTTTCAGCCCATTTTCTTGTTCAATTAAACTGATGAAATTATTATTCACATGTGAAACGGCCATTCAACCTCACGAGGCAACCGGGCACTCTAAAATAGAACGGATGAACGATGGGATCACATTGTTAAGCAAGCCTTTTTTTTCAACCCATGTAAATATAGCAGATTATTAAATACATTTCAGACATTTCAAACAAAGTATGGGCTCATTTTTCAGCCGCATATTGGGATTTTTGGTAAACGGTAAAATTTACACTATTCTGAAGATGTTGAAAAATACAGTTTGCCACACATCTTAATGTAAAAGTAAAAGTATCAATAGATCTTTTTGTATCGAAACAAAAATCTTTATACTGATAGTCATTTTGTTTGTGTTGGACAAAGTAAAGAGGATGTAGTTTACTAATTTTATTTATCATGTTTATTTTAATTACATTTTATCTCCTGTTTTGATTATTTTTGTAAAAGTGTAATAATCTTTAGGGAAATCAGAAGTGTGCCTCTGCAGGTAACTGGATGACTGATGAAAAAACAAGGATATCAGGAAGGAAATACTTTCAACACAAAAAAAGCTAAATATTAATATGAGGGGACAAAAACAATTCAAACTTTTTGCGAAACCTAGAGAAAAAGTGCAATTTGCAGCTTCTAATGACATATTGGTCTTGGAGAAACGCTCAAAAAGATGTGACTCAAAATTCAAAATCTCAAAAAGTTGAGAAGAAGTTCAGCTTTTTCTTTGATAATTACTGTGATATATTTCCAAAAATGTCCCAGCTTTCCTGAGCTTTGGCTGCTGTAACATCCAAGAAGTCAACAGCATCTACGATTTTAATGCGTATGTTAATCTCATTTGCACATGTGCTTCATTTTGACACAGTTTGGTATGAGCATAAAACTTTCTTACCTGCTTGTGCATCTCGATGTTCAGTCCGTATGACATTTCGTAATACTGTGAAAGGAATAAAAGCCAGATCAGAGTGGGGTCAATCGCACAGCTCTTCCCTATTCCTCCCTGTTTGTGCAGGCAAATGGACTCACCATCACATAGTGTCTCTGCATCTCTGTTTTCTCGCTGGCCAGTTTCTCACATTCCAGTTTCAGGCTGCAAGGCAGAGGCGAAACGAGCACGATCAAAAACAAATGTGCACTGCAATCACACTTTGAATATTTGATTTATCCTGGTCCATTCAAAGAAACTCAGGATGACACTTGCAGAGTCTATCCCACCTATAATTTTTAATGGGACTTTCTGAAAAAGAGTGCAGTGAAAGAATAAGAAATGAATAATAAAGTTGTGTGGATCGTGCCGGTCCCCCCTGCAGACACAGGCACTTACTCAGCAGGTGCAGCGCAGTAATTAATGGATCAATGGACGACCACACAAACCTCATCATACATTCTTACAGGGGAGGCATAAACTGCACCATCAACAAAAAAGCAACCTTATATAATGAGGATCCATTTTACACAAAAGCCAGAGTCTATTAAATGTTGTGTGTAA
Source organism: Blennius ocellaris (assembly GCF_963422515.1). Lineage (NCBI taxonomy): Eukaryota > Metazoa > Chordata > Actinopteri > Blenniiformes > Blenniidae > Blennius > Blennius ocellaris. Next base: position 8,530,166 of record NC_137656.1, read on the forward strand.
CAGGAAGTCTTGTCTGTGTCTCTATGTGAAGCTTTTGTGCATCTTTTAAATAAAATCATCACGTATATGACAAATCTTTATAGGCACATTCCACAAAGCCAGATATTTCAACGTAATGGAATATAATTGTGAGAATTAGATAACAAAAAAAAAAAAAAATGTAATCCATTCTTTCTTTTGTGGAAATAGGAGGCTGGGTTTGAGATTGAGAATGAGTAATTTTTTGGAGTGTATCAATTTAAAGAGCCATTATTCTCAGCCAGCAGACTGATAATGCTGTTAGACGTCTAAAATGATATTACGTATGACAAGAAATTGAATTAAAGACAAACATTTGGATAAAGGAAAGGTTGAACGATTCATGTTCAACATGAAAAACAAGTAAAACATCCTTTTAAAGAAAATATCCCAGAATACAACTTTTCATGGACCGATGAGGTTTTTTTTTAAGCATATCTGACCTGCCCTTACTACCCACCCCCCCCCACCCCCACCCTGTCACCTTTTTTTTTAAGCAAATCAGCACCTCCCTCCTTGTTTGGGTTTCAGTGATGTGAGGCAGTTTGATGTGGGCGGCTGCAGCATTAAGGATGCAGCACACTCTCCTTGGCTCAACCTGTTCAGCTCTGGGATTGGCCACCAAACTGGACGTCTGCTTCATCTCACCAGGTGATTGGGTAATAATTACAGGGTGGCCAGAAGTCAGCGATTATTATGCATTGGTATCGTGCTTTTGGTTCTGCCCTCAGCAATGTATTTCACACTTCATCATGTTGGGTGGAAAAGTATTTCACACCACTTGCACTTGCGGAGAGAGACGCGCATACCAAGGTCGATGAGGTTTACCTGTGGCTGGTCACCAAGTGATAGATGGACCTGAGACAAAGGTGGACTGCTGGTGTATTAGCGTCATTGACTAGTATCAAAAGAGGGCTATTTCACACCACCTCCTGAGGAATATTTAGGCCAAAGTGGAAATGTTTCCTGTTTCACTCCAAACATACCCAAAAATCAACTTCTGTAGGCCTACTGTGTTTCATGGCATTGCATCATGCATTTGCCTAATATTTTGGTCATACTTTATGACTCACGGATGACTGTTGCACCGCAGAATCACACAGATCAACCTGTTTTTAAAATGTAAGCTTCGTGCGAGTTTCATATGGACATTGTGGATGAAGGCAAATGAAAAATTCCATTATTGGCCTTTCTTGGATCATTTTCTCTATCAAACACTGGTCTGGACTATAAATGGAAAAAAAAAAAAAAAAAAGATCAATTGCAACTTCCTCTAGCCCAAGGTGACTTTTACAGTGTCTCGCTATGCTTGATCAAGTGTCTACAACCCCTTTTTTTAACCCACAGAAATGTAAAACAAACCAGAAGTGCAATTCATTCAACGATGCAAAACAGAATATTTTGGCCACTTCTTATGCAATAGTTAACCTTTGCATTTATTCCTCAAATTAGTACATTTATCTGCAGCTCTAACAGACCCTGGTGAACTCACCGGTCAGCCCTACATCCATCTTCAAAGCGTCATAAGAAGCATCATAAGTCTCCTCTCTTTTGGCACGTGAGCTGCCATTTCCATTCGCACCTTCCTCGAGTCTCACCTGTGATACTGGGCTTGCAGGAACTGAAACTCCTCCTTGATCCGGTCGCAGGACTCGGTGACCGTGAACTTGAACGGCTGTCCCGGCTGGTGGGGGACCTCGACCCAAAGCCATGCAGCGTGCGTGGGGAAGAGAGGAAGAACTGAGCCACCAAAGTTCAGGGTCACGACACACACTGGCAGGACTGTCGCTGACAAAAGGGCCTCTGTGAGACGGATGGCCCCCTTTGGTTTCACTCGGTCTCCTCACACGTTAGCCCACGCACAGTCACAGACACACGGATACACAGCTGCAGCAGTTTAACAATGAGCGCAATTGTGCGTACGAGCGCGCAGTGGCACGGAAACTTGATCTAAAGCGATTACGCATCAAGCGCGCGGTTGTTAATCTGCTCTGTTTTTGACATACTGCCGTTTGAAAGCTTTGTACTTACCGGATGCCGTGCCGGGGGGTACATCTTGCTCAGATCCCGAATCATTAAAAATGTATTGTAAAGTTCATCCAAGTGAACACGAAAACAAAACGACTTGAACCGATCAGTCCCCGCGCGTAAAAAGGTCAGTCAGTGGCTGATCTGCGGTCTGCGCGCACCTTCCGCGAAGAGTGGAAACATCCTCGTACCTCGTTTGGTGGGAAAAAAAAAATAATAATAATAATTCAAAAGTCCATTCAGGTAATAAGCACAGAAGTTGTCTCCGTCTTGTCCAAAAATCTCCAGCGCCTTTTTAAAAAAAATATTTTTGGTATTTTTTGGTCTTCTGTGCGCGCAAAGCTAAATGTTCACCGTCGGAACTCACAAACCAATCTTCTATTTTCTCTGATTTCCCACAGAGAGAATCAACTTTTGCCTCATCGTGACCCTGCTCGTCCACGGCTGAGCTCCTTCGTTGTCACGCTTTATTATTTCCTCCAGCCTCCTTCAGTTCTCCATCCTCAGACCTCAGAGAGAGAGAGAGAGAGCGAGAGAGAGCGAGAGAGAGAGAGAGACCACCTTCGCCGACTCCTCCGTCTGCCCCTGCGACGACACATTTACAAGCAACCAGTCGTACGAGCGCAAATTAGATATTCACAACAATTACACGAGCCCGTCGCCGTGACGTCGGGACGTGTAGTTTAATTCACATCAGTCGATAATAAGCCCTACAGATGTGCCTCTGCAGTAAAGAACTACAACTTCCCGGCTCCTCCGCGAAACACCCCCAAAGCCAATGGTGTGTGGTCTCAGGGAGGAGCGCCCATTAAACACGACCAATGGCGACGCAAAGGTGCGCCTGCTGCGCGTCGTTCTCCTGCCACTCACGCGCAAAGTGTCCAATCGCGTGCAGGCTGGATGCAATTTATGCAGACGCCCCACGTGGGGGGCTCGATCTGGTACTAAAAGATGTCACAGGGATTAATCTGGAAACTATCTGTTGACTTACGTGTGTTTTATGGAGACTTGGAGGCAGAGGGGAACATATGGCCCCAGGTGCTTCATGTTTTTCCCTCGTTCTTTCTTTTTTTTTTTTTTTCGTTTTAATTGAATCATCTATTAGGCAGTCTCCTATCATGCCCACAGATTGCGTGTACAAACCTGCAATTAAATTCTCATCGAGCTCTCTCTTATGTGCCCCAGCCTGCTTGTATAGGATATAAATCATATAGGAAAGGCATAATAAGGTGTAATTTACTGAACGTGGTGTCATATCAGGCGGTTTTGGGGGTGTTATTTTTTCTTTGGGGGGGGGTGGGGGGGGGGGGGGGGGGGGGGGTGATCTGTTTTTATTAAATTTGTGCACTCATGTTCGCTCATAGTCAGCTGGGATTGGCTGGCTCCAGTGCTTCACATTTTGATCAAGGAGTGGAAAACACATATACAAGGCCTTTCAACGATTCATTTGGCTAAGATGTTTTCATTCTTCACTTTACATTGATACACTGATGACTTGTTACAGCAGTTTAACAGTTAACATCACATGATTGTACTAATTACAAAAAAAAAAAAAAGTCTGTTGAATTATCTCACTTGCTATTAAAGAAATGTCTGCAGAGGAACCAACATACTGGAAACATAATTTATATCTTGTATAGGAGGTGTTGACAACATTTTCCTCGACGGACAATATTTACAGTTGAAAAATGAAAAGGTAACAAATCCGAAAGCTTTATTTTGCTGCATTTCTGAGCATAACACTGGTAAAATTGCTTTGTGGTGTAAATAAAAGAGGAATATTGCACTGTGGCTTGACTATAGTGATAAAATTGGATCAGGCATTGAGATAACATACAGCGACTCAGTAAATACAATAACACCATACTACGACTTAAAGAGTGTAATAATATCATTACTCCTGCACAGTGTAATCCTCACATAAATTATTTAATGCATGAATCACTTTTTGTCCTACACTATATTGTCAAATGGCTCTCAAATATGAGTTTTCTCTTCAACATGACCGTGAGGGGTTACTCTATTACAGAATGACTGATGTTACTTACAACCAATAGCAGTTGATGTCATATGAGACAGTAAATCAGATTACCACCAATGAAGCTCCGTCCATCAATTCCTTCCTAAAATGCTCTGAAAATCTATTTTCATCTGTTGTAAATCTACCTTCTTGTGTCATTGCAGCCAAATGAATGTTCATTAAAACATTTGTGTAATTCCTCAAATGTCAAACATAAGCAGAGAGTGATCACTGGGGGTTTTGTAAGATGCATCCGGAGCTCTCATCCACTCAAGAATGGCGTTTTGCTGAGTAAACCTGAATATCATGGCTGTGAGTCGCTCTCACAGCGCTGACACAGTTCACTTTGGGGGAATGAGTGTATAGAGTGTGTCAGCTTTCATTTGTGGCAGTGAGTGGATGTTCGGTGTGGGTAGATGAAACACAGTTGCTGGGTCAGCAGCTCTCCAAACCACTGCCTTCAGTCATTTAGCACGACGAACAGACTGTCGTAAAATCTTAATTATCACGTGGGCATTACGCTTTTTATTACTCTTCCTTGTAAATCTGTTGATATTTTTCATGTGTGTGTACAAGAAACACACCGAGATGTACAAACGGTTATCCACAATATGACAACGTGTCAATCCTTTTTTTTCTCCTCTGTCTTTTCTCTCTTTTCACACACACACACACACACACACACACACACACACACACACACACACACACACACACACACACACACACACACACACACACACACACACACACACACACACACACACCAGCCATTCAAATACACACTTCCATCTAGCTCACATACAAACTAATATCTCAGGTAAGCACAGGGCCTAAAGTGACCTGCTGTCGTGGTGCGTGAATCCACTAAGGCTCTGAGAAGGTAATATCATGCCCTCCCTCTTTCCCCTCCAAGGGTTGAGCCATGATGTGGACGAGCAGAGGAGGTGCCGGGGTGAAAAATGTGGAGGGGGGGGCAGGTGAGGAGGAATAAACAGATTTATTTGCCTGCGCCCCTCTCTGATTATTTTGCCCCTGCCTTTTGTTCCAGACCTTATGAAACCCAAATGTCAAGTGAGGCGAGGGCCTCATATCGAGGCCTGTCAATCACAGCCCTCTGCGCACCTGAAACCCTGACGCCGGATTATTGGCTTTAACACAAGGGCTGCCTTTGCCGCCAGGCACGATGCCTCAGACGACTCGGCAGCCAAGTTTTTTTTTTTATCCACCCCCCGCCCCCCTTTTTTTTTTTTTCTTAAGAGGAACTTCATTTGGCAGCTGATGCACAGGAGATTGCACTGGGGAGGATTTCGAAGGGAGATATGTGGTGAGCTGAGTGTGTGTGTGTGTGTGTGTGTGTGTGTGTGTGTGTGTGTGTGTGTGTGTGTGTGTGTGTGTGTGTGTGTGTGTGTGTGTGTGTGTGTGTGTGGGGGGGGGGGGGAGGGGGGGGGGGGAGTGGCTTATCCAGGAGAGAGAGGGGGGTGGATTAACATGGGTTGTGGTGGGCAATGGGTGCCGAAGAAACCCGACCTTAACATCTTGCTCGGTGCACTGATCCCCCCACCAGATATCAGTGCCTGTACATGTGTCTCATAATCCCCCCTACCCCGCCATCATCTCCTCTCTCTCTCTCTCTCTCTCTCTCTCACACACACACACACACACACACACACACACACACACACACACACACACACACACACACACACACACACACACACACACACACACACACAATCAAGCATCTGCTGTATCCGATTTAACATTACATTAGCTTTGGTAGGGCGACCATATCACCAAATTCAACAGGATCCAAATGTTTTGCGGAATCATTTCCACTGTAGATGAAAGTATAATTTATTAGCCAGACTTCATCCATTTTATTGGAACTTCCTGCACTTCATAACAGCATCAGTGTCGGATTATTTTACATCAGGGTTGTCAAGCTCAGCAGTTTAAACACTTTAAATCATCTCAAGTGAGTCTGACCAGTGCCATAATAATCTTCAAACAACAACCACTCCAAAGTTCTCCGTAGACGGAAGCCTGGAAAAATGCTGATGTTATATCAGCTAATTTCAGAAACATTTTTAAGACTTTCCCTGAACAAATTAGGAATAGCAGTTGCTTTTAATGAAAAATTGCTTCAAATGTGAATATCATCCGGTGTGTTTTTTGGTGGACAAGACTGAACTAAGTGCTTGGCTTGTGTCTGAGCTGCTACTACATCCTGAACGAGTAAAAACCTTTTATTTTCAAGTTTTCATTTCAACAAATCTCTTATAAAATTAAAGAAAAGAGCTTCAAATGTTGTATTAATACTGAGAACAGACTATTTTGCCATTTCCTCATTTAAGGATTTTGAGTTCTCGCGACATGAAATGGAAAAAAATAAAAAAAAAGCACAGAAAAAAACAAGGGCATGTTGACTTGTAAGATTTTTTTTCATTTTTGAGAACAACTCATACTCATTCCTAAGGTGTAAATAGTATATGCGTCCCTTAAAAAGTAAATTTGCCAGCATCATTCAACAACTGTGCATGTTACTGTTAGAGAAGTTCACTCATTCACACAAAAACCTCATATCTAGTACCTTGGTTTGAAAATGCTCGTGGACAGAGGCTAAATGGGGATTTCTATTCATGGTTTTAGGGAGCCAGCCTTCCAGCCGTCATTTGGACGGTTAATTTTCTGAAAAGTTGGTTGCTGAAATCCATCTAAAATATGTGTATAATGGTCATCACGACTTGCCACCGTCTAATTTTGCTCAAATTCATCCTTTTTCAAGAAAATATAGCGAATTACCAGCTCGTGTACAACGATTCGCAACTGACTTTCGGTTTGTATTATGCCCAGTAATGAGCCATATGATTATTGCTACATGTTATTTAGGACTCCAAAATGCATTAGAATTAGAACAATCTTGGGATTTCTCTCAAACACTTGAGTCATGATTGTCTAGCCTCTTGGTGTTTTCATAAATATACAGAGACCCAGGATCCAGGGTGATAGTTAGGTAAGGGAACCAAGGCTTGGTTTGGTTCACGGTGAACAAATCTGGTTCAGAAATTTGAAAAAAGAACATTTCACCTTCTTTACTTGCTTCTATACACCTCAAATCTCAACTGAGATGGCTACTTGCCAACATAAATGGTCACAGGTGGTAATAATATATCCAATATCGAGAAATGTAGAAGATGATGCTGTTTGTTTTTACATGATGGACACACATCGTATGGCGGCAAAGCTTGCTCTGTTTTAAGCAGGTACTTCACCAGGTTGTCTGCAGTGAGGATGCTACGTTCCCGTACTGTAGGTCGATCAAATGGATCTTTATCTAACAAGGTCTCTTGACAGGCCAATTAAACTTCAGACAGGGGAGGACATTTAAAAAATTGAAAGCCATTTTATGGAGCTCGTGGGATCGTTTTTTTTTAGTATGAAAGCAATTACAATGGCTTTTCCTACTCAGGAATATTAGATGAGACCAAAAGTTACTTTTACATTCTAAAATGATGAAGTTGTTCAAAAAGCTAAATCTAATAAATGTCAGGCAGTGTAATAATGTTGAAACAACAGTCCTGCAGACCTCCGTTGCCATCCCGCAGGTCAGCAGGGTTACACAGTATATTTACTATGAGACAAGCATATTGTCCTTTCAACACTACATCACCCTGTGGGTATATAGAATGACCTGCCTGTCATTGGCTTCTGTGTGTGTTGGGGTTCTCAGTGTCTTACTAATCACACTTCGATGAGCACTAACCACTGGACCATGTTCTTAAATCTCCTGTCCTTACAGCAAGCTACGCCTAAATCCCCCATGGTTGCCCCTTTAACACGTCATTAATCCCCGGCAGCCTCCCCCTTTGAACAGAGAGCTTCTGTGAAGGGATAACCAGGCCTTCATCAGACACAGAGACAGAGAGGCGGAGGTAGCGCCACGCTGGATTTACTCCGCTACCAGCAGGTTAATCCTGCCTCCGCACTGAGTGAACGAGGGGAGGGAGAGGGTGTGTGTGTGTGTGTAACAGAAAAAGGGGTGGGGGGTGGGTGGGTGCATCTTTATTGGAGACAGTTAAGGATCGGCTTCATCTCGGTAACGACTCTGGGGGAACATCAGCATCTGGTGCTCAAAGTCATCCAGTCCCCCCCCTGAAAGGAGCGTACAGATTGTTGCCATTTCTTTATTAGATTACAAATGGATGGATGCAAGTGTTTGTACTGATAAAAAAAAAAAAAAATTAGCATGGAGCAACCAGATGACAAACAGACCGAGACGCTGAAAGCAGGGAGGGAGGAGAAAGACAGAGGTAGATGAAGAACAATTAATTACCGGGGAAGTGATGGCATCCAGAACGCCTGAGAACAGAAATCCTGAGGGCCCAAACAAAGCAAAGAGCTAATTAGAGACACAATGTCCCTGAACATGCATGACACCAGTTTTTGGAGACACTCTTATTAGTATCATCAATAGATTTACCCCATTTGGCATCAGTATATAGTCCTGAAGCATTCAAAGAATGTTTAGGTAGCTGTCAGATGACTTCACTCTTTTCCTTAATGTGCTGTTTGACACTTTCGACTTGTCTGTGTGGAGTGATTGTTAGACCTTGAGGCGTAAAACTATTTTTTTTTTTTAAATCCTATTTTTTTTTATCAAAGCAAAGTGATGTCAGTACAGTATAAGCAGCTGAGCACACCTGAAGCTTAACTCAAGACACTCATTTGTGTGTATTAGTTTTTAAATGTATGGGAATTAAACATGTACTCTACCAATCATTTGCACCTGGTCCCCCTCATGAGAGTTAGTGAAGTTGGTTGCTCGTCGTTGATATAAAGGATTGTTATGACGATCTGTTTGTTGCTTGTTGCTCTCTGTCTCTGCCCTCTCGTATTCTCTCTTTAAACTCACAAACTTCAACCAGACCAGAAAGTCTCCTTTAAACCATCACTGATTGTATTGTAATTATATTATATTGGCATTGTTTGTTTGATATTGGCAGATCTGTTTGTATGGATGTTGAGCATTATTTAAATTATTCTTATGAAGGCACATGCCTGGTTGTTATTTGAGCATTAGGATGAATGATAAGTGTTTATTATCATGGAGTGTTTAACAAAGAAATGGCAACTTCTGTGATGAAGACAAATTCAATTCAATTCAATTCAACTGAACTGAACTGAACTGAACTGAACTGAACTGAACTGAACTCAACTCAACTCAACACGGTTTCCCTCTGGCACCAGCACAGTCTCATGAATGGTTCTGGTCCAATGATGCTGACATGACAAACAAAACAGCACCAAAATACCAAAATACGACATACGGTGGAATAACCAGCTCCTATGAGGAAGTTGTTAAGTTGTTACAGAGAGAAAAATCTATCACAGAGAAAATGTGAACGTTCATACATCTTGAATACATCTGTACTTCAAGATATGATTCCACCTCAGTTCGCACATATTTGCTTCAATGAGACAAATCAATTCCACCCATTCATACTAAGCAGCATGTGAGCAACGCTGGTAAAGCGAATTGCTACGCAGTTTAATGCATTGCATTCATGAGGCCACAGAGCGGCTGTCAACTTTTCGATGCAAAAAGTCGCTGCCTTTGTCTGCAATGCAGAAACGTCTCAGATAGGCAGTTGGACGTTTAACATTCTGTCTCCTCTTCAGTCTAAAAGACTAATCAGCCACTCGGCAGGGCTCTGGCTGCTAACCAGGACTAATTCTGCCTCCTGCTGGCTGGTGACACACACTGGGACAGCCATGATTGGCTGTTTAGCACCAGGGGGTACACCTCTGATTGTCTGCTTAGCATATTTTCTCCCCTCATTCTGATGGCACAGACTCAGTCGTATGCTCATTGCACAGAGCTATGCAGAGGAAGTTATAGATGGCGTGCATGTGTATGTGTTGTAAATTGCACACCACAAGGGTGTGTTTGGGAAAACAAAAAACTCCAATTCACAACTAACCCAGCCCTCCCTCCTTCTGTCGTCTCTTTTATTTATTGTCCATACTGTTTTCCCCCTTTCTTCTTCTTCTTCTTCTTCTTCTTCTTCTTCTTCTTCTTCTTCTTCTTCTGCTCGTCTGCTGAAGCGCAGAGCAGATAGAATGTCACCTCTACAAACTGCTGCGAGCTAATTAGCTGTTAGCCATGTTTGTGTTCTTGACTGATGACAGGATCATTTACTCCGGTGTCCAGCTGGCTCTGTTTGTCGGAGCCATCTCATTAGCATGGCAAATTAGTCCCACTCAGTCAGGGTTCTGCCTCGCCCAATGAGAAGTGATTGGAATGCAAATCAATCAAGAGGGCGGGGAAATGGAAATCACAGAAATTGCAGTGAAGAGCCGAGGGTTGAGAATATTGTGTAAACTTTTATTTTTGGAGGAGATGGCAAATTTGAGTCCGCTTGATTGCTGGAAATTAGGAAATAAAGGTCAAGATGGAGGCAAATACAAAAAGTTTGTTTGAGGCAGCACGGGTATGCCACGTGTGTGTATGGATTATAAAACGAAGTAGCTGTAAATTATGCAAACATTGTATTTGTAAATGTATTACCACTAAAACATCCTCTTGACTCCTATCCTAAAACTTAGAAGTGATTACAAACATCCATTCATCAAACCAGTGCACGGCTAACCAGGCACAGTACGTCTCTGAATTAAACAGCATCCTGTAGGAAAAGGAATCCATCAATAAATAAACAAAGCTGAACATATTAACGAGCAGCAATGCCTGGCAAAGGAGCCTTGTTTGTCATCATTGCTTCGTAATTGTACTAAGTGAGCTGTTACTTTGTTCCCAGCGTAAAACAATCTTCTTTAATTTAATATTCTGTCATCAGGATTTTCTCCTCATCAGCAGGAAGTTATTGATCAGGCATGCTTAGGGCAGCTTTGACAAGACAACAAGAGTTTTTTGTTTTATTTTCTCCTTGCTTGTCATTCAAATCAGCAGGTGGCTGTACATTTCTTTGCTCGTACCGCCATTTTTGATTTATTCTTTGGATGCAGTTTAAAAGAAAATCTGTCAAAGCCACAGACTATTATTTTTTCTTCCTTCTCCTGCACAGAACAATAGATGACCGGGCCACTGGGACTTTCCAGGTACATTTATGTTGTTAGAGGTGCAGCAGGTCTCCGTCTTGCTCTGTTTTTCCTGTGTGTGTTTTACTCCTTCAAGTCAATCTCTGTGAAGCTGCCGCTGTCTCCAGTTTCATTTGTCGACAGGCCTGGCAGCAGGGAGGGATGGGGTGGGGGGGTGGGGGGGGGGGGGTGGAGGGGGAGCGGGGAGCTGCCGATGGAGAAAAGGACGGAGGTGGAGAGAAGGAGGGGGAGCAGTAATGTAAGAAAATTGGAGGATTAGACGGCGAGCCCTCTTCCTGTCTGCTACAACTACCCCACCGCCTCCTCCTCTTTCCTCCTTCTCATGCCTCCATCCAGCCCTCAGACTATAATAACATAGCCTGACATAGTGACAAGCAGCCCACCCCATGCACCTTTTTTCTCTCTCCTCTTCCATATCGCTAAGAGATTTGTCATGCCTCATCATTTTACATCTTTTTGTGGACCTGAAACACTTTCTCTTTCTTTCTTTTTTTTTTTTTTTTTGTTGGGGGGGGGGGGGTTGGGGGGGGGGGGGGGGGGGGGTTGTTGTCATTAAAAGGCCAGATTAAAGTGTTTTTGTCAGCTCTTCTCTGCTACCTTTCTGTTCTCTTACTACCATCAACGTCCTCAATCTCAGCTCATGAGGATATGCAGGCTCTGTACATCTCAAGGTTTGTGGTAGATTTTTACTTTCGCAGTGCTTTTGCCTGTGAGTAGCTCAGCATATAAATATGAAGCTGAATCCATGCAAGGCAAAGAAGCAGCAGTGGCAGTGATGATGGTGGGCACGGTGAGCTATGAGCGAGAGTTTTAGAGTGTGCGCAGAGGGGTCTGAAAGGCCCTAAATGGATCTACGATTGGACTCTCTGAGGTCGTCATCAGCCCAGATTGGAGGCCATTAGGGCCTATTTAAAAGAATTACTTCCAGGATGCAATCAAAAACCCTGATAGGTAATCAATGGCAACTAGATCAGGGCACAAAGGCAGTCCATGTGTCTCAATCAGCCACCATTCAGCAGGACAGGGAGATCAGTCCAGGCCACATACTGCATTCAGGGTTGTAGTGCATGCATATATATGCGAGCTGCACCAATTGTACAATCGCAGATCCCATGTACACACTCATGCACACAAATGTACATTATAATTTTTTTTTTATTTTTTTTTTTTTAAGTGTACAACCCTTGCAACGGTATATCCACACAGGCACATGCTACAGTAAGTTGATCTGCAGATGGCCGTGTTACTCTGCTCTGCTTGCAGACAGTGATTTATCAGGAGGCATGTAATGCCTCCGACACCTCCCCCTGAGCTTTAAAAGAAGAATTACAGGACATAAAAGGGAGCGAGGGAGAGAGATAGAGGCAGAGATGGTGGACGAAAAAGAGAAAGTGGGAGCACAAAGATGAGTGGGGAGGAGTAATAGGGGGAGTGGGTAAGAGTGAAGGAGGGGAAGAGGCTGTGGACAGACAGGCTGATTTATTAGACCCTCTAGTTAACGGCCCCTCTACACGGACACATATTGCAAACAACACACACACACACACACACACACACACACACACACACACACACACACACACACACACACACACACACACACACGCACATGCACCTGCAGCATTCGACGAGAGTGATGAGTAGGGAGAGGTTGGTAATGCTGCTCAATGATGCGTATGCCATTTAGTTCAGACTGAGCGCGCCCATCTCCCCAACCATGCAGGCTCACAATATGCCCCGACAGGAGGACAAAGAGAGAGAGAGACAGGGGAGAGAGAGAGAGAGAGAGAGAGAGAGAGAGAGAGAGAGAGAGAGAGAGAGAGAGAGAGAGAGAGAGAGAGAGAGAGATCGCCAAGGCCACAAATTGGGTCAATATGCCTGCTTCATAAACAGAGCAGAACCCTCCGAGCAGCCCTGCAAGCTGCGGGGCAAAATTAGCACCCACATCTGAGCAGGAGGGACCTGTGGGTGCACGCAAACATGCACACATACATATGCAAACAGAGACAGATGCTCAAGAATGTGCAATAACTCGATTTATTAGGTTATATACACCAGCGCATATAAATGGAGAGACACATATACCAATAGGAACAATAATAGTCCTGACATGATAAAACACCATCAAGAAGAGGATATGAAATACACTGTGCTCCCTGCAATAAGATTACAGGCTATCAGTCCTCAGTAGATTTGCCAGCGGGAGTCCCCAGTATAATAAAATCAGATTAAAGGACAATCATATTTATTTCTAGTATATACAATATATCAAGGTTGCTCAGTAGCTCTTATTGTGATAGGCTGTGAAAAGACGAGCCTCTGTGTACTCTCCTTCTTCTAAGTTGACATTAGGCTGTGTTTAATGAGCTTCAGGTGTCAAGGAGCCGGGAATGTAACAGGACATGTTGGCAAGGCTTATTGATTTATTGTTTTTCAAAGAAGTTTTTGTACTTTTGTTATTGCCTGGCTGTCACTTGTAATGTTGTTCCAGAAGCAATGCAGGTGAATAAAAGTTGAGGGACAGCGTGTAAATGTGAGCATGGAGAATGAAGTATTGATGAGGTTAGTGTGACTTCTGACACATAAACACATCCTGCACTGTGAGTGCATAAAGGTGCATAAACATATGTAAAGATTTTAATTAAATTGGATTCAAAGGAGTGGGAACAGGGAAAAGACACGCTTCCTCTTTACATTGAGAAGTATGGTGACTGGCATCATACTGTATTAAAGTACTTTATTAAAGGAATCACTTTTCATATATATCACATCAGTTGAAAGAGTTCACTGATTTGCATGTTGAGTTGTAACATTATTACTGAAGAAACAGGTCAAAGGTCTCTGCGCGTGTAACTAGACCACTTATGTAGTTTTATGATTATTAAAGTCTACAGAAAGAAACAACATATTACCATATAGATGTAAATGTTCAGTTTGTGTAAAACAAATTAAGAGGGTTCTGAGATCAGAGTCAGTGAACTTCTCTGCTTTGACTGCTGAAAAATAAGATTCCCTCCTCCAATGACTACAAAGATCTGTTGGTGGTTTAATCTGTTTCTCCCTTCATCAACTGATCAGTCCTAAATCCTGCCATCACATTCACAATCATCTCAACACTGATCCTGAACATGTTCCTGAAAGAGCCATGCTCTCATTAAATACATTGCAATTATTTGAAGATCCCCAAAATAATTTTTTTTTTATCTATATTTTTTAATTTGATTTATCTTGTTATCTGGAGAAAGTCTGAGGACGAGACAAATTAACCTGTCATCCTGAGAAAACAAGCTTGACTCTCTCAGGATGGGAAAATAATAATCATATGGCTTCCAGATAATGATAAGGTGATTAATTGCAATCATGACATTTATTGATATCCCTTCTGATAAATACTAAGTAATGTGTAATGTCTATCCAATGTGCTACCAAGCAAACCGGAAAAAAACAACCAAAAAAAATGATTTCAAGGTTGTGGTTTTTTTTTCCTTGTGGCATATTTGTCTTCTAATCTTTTCCCCCAATTTTTTTTTTCTAATTCTCTGAAAGCTCTTTTCACGTACACTGAATAGAGTGAACAAACATGTTATCATTGGATAGATAGGATGCTCCATGCATTAGTCAACAGCCCGCTTTGTACTTATACAACGAGCTGTTTGCCCGCTTTGCTCATCCTGTCCAGGGAAAGCAACTGTCTAAACAACTCTCGTGTCACCGGATCAGAGAGTTTGATATTCAGAGCCGGAGAATACAAAGAAGGCTGAACGCTCAAATAGAGTTCACCCATTCCACCGGAGAAAACATACTTGACTTACACAATGTTTGATGGCATTTTTGATGGTGTCGGTCACAAGTCCGGGGCTGTCAATAATAGACCCGGTCTTCTGTGTTTGTTCGTAGTGCCAATTTTCAACCACCAATCAAAACAGGTTGTGACACCTGTGCTTATCTTCACGGGTCTGTTGGATGATATTCTAAGACAGAAACATACTTTACACACAACCATTGTAGAATAGAATAGCCTTTATTGCCATTATATGTGTATAATGAAATTAGATAGCAGTTCCTTTCACAATGCAAAAGAAGAGAAAATGTAACATACATAAGTGATGCATTATAACAAAGAAAAGTGCCACATGTAATTGGTTTCACAGTTGTTTCACAATACTGTATATGGCTGGGATGTTAAGATGTGCGCAATGTATGTGAATCAGTGAATGTGTGGAGTACAGTTGGTTACGGCTCTGGCAAAGAAACTGTTTCTGAGTCTGTATGTTTATATTTGGGTGTACCTGTAGCGTCTCGCGGAGGGCAGTGGGTCAAGCCAAGAACACCATTTTATAGTCTTTGACACGTTCTCAAGAAAAATTGCATTCGCTACCTAAAACCACAAAGGTGAAGCTTGATTCCAACTCCATAAAAGGACATTTATCTCTAAACAGCTCGATCAAAGTTTGCTTTAACATTTGTGATCCTGTTTTTTTTCCTTTTCTTTTCTTTTCTTTTCTTTTCTTTTTTTTTTCTTTTTTTAGAGCTCAGGAAGATTGCAACTGTGCCTAATCATTCTCAAATAACAGCCACAATTGTAGAGCTGGGCAGCTGAGACTTTTCAGCAGCCCACTCGCCCACACGGCTGGATGTCCGTTTCCTCTGCCTAAATGCCACACAATTATGAGTGGCTTCAGGTTTGGCAGGCCAAGATAGTCGTTGGGGGTTGCCGAGGAGTGAGATTGCATGCGCAAGTGCATAAGCGTGTGTGTGTGTGTGTGTGTGTGTGTATGTGTCTGTGTGTGTGTTGGCGCGTGTGTGTACATTGTGTGAACAGGGAAGTCATCTTATTTACCCACCTTGGTGTTAGGGGTGGCCATCGCCCGCCCAGCTAAATGCCATGCAAATGCTGCCGTCGCCGTCAAGCTGCCAATCACGCCGGTGTTGGCATTCACGGCACGCCGCTGGAGCATTTACAGCGTCTGTGATCTTTACTAAATGAGAAATAACCCGAGCCTGTCCAAGTTGGCCGCGACGTTTAAACAGCACTATCCCCAAATTCCCATTGGAAAATGCTGTGAAGTGAAGACATCATATTGTGTCAGAGGAAAGATAAAGAAAACAAAGGGGGGAGGAGGGGAGGAGGCCGGATGTGTGGGTGGTAAGGGAGGTGTCTTTACTCCCATAGTACAGCCTCATTATGATGATGTGATTTGCAGGAATGGCAGCAGTGGCTCTCGTCACTAATACCAGCTCCCCTGAGCCACGAAACAGCGCTTTATTAAACTTTATGAAAGGCTTAGCTGCCCAATTTATGAGCTGCCTGCTGAGGACACGAGCGTGCAGGCACAGAGGAAACACTGCAGCACTACATCAGATGAGATTACAGGGAACAAAAAAGTTTTACCCCTGACAGTACTTTTTTCCCTCGCTTTATTCAGAAATGCAAACACAATACATTGTGCTGGATCGTTCTTACCAGAAGTGAATAAATTGTTTCAGCTCACAGCTAAAATGCATACATATCATTGCAGATTTGTGGAAAGGGGCTCGATGAAATTCTAATAAAAAGCCGTTTTAATATATTATCATAGAAATGGAATAATAAGAGATAAAGACTGAGGTGTTTTCGGGATTTGTTTCAGCCGGCGATTATATATTACCGTGAAAACCGGCCTGAAAAAGTCAAACTCTTCCATTTCAGAGAAGCGGGTTTGTGGATGGAAAAGGTCAAAATATTGAAGTACAGAATAAAAATGTTCAGACTTCACGGATAATGTATGATTCTCACAAGTATGCCTTCACCAAAGGGTTAGTCGATACACAGACATGTTTATTGATGCAACTTCAGTTTTTATTATCGCTTTAACTAGAACACAAAACAACTCATCTTAAATATGAGTAATCAACATGCCATGAATCACAAAATAATGGCCCCAAATTTAGTTTTAAGGGGTTTTGAAGTGTTAGTGAAGCAGATACTAGTGGGAATTTACACAGAAGATCAGAAAATGCTGTGCCAGCAATTTGGCCACTTTCACCCTGACACAGTTGTCGTTTTCTTCTCTGGCTTCAATATTGCCTAAATATTTAATGCATCTCAGCACCCATGGGTGTGCTGGTCCTACAACGAGGCGTGGCTGGGCGCAGCGGTGGTGCTTTGCTGCGTTAATGCAGCAGAATGGGGTTGTAAAACTGACCAACAAAAAGCTGACTTTAAGTCAGTGGCACTTTGTTTTGCTGTTATTTTAAAAGTGCATCATAGTGAGAAATGCCTGAGGCAATTTAATTCAACTTTATTTTTATTTATTTTAGATTTTAGATCAATTTAGATGCTCATGCAATCATAAAATATCAGTAGTTGATCAAACTCAAATACATTTAATACTTTTTCATTTCAAAGAAGACAAATTGCTTTGTTGTTTTTATTTATTCCCACACACGTTTGTCATATTTCAAATTTAATTGTATTATACACTCTAATCTGTTTACAATATACATTAAATAACACAGTCTAACATGTGTGCAAAGTACTCTGCCTTATGTACAGGTTGTATTCTTCTGTATGCTGAATCACATTTACAGCAAAGGGTCATAAAAATGTATTTTCCTTACAAAGAGAGTGAAGCTATTTCAAATAATGAAATACGTTTATAACAAAATCGCATTAAACTCTGACACATGAATAGTGAAACTCAAACTCACTCACGAACAGTTGGCTGAATGCATCACATCTTTACATTCCTTATAATTTCTTTTGAACTAAAAGACACAGTTGTAAAGCTTCATGTTTTGCGAAAGTTTTCACATTACTTTTACACTCTATTCATTCTGCTTTTATCCTCAACCCCATCGTCATTGACAACATCCCTCCGCTGTTTTTTATCAGCAATCACACACCCCGCTTATACACACAACACACTTTGATATTTACAATAGATACGTTTTACTTTCAAAGATAAAAAGTTATCTTTTTCAAAAAAAGAATGATTGCGAACCCGTCCTTCCTAAAGAATTCAAGATATAAATAGCGGAGATGTTTTTATTGAGGATGAATGGAGTCTCATACTATTGAAGATTCGCCAGTTAATCAACGTTGCATCTCGGGTGGCACAACTGCCCACATCGATGCTATTTCATGGCCAGTGGACGCATCATATTGACGATAAATCTCATCCCGTCGTAACTCTGCACTGTGGCTGCACAGATCACTCATGACAGTGGTGATTATACAGAGAAATGGGGCCCACAATGCAGCGTGCACCTTGTTCAATCCACTCCTCGTGGCAATAAAGGCCTCATTAACTCCCCTGTCTTTGCTGACATTTTGTTATCACACGGTGACAGGCGCATGCAGATAAACACGTGCATTAAATATTCACTAAACTGTTTATGTTGGCAGGAAGACAGCCAGGGAAATGATGCAATGCGCGTGCGCACACACACACACACACACACACACACACACACACACACACACACACACACACACACACACACAGACACACACATTCACACAGAAACGCCAATCCCCAAGCAACAATTAGTCGTGCCCCATAAGGGTCTTCTCCCTCATCCCACTTAGCTGTAGGTGCAAATTAAATTTGTCCCCGTGCACCGTCACCAGTCTCTCATCGTACGAGAACATGTCAGGGTCACACAGAGACAAATACAGGCGCTCTCATCTTTGCTCACATGCACAACACACACACACACACACACACACACACACACACACACACACACACACACACACATATACTCAAACACCATTACAGAGCATTTTAAATATCCTCCACAGGAAACAGTTCTTTTTCAGGATAAGTGAATTTGGGGTGAATTGGCAGCAGTTAATCTTCCTCAGGTGAAGAAAAAGTCCTGAAAGAACAATCAAGCAGCACGATTATAACTGATTCTTTCCTCATCGCCCCCTCTACGAAACGTCCCAGATGCAGAAATCTGCTCTGACAAATAGTATATATACGTTTCTTCTTTCAGGAGGACAATAAGCACACAAACCTGCACAGCTTGAGTTCTCCAGCTATATTCATAAATGTTTTTTTTTAAAGGACTAATTTGACTCTCCAATAAATCCATTTGAAAGAGTAAATGTATGAATGCTGAGTGCATCATTTCAGCTACTGAGTATCTTGATGTCCATTTAATTTCACCTCGCCTTGGCTCACTCTCTAACTTTAGGGAGACATTTACAACATAGATGCTACTGGCTGTTTGTTCATTTTACTACTTTAATCTACCTCATAAGAACTGTCTTGGCTTCATTTCAAATAGCATTAGTCTGATTTGATCATACATGAGGATGAAAAACCAACATGTGGTAGTAATCTCAATTTCTCAGAGGCTATGGTTCAAATGAAATGAATTCATACAAGTAGCTCGTAACAACAGTTTTTAATTGTATGTATTCATGTGTAGTTAGGGAAGGGGAATGTGAAGCAATGGAAATCTCATTCTGTGTCATGGTGACCCCACTTTGTGCACCACATGTGGGGACGCAGACTTGGAAATCATGAGTCATAGCATTAATATGACCTGGGTTACTGAGATTAAGGTTTTCATGTCCTGTGCAAAACACGATAAACTGGAATTTACCATCCATGATGGTTGAAAACAAGGTAACTGCAATAACAAGCGGAACTTATCATGTTGTACTTTAAATATGCATAAAATACTTCATTACTTATATCAAATGTTTATATAAAGCCTGTGTGTGTACGTGTGCATGTTGTCTTTTTAGATATGTAATCTAAAATGTGTGTTTTATTCTCATAAAAAAGTAATTTTCATCATAATTTCTTCTCAAAGATGTAAAGACAGTAAAATCATGCTGTGAAAGCCTCCTGAACCCCAAAACTGTCCCAGTGCTGTGTTGCACCCAAGACTCTGCTACACACTGTGCGATCTCAACAATCTTATAAGCTCACAGCTGGCCATGCTGTACGACATGAATCCAATACACTTTGGGCCACAACAATAAGTGTTCTATGTGCAGATTGGTATGGTATGGTATGGTATGGTATGATTTTTATTTGGACAGGGACAGTGAACAATTTAACATTGACCAAAAGGAAAGATGCATTGTACCAGGTTATAGCAAAAATGCCAATTTCCACCTGGAGCCCCTGGGCAGGTTAATGTGACAGAACAAACGTTGATTTTAAATGTAGATGAACATGTGACCATGGATTTATACATTTTAACATCATCATTAACCTACATTTAATTTTAAAAAGGGTTAGTGAAATAATGTTAAATTTTTCCATCAATCCGTTCTCCAGTTTTGCCATTTTAGCCACAAAGCATCTGTTTGGGTTTAGCGGCAGTGTGGCGATGATCAGTATGTCAAATTTCTGACACTGTCAGAGTTTTTATGCAGGTTGTCTTTGGTCACAAGACCATGGCAACGGCCATCCTTCAAACCGGTCTGAATGTGCAACGAAGGACGAAAGAAGTCATCATGATTCTCTCACTAATGTGATCTTTTATCTAGATGGCCCAAAAAATCTGCTCCACACTTTGATGAAACAGTGGTTGAATCCATATTCACAGTTTCTTATTCCAAAGTTTGATTTTCTGTCAGAGAGACATTTTGGATCGTAAACCTTCTCTTTGTTGACATAAAGGGAAACTAAAAGGGATTAGTTACATTTCAGTGAATTCAAAGCAGAAATGCCTTCCCAGATCTGGTATAGTGCTAAAACTTAGCAATCTCATTTGTGGACGGAGTCAGTGAATCAGCAAAATCCTTTAAAACAAATGTGCAGTGAGGCTGCGGCGTGACTTTAATACATGAATGGGTTAAGCACACTTGTACCAGAGCGCCGCTGAATGAATGAATGGCAAAATGACAACGCCGCACTCAAATAAATGGCACTCTGCAGCTAATGAATGACAGGGCTAATTGCAGGAACGGCTTGTTGCTCTTTGGTTTAGATAAATACTCCGACAAGTGAAGTGCTTTAATTATCCCCAGTGTGTTTGTGCCTGAGCGCCGTCGCCGCCGCTTCACTGGAGATGCCTGCCGAATGAGACAAGCTAATTAAGAGTGATTTCCCCGCTCCCCACTCATTAATAACACAACAGCAATTAAGAGGAGCTAGCAGAACATGGTGCATTTGGTGCTAACAAGATTAGCCTGGTGGAGCAATGAGTTTACGAGCGAGAGACAGACACAGAGAGGGAGAGCTGGGAAGGAAGAGTCGCACGAGACAGAACAATATTAGAAGGTGTGAAGAGGAAGACAAGAAATAATGTGGAGATGTGGAACTGGGGGGGAAAAATAGAGTTAGATTTAGTACGCGTAAAAATTGGGGAGAAAGAGAAATTATGAAAAAAGGCCAAAGATGGTACAAAGAGGAAAAAGGGCACAGAGAAGGATACAGACTGAGACAAAAAATATAGAACGGTGAGTCTTTTTTTCTTTTTGTCAT
Organism: Blennius ocellaris; assembly: GCF_963422515.1. Classification (NCBI taxonomy): domain Eukaryota; kingdom Metazoa; phylum Chordata; class Actinopteri; order Blenniiformes; family Blenniidae; genus Blennius; species Blennius ocellaris. The sequence goes on from NC_137656.1 coordinate 8,551,787, forward strand.
GTTCTTTTTCATCACCAGACTGGCCTTTAAATGAACTGTTGCATAAAGGACAGCCGCTTTTATGAGCTCATTGAATAATAGCAGCGGCAGGAAAGACAGTGCAGCTCCGATCGTAACAGTATTTAATCACCAACGCTACTTGAGTGTGTGTGAGAGAGCTTATAGCACTAATAAATACATTCAGAAAGTAGGAACACGCAGCGTTTGAGTTTAGCACTCTATTATGGGAGACAAAATAATCAATGCATAGAAATAAGTCAGCCGATGAGTCACATGGTGGTTTTTCACTCTCCATTAAATAGCGTGATTATTTAATCTACATTTGAGTCCTGAGTTCTTTTATGTTGATTTGTAGAAGCTTCCTCTAGTCTCTTGACCTCTAGTGGCCATAGTTATTATGACAGGAGCAAGGAGGGATACCAAGTCATGTACTGTATGTAAACCATGTTTATTATTCCACATTATGATAGGAAACAAACACACTTTAGATAGATTTTCCGCACAATAATGCTTTCATTATGTTGATTGGAGTCTCATCAAGCGGAAGGCTGCACTCTGGAAAGCAAGAAATCAATGATTGTAGGCTGTTTTAGACCGAGCACAACGGTTCATGTCAGAAGTGAGTTAAATCTGAACTAATCCCACGGTATTTGAAACTTGTTGATGCACGACACTGTCCAAATGTGGTTCAAAGGTATTTAACAAAAGTGTTGAAATATTTCCATATATATGAAATTATTGAGTACAATATAAAGTCTGCTCAGATGTCTACGGAGCACAAGCAGATCATACTGAATAAATTCAACATTCTGAAATTAAAATAATTCTCCTCAAAACCGCATCACCAGGACATCAAGTCAGATCATTTCTGTAACAAATTATTTCCTTTGAATCTTCTTTGAGCTCTGGTTTACATTCTTATACAGTGTGAGGACATACAGTACATGAAACCTGGTATATTACAGCACACAATACACCATGTTGGTAAACTCCCTCATTCTGCTGTGGGATTGAATGTGAAGCCCCTTTTCTTTCTGGTTCACACATCATACACTCATTCTGGTTTAATAGAGGATGTGAATTAACTTTACCTACATATCCTGTATGTTTCACTTCAGCAGTGTGTTCTCGACACGATGAGTCATAATCCAATAATTCACTCATGCGTTCACGCACACAATGAAGGCTGTGTCTACTGGGGGTGTTTAGGGTTCAGTGTCTTGCCTGTGGACCCCCGACCATCTTGGGACTGGACAACAAGCGGCACTAATCCAGAGTGAGGACAATCTGGGACACCGTGCAGACTCAGCGGTAAAGAAGAGAGACTGACTGATGGATTGACAAACGCTGAAGGCCCACACAGTGATATTAGTAATATATTGCCTGCATTGGCAGTGCACCAGTACTGTTAAATGTTACATTCAGGTTTTCCCAGAAATTGTTTCATTTGTTGTTGCTCATTTGAATTGATTAAATCCCGAAGGTGATAAAAGCCTCATCAAGCTGAAAACCCCCCTTTCAATAGTTACTCCAGAGCCAGAGTTGCAGTTTACATTGAAGACAGCGGCTCGCTGTGCTTTCACTTTGTTGACTGAATCGTTGCACTTCATTAATTATTGAAAACTAAACAAACACATTTGGTGGGTTCAGAAGCATTCAAACAAGCAGTTTATGAGAAAACATCGTAAACTTGTGAGAAGAACATCTAGAATCCCTGGAAGTGTAATCGGTGGAACAGCTGGTGAAGTTATAGTATAATGCTCTCCAATGTGTGACTTGCAATATATTGAAACACTATGAGGTGTAATTTAATGAATGACCTACAAAGGTTTAAAGCTTTCAGACCCGATACTTTTCCAAGTAGTAACACAACATTCGTGATGACTTGTGTTAATGGTTTTGTGGTGCACACTGAGCTGCTCCAGGAAAAAAGGAAGAAACTAGTTCAAGGATACAATGGAAATGTAGGTATACTCCTCTTAAAGTGGATTGTATATACAATATCTATAGAAAACAGGCGCCGAGGCAGTGCAAATTGTGTGCGTTAGTGCGTCTGTGTTTCTGTCCGCCTGTATAAAGAACGTCAGTCACAGTAACTTTTCGCGCTGCAAGCATGGAGCTCTTGACATGAGACTCAATCAGCAGCACTAAAGCCCGCCTGTGTCTCGTCTGCCTCTGCCACCCTACTTTTGTGTGGGCTAATCTCCACTGTAGGATGTAGAGGAGCCATTTGATATTGTCTTCCCCGGTGTTTTTCATTATCGCCGTCTTACTGCAGGCTGCCGGTGGCATTACCTCGACATTAGTGGGTTTGACGGGACGAGATTCACCACACAATCCTGCCACAACCTCCCATCTCTGATGTAACCCCGCTCACATTTCAAAGCCCCCTCTGCCTCTCCTTCTCGTTCACTCGCTTTTTTTTTCTTTTCTTTTTTCCCTTCTTTGAGCCGGATCTGCAGTATGGTCCTGACAATATTTTTTAAGGAAAATTACAGAGATGTTAAGTATTTTGGTGGAATCCAAATTGTGTAACCCTAAGGTCTGCAACCATTTAGACCAGAATGGTTTAACTTGCAAATAAAAATATAAAGTATGAAGTCTTTCGATATTCAGTTCATCATATCTACTATTTCAGCAGCTTTAGAAATTTTAGCTGTGTTTAGCTGTAACTTTTTTTTTTTTGCCTCGAAATGTCTTTTGCTGTTTGGTGATACTTTAGGATGTGACTCACATTATGATACAAATGCACCTTTTTATATATATGACTCATATTTTTTAATTTTTGAGTGTGAGATAATAGATAAAAGCAACATTAAAATGTTCCATTTATTCATAATTTTGTGACACTACAGAGCAGGAGGCTGCATCATGAAAACTGCAAAACAAACCAGACAAATTTTCAGATAAAATTTTGAGTGTGCTTGCACCTCGCTGCCGATAATAACTTATAAAAGAATTATAAAAAAAAAATAAAAAAAATCATCATATTCCTGAAAAACTGGACTAATCACATTTATTGTGATTATATTGCTTGTATGATTTGATGATAAGTGATATTATGAATGGTCATGACATACTTGGAAAATTGTCACATGAGATATGAAACACATTAAGTCGTCTGTGCACAGGTTGCAATTTAAATTGGTAATTTAAGCTCTTCCATTGGGTTCATGTATTGATATATCTGACGGAAAGAGTCGACCTGCTTTGAACCTCACTGTATGTACAGGAGCCACATGTGGCCACAGAAGAACATCAGGATTATAGAAATATAAAGAAGTGATCGCTGATAGACACAAGTGTAAAAATGTAGTGAAAACAAACGGCCACATTAAACTCATCTGACGGCAACTCCTCTTCAAACACAATTGTTCTGAAAAGTTTCTTCCATTCTCCGAGTAAATCCAAACGGCGCAGCTCATTTGTAAGGTTTGTTCAACACTATTATGCGCTTGCAAACATGTTGACAGCCTCGTTCCAATTAATGCATGTCTGCTATTGATTACTCTGCCCTCCGTGGCTGTTGTTGCCCAGAGCTGCAGATTTTCTTGATTTTTCTTCCCCCCAAAGATCTTTTAATGAAGTGCACTGTTTCTCCTGGAACATGTCTAATGAACAATCTTAAGACTGAATGCCAGAGGTGTGAAGACATTCTTCTCATCTCATTTGTCTCCTGACTTGTTCAAGCTCTTGTCCAAGACATATTTCCACCATTTCTAGAGTTTACCCACGCAGATCTCCACTCTTTTTCATGAAACTGAAGTCATGTTATCGCTAAAGACAGAAGAAATTAAGTCTCTAACAAACCCTGCAGAAACCAGTAATGTGACCATGAAGAACAAACCAACACCTGCCAATAAAATAGTATAGGCTATTTTAATTGTAGCAAAACCAATCACATGATAACTTAGTTAAATGTTAAGTATAAATGTGTTTTTTTTTAAGTGAACGTAAATAATGTATGTCCACTATAGCAATCGATAAGCAAACTACACAATAAAGTTGTTATTGTCAAGAAATACAGTCTTCTTTATGTGTTTTTATATTTATTGGGTTTCAGTTATCACATGTCAGGGGATGTTTTAAATGCTACTTCAATAGCCGGTGCTTCTATCAGCATAGTTCATATTCACTCCAGCCACTAGAGGTCGTCATTACTCTTACTGATAAAAACCATCAAATCCTTTCATCAGACAGAAGGCGGCACCAATGGCTTTGAGCGAGAAGCATCAACAAGTAGAGAGATTAACCCACATTAAATTTGCTTCTCACTGAGGTTCCCAAAATGATTTGGAAAAGTAAAAGTAGGCTAGTGAGAAGGTAGTAACAAAGGGAGTAACAAAGTTCACAGAGCCTCAGTGGTTATAACCTATTAAAACAATCTTCAGCCTCATCTCAACTTACGACCACTGACTTTTCTTTGATGTTAATTTGATTTCTTGGCACTGCCACGATGAATTATGACAGTAGAATATGAGCATAGTTCATGCAAATAATAAAACAAAATGTGCTTCAATGGCAGGTGGCACAACAAAGCTAAGTGATGATGACCAGTGTTGGTATATGGACTCATGACACTATACTTTATCATACTTTTGTCAGTGATGTGCAAGTAATGATGGAGAAAGTGTCTTTGTCGACACCAGAGACTCTTTTTTATTTTTTTACCTACTTGCCTGAACTGGGATTCAAAACCTGTTCCACCTGCCTGACTTTATCGAATTATTGATTTTTCCAAACCAATTGGTATTTTCAATTTCAGTAACACCAGCACTTCTAAAAGACATAACCCATAACTATAATGAAGTTGTCATTTTCAACACTGCTGTTGCTGACACGAGAAAAAAATAGTTGGACCCTAAAGACGATGAGAGTGATGGCGAAGATGAAAAGCTGTTTCTGATAGATTTGGACATTAAAAAACGAAGAAGTAGATTTAAAGAGAAATCATGAGACAGTGTCTTACCATACGGCAAACCTGCCTTAAAGCAATACTTGGCTCGTGTCGAACATTTTTTAGATTTCAGCACACAAACCTTTGCTGCCGGTCCAACGTCTCTCACCCTGGAGATCCACAGTCAACAGCAGCATTCAGGCCCTCTCCCCTGCTTTTGGTATTGATATTTGCTAACAGCCAAAATTACTTTTTTGAAAGAATCTCCTGAGATGTTATATAAAATAATAACTCCTGGATCAACTTTACCTTGTGTTTCATTACTCTTCATAATGAAAGTAAGAGAATGGCGACTTGCTTTGTCTGTGGTGAGGAGGCAGACTGAGTGTCAGTTTGGAAGGCGGTGAACACAAAGAATGGAGACGACTTTCAAAAGGTAATGTACGACACAAAAACGTTTAGTCTTCTGCAAAACTAGGTCAGGAAGAGTTAGTCATCGATTACATAGTGCAGTACTTAACGGTTATATTGTCAGATGAGCGCAAGAAGACATGAAGACAATGATCACCTCACATTTACATAATAGAGACGTAACATCAATAACCTGCCTCAACATTAAAGATACTGAGGTTTAAAGGTTACTCCTGTGATTTTTGCTTTAATAATGCAAGTACGGATTTGAAATAAAGACGTCAATAACAAAAATCAAACTCCACTTGTTTTTTTTACCTAAAATTCTCAAACGTTCATCTACCAGCATCAACTCCAGCTATTGTTCTTTTCCTTTTCTCTCTCTGATAAAAATTTATTTATTCAAGCTGAAGGGGGGGGGGTGGTAGCAGTTTTTTCCCCCCATGATGCAAGGGTTGTATTTTCAGAGGTACTGATTTCTTTATCCAGCTCAGAATGATTTGCCTGTGGTGGCGACTTGACCTTATCACAGGAACCCACACCAGTGTGTGTGTGTGTATGTGTGTGTGTAGTTGCAAGAATAAAAAAAAATCCACATTTTCTGCCACCACTGATTGATTATAATTACTCTCAATTGCTCAGATTTTTGTGTGTCAATTGCCATGTTAAACAATTAATGAACACAAATAACTTGTATTATGCCGCATGCATAATTTACTCTGTGTGTGCGTGTGTGTGTGTGTGTGTGTGTGTGTGTGTAAACAGACTAATGAATTGGACAGGGCAACACCCTGCCTCACTAACCAACTCCCCTTTGATATATCAGGGGGCTGCAGGAAAGGTATTTTTGGATGAATGCTTCCACCTAGTGGTCATTCTGTGTAAATACATTTCCTTACTACACAAGGAAGCCCATGTGACTCCAAGTGGCTTCTACGCGTGATTCAAATAAAGTAAAACATTTTCACATACCGTTCATCATATTTTTTTTCCTTTGAAACGAATGATACATCAGATATTGTTTTCTCAGTCGCTTTTATCGCTGAACACATTCCATGAGGGATTTTATGAGATTTTCGGTGCAAAGAAATTGTTTGTGATAAAACATAAATGTTGGAAATAATGCCTCTAAAAGTTAGCAAGTTAGTACTTACTATTAATACAGACAATCACTCACTTTCATACCTGTGAGTCATTTATAGTTACCAATTAATGGAACAATAACAGAACTTGAATCTCACTTTCTCAACGACCAGGATGTAAAAATAATATACACTTTGAAACTAATATTCATCGAAATACATTTATACGACTCTAAAAAGACCAAGGTGGAAAACAAAGGAGTGTTCCACAAATCAACTCGACCAATCTTAATTATCATCAGTCACCTCATCACCTATTTTGTTATCATTATTAATATAATTGTGTATGACTATGATGGGGGTTTCCTCATCTGTTCTGTTAAAGCATCTTTAAAAAGTGATGAATAAAAGGTTTTAAAAAAAAAGCAGATGAGACCCAAAACAAGTGTCCATCCATTAAAAACCTTTGAGGCTAAAATGAAAGATTACCAATAATTAAAGCAGGAAGTGACACAAAGATTTGCACAGCAAAATGCTGCCAAGTTACATTTATTGGAGTGTAAACCTACTGTAAACAAGTAACAGGAATAAACAAGTATGTACATTCGCCGTTTTTTTAATAATACTAAACCTTAATTTTACAGTACACGAACGTAAGACATCACTGGTAACAGCAGTTTTTCAGTACTCGGGGTTAAAAAGATGTTAAAGGGTGTTTAGTCCACATCCAAAGTGGAGCTTAACTAGCAGTAAATCTTTTTACTGTTCTAAAGTGGTCAAACGCAACCATGTGACAGGAAACTTTTGCGTACAGCCGGTTTTATTGGTGCTCCTTGAGGAACTCGTTCATGTAGCTGGCGAGGGCTTCGGTCTCCTCCAGCGTCACAGCGTTGTACAGAGACACACGGATTCCTCCCACTGATCTGCAGGGCGACAAAAAAAGTGTCACGTTTACTACCGACGACTAAAAAGACTAATTAAATCCACCAGGCATTCGGCCGATACCGACCAGAACACGAAAACGGCCAGCGTTTCTCTCTCATACCCATGAAACAAAGCAATGCTAAAAATAAATCAGGTTTTGTGATAAAGCCATTAAATGCAGATTTGCTCCAGAACCAAGAGTGTCCACCTCTAAAATAACAGCAAACTGACCTGTGTCCCTTCAGTGATATCATCCCACGTTTGGAAGCGCCGTCCAGAAACTCCTTTTCCAAGGCGTCGTCTCCCTCCCTCTTCCCCAAACGAAACGTCACGTTCATGCGGCTCCGGCAGGCCGTATCTACAGGACACCTGCACGTAGCCATGGGACCGTTAGCTTTCAGCGCCGACGTTTAACAGTCCATACGTTTCAAACTTTGATGCTCACACGTAGAAGCCGTTGGAAGAGTTGACGATGTTGTAAATCATGGAGGACTTCTGCTTGGTGAGCTCATCCATGGCAGCAATGCCGCCGTTGTTCTTCACCCACTCCAACACCAGACCCATGATGTAAATGCTGCAGCGCACACACACACACAAACGAACGCACACGCACACACACACGTTAAAACCAAAGATTCTTCAAGCGTTTCCAACCTATAAATGTCCTCTATTCTGCTCATAATGACATCTTGATCACCGAGAAGCTTCTCACACTGGAGTCAGTACCTGAAACAAGGCGGCGTGTTGTACATGGAGTTCATCTCAGCCTGCACCTTGTAGTCCAGGACGATGGGACACTCCTTAAGTGTGTGGCCCAGCAAGTCCTCCCGCACGATGACCACTGTGACCCCGGCACAACCAGCGTTCTTCTGAGCGCCGGCGAAAATCAGCCCGAACTACACACAGCCAGGGATCAAATGTGAAGATACTAATTTAACAATTCCACCCCCAAAAAAAAAAATGAGGGGCAAAGCCTTTGAGAGGAATCTGGATCTTAATGCAATTTTTGAGATTTTATCAAAAAAACAAAGCTTAAACTATAGAATCAGTTTATATTGATATATATATATATATAAATGGCTACGAAAATGAGGAAAAGCTGAAACACACAAGTTATTACTGCTTATCCAAGGAATTCACTAAGATTAGATAATCGACGTCAGTCCTTTTTATAGAAAAATAAAGAAATAAGAGAAAATAAATAAATATGAATACTTGTTTTATATATAAACCATTTTTTTTTTTTAATGAAAAAGTCAACAAAACACCAAGTTTTATTGTATTTTATGCGCTTTACCTTTGACACGTCCACCGGTCGAGACAGAAAGTTGGAGGACATATCGCCCACGAGGACCACGCCGTTTGTTTCAGGCACAAAGTTGTATTCCACGCCGTGGACCGTCTCGTTGCAGCAGTAGTAAACGTAGGAGGCAGACGGGTTCAGCGTCCAGCTGCTGGGCTCGGGGATTTCTAGAAGGAGCAGCAACACAATAATGCTTTTTGTCCAGCTCCTTGCACAAGCAGCACAGATAAATGACACTTTATTAATAGCATACCAAGTCATAGACCTTCTTTCTCATGGAATTTAAAGTAGGAAATATATGCTCTAGATCTGATAATCGTCCGATATCTCCTAGATCAGACGATCTCATTCGATGAAGATGTGACCTCCTGTAAACTGGTGAAGTTCTGCATTAATCTCATCCCAATATCTGTGACGATCGCACGCATGAACCTCACACCCTTTATACCTTGAACCAGTTTTTCAACTTAGCTGAGAGTCTCGGTCTACAAATGACGAGTTCATGAAAGAACATGCCTGAAGAGAGTGTCGGACAACAGTGAGTTCTCACATCCAGGGTGAAGCCTGGCTTCAGCCCTGCTATGATAAGTTGGATCAAGCAGTATATAGGATAGATGGATGGACTGAAGTTTATTTTTCTACTGCTTGTGATATCTGGACACCGGCTGAATATTTAAAACGTCTCCTATGGCCTCTAGGTTACAGCTCGGTGGATGCTGCAGCCTGATGATGATTTCCACAATAATAAGTAGGAAGCAAACAAAATACCCATCTTTTTACTGTTATATTAATTATTTCAGGCTTATTGTCATTTATTGTGGTAGGAGATCACAACAATAGCACATCAAGGCCAGCAAATCTACACAGAGACGGATTTTTCTTTATATGTTGAGTTTAGAAATTGTGCTTTGACTGATTTTTTTCTCCAATCACTCTTCCGTTTTAAATATATCCAGGAAGCTGCAGCTGCCACTGAAATTAAGAAAAGGACACAATTCTCTCTAAAAAGTGGGTTTTTAATCTCTGTAAAGCGAAAATTCTAACAAACCAGGGGACAGACAGAAGACGCATGTATTTTCAAATCATAAAACTCGATTAAACATACTTCAAAACAGCCTTCAAATAATTAAATACAGTAGCGCTTCACTGAAAATGACTCAACCATGTGGAAAAAGACTACTGGCATGCCGAGGTTTTCACAGGTCGTTGGATCTATTGTTTATTACGCAACATCCCGGGTGGACGGCCAGGGTTCGTAAAGGGACAGAACCAACGCCGCCAGACTGGCAATGACCAACTCATGAAATCAAACTACGTCTGTGTTGAAAATTTTAAATCAAATGAATGCCAAAGCAATGACAAATCAAGTTCTGTAAAGAAGGTAAGAGTGTTTGTTTTGCCGGATAAGGAACAGTCCAGCAACTTACTGGTGTAGCTGTCCAGCTTCGGGTGGACGACGTTAACTTTGCCATATTTCTCTGCTTCTTTCGCCGCCTTAGCCGACCACGTGCCCGTCACCAGGTAATCGGCGCACCTGTCTTCCTTCAGCCCCATCAGGTTGAGAGGAACGGCGCTGAACTGTCCGGACCCGCCGCCCTGCAGGAACACCACCTTGTAGTTGTTCGGGATGTTTCTGTGGAAGATGAGCGTTGGCTGCGTTAACCACCGCGCGGCGTTAACGGTGGAGCGCCGGTACATTGTGACGGCGGCTTACAGCAGCTCTCGCAGGAGACCTTCCGTTTTGTTGATGACTTTTAAGAAGTCCGACGATCGGTGGCTCATCTCTGATCGGAAGACAAGAAAAACAAAAACAAAAACGTGAACGACACTGATGTTCCTTCTTTCGGCAAGCGGCTCTACATTTATCAACACGGCTGGTGCAGATGTTTCATTTGATAGTCGTGGCTCTAGTTTCACTCACCAAGAATGCTGATACCGGTGCCGTTGTAATTAAGGAGCTCCTTCTGTGCTTGAAGCATCACCTGAAGCAGATAAACCACATAATGACTGTCTTATCAGAGGCCACAAGCATTAATCATGCTTCTGTGGGTCTGATTTTAAAGAGGTCTAAGAATTAAGGGGAAAAAAAAAAAATTGTCACAAGTGAATCAAACCTGAGGAGCTGCTATGTTTACTCTGTAAACGATCAACAATGGCGACAGACTGTGAGCATCTGCACTCTCCTGTTACGGTTATTGTCACATGAAGTCCAGATTATTTGTACAAATTCTGAGGCAGGAAAACAACGTTTCTAGAGAAAGCCCACACACGCACGGGGAAAACATGCAAACTTCACACTGACAGAAGCTCAAGCCCAAGTTCTGACCACGACCCCACCGTGTAACGTAGAAAAAAACTCAATGTATAGAGCAAAACACCAAAGCCTGTCATTTAAGAGGCTCAGACCAGTCATTTCTTTCACCGATGATTCTGTGAAAGCACCCTATGAATAAATTAAATGTATGGTTTGGTATATATACAAAAAGTTTTGATACAGCATTTGAATGTGTTCTATATCAGTGCATGGTTTTTGTCTCGGTTACTTCAAAGTTCAAAAACTTAATTTGGAGCCTAATTTGTGAGATGGAAATGTCTCAAAATGTCTCAAATGCCCCCCCCACATAATGCCAATTTACATCCTCCAATTCCTCATATATATGTTGTTGGACTGTGGGGGGGGACTGAAAACTGTTACATGGATAGGAAAAACATAAACCTGCAAACTTTACATAGAAAGGAAAAAAAATGAAATAAGAAAAAGTTCATCTCAACAATGAAAAAAACCGAGCATTAGATCGTACATCCGTCCAAATTTTCAGGCATAAAAATGTGACACTCCGGGTGCTGGTTGAAATGATCAGGAAACTTATTTTTTAACACACTTTTCATTCAAATGTGAAAAGGCACAGTGTGCTGGGTTCAAATTAGGTCGTGGCAGAGCATTAGAACGTTGTGTCCCTCATTACACAATAATTACAGTCATCAGGTTTGACTGGCCCCGAATACCGAGACAAACCGAAAAGGTGCAAACCAAATGGGAGCTCAGATTATTTTCAATTTGAAATGCCATTTCTGAATAAAACCTAGAACTTTACAGTGTGTGTGTGCATGCGTGTGTGTGTGTGTGTTTTAGCGCCGTCTAGAGGCAGCTGTTAGTGAGGCTTGACAAAGGCAGCAGGTTTCCACATGAATTGATGAGGCTGATGCAACGACACACACAGTTTTCATCCTGCACTCACGCAGAAGCGCTCTCTCTCTCACACTCACATACACACACACACACACAACGCGACTATGATGCGTTCACGGACACTCTGAGATGCCTGAGCAGAGATGAACACCCAGGCGAAATAAACAGCTTAAATTCATGATAACCTACACAATTTGAATCGTGTGTTTGTCTATGAATCAGAATCAGAAAGATTAACTCCTCTGCATTTACCTGACAGCTGTTTCTGAGATCGATAACAACTCCCGGACACAATTAGCGTCAACGCGGAGATCAAAACTCACGGATTGTGGCAGTTTTGCAGGCCCAGCACCGAAGTTGAAGATCTGTTTCTGCTCCATGGTTTAAAGAGGGATCGTTGCGTGCAGCTGCGTGTTCTGGAGGCGCTGTGCGTGGATGGTTTCCCCTCTCTGGCTGGCTCCTCCTGCCTCTCGGCGTCAGCGTGGAAATCACAGAGCACGGTGATGCATTCAGGGACGCCCCGGAAAACTGGAGGCCTCGTTCAGAGCGGGGTGTTCGTTCGGCGTTCTCCAAAACGTGGCTCGTGAGCTTCCTCTAAAGTTCATCCCATCAAAATGAGATTCACCATTTCACCATTCCCAAACGCAAGACTATTCATCATCTGGTTGGTCATCAAACATTTGCTCTGTTCGACAAATTAAATTAGCTTTATTGTCATTAGACGTCACATATGCTGTACTGAAATTACAGATGCCGCTTCCTCTGCAGCAGTATAAAGTGTAGAAAAGTAGACAAATTGTACACAAACAATACAAAATGAAATAGGATTGCATGTGATGGTGTTAATGAACGATAATGGCCATGTCAACAGTTATTCAATGATCTCATGACGCAAGGATAGAAACTGACAGTTTGTTTCGGATTTAGTGTTTATATATCAATGGTATTTAATGTAGTTTATATATATTTATATAGCATTCAAACCCACTCTTGAATTTGGATCTTACCATCATTTTGAAAGGCTTTTCTTAGCGCTAACACTAAACACTAAATATCCATGACTTAATCCGGTGAGTGTCACCTATTGTGTGGCTGTTTCTGAACTTTAACCCTAATCTTGCCAGGGACAAACTGAAAATTGAGTCACTCTTTCATTATTTACATTCTTTCGCCTAAGAGACTAACCACATTTTTAGAATACGACTTAAATATGTTGTACGTACATTTCCCCACAACCTTAAGCATAGAAAAGCTAGACATCACAGCGCACATAGGATCATAACTTTAATAAAAAGATGAGAAAAAAATGGACACAAGGCAGACTTTAGCTAATATTTAATATACAGACATATTGCACAGGTTACAAATCTTCAGAGTACATCATGTTTTCAAACATAAATTCCTGGCTTTTGATGAAGCAACAGAAACCTCCTGCACTCCGACGTGAGGGATACATGTTTTGTGCGTTGCTTTTGTGCGTATGCTTTATTCAAGGGTTTTACATTCTTAGTATTTACACGCAACGATAAATATATATCTTATACTATTTAAAAGATTTTACAAACTGAAAAACAGTTTAAAGACACTCGAGATCGTCCACTTTTGCATACGAGCGGTACGTGGCGCTGGATGATAGCGCACCATCTGACCAGTGATGTTGGCATTCGTGAGATTTTAGTGGACAGATTCAAACTCAGAAACGGGACAGTTTGTATTCTTATACTTTGTCCTCTTGGGTTGACCAGCTTAAACCACTCTCAACTCTTAGGGAGTACGCTCCTCTGCCATAAAGTACTATTTGCTCCAGGTTGTGTTGCGATTTGACCAAATATATGAAATTGACACCAGTACTTTTCTAATAAAAGAAAAAAAAAAACATCACAGTTTTGGAGACTTTTCAGGAGCAGAGCAAAAAAAGTAATGAGAAAAAAAAAAAAAATGTTTTTAACACCAGAGAAGCTCTACCTATGAAATTGTTGTGTGAACACTTTCTACCAACATGGATTGTGTTCAATCTTCAGTAGATTATTAACATGTGCGTATGTGAGCGGTCTGCAGGTGGAGCGATGGCGGGAACGTGGGCGTTTCCACCTCTCTAGGGATTTCCTCATGCTCAGCGTCCTCGGGCTCACAGTCTTTCTGGATGGGACAGAATTGGGAGCGGGGAGGGTGAGGGTGGGAGGGGGACGGAGAAGCCGCGATGCTCACATGTTGAAGCTTTCTCCACAACCACACGTGCCCTTGATGTTTGGGTTGTTGAAGACAAACTCGCTGGACAGTTTCGACTCCACAAAGTCCATCTCGGTTCCCAGCAGCGTCAGCTGGGCCTTCTTCTCTATAAACACCCTCACACCTGGAAAAGGAGTCGCACGTGTCACTGGAGAGCTGTGCTGCACAGTTACAAGCTACCATCATGTGGGTTTCGGTTATACGTTTCCCGTGACGCACCATGGAAAATGATTTTCGGACAATTTTACAGACATTAAATCGAAAGTAAAAAGCTTCATCGTGAAAATGGTTTAAAGTGGGAGCGGCCATCTTGTAATGTTATCCTGAATTCTGGCGTTCGAACCAAACTGAAAGCAGCACAAAAGCCCAGATAAACAGAAACATTTCCAAATGTAGAACACTTTAACGGTTGATTCTGAAAGTGAAAGAATCGTGCTTAAAATCAGCCTCAGAGCCTCGTCAACATTTGCTGCATTTGTTTTCATCATCTACATCTGAAATCATTATCAGAGGGGAAAAAAATAAAATAAAGCCATCTTACCATCCTGCAATACTTCCTCATCGGATTTGTCTTTCTCCTTTGTATAGTCCAGTGTGTAAGTCAGTCCATTGCAGCCCCGCGTTCTCACTCCAACCTTCAAACCAATCTGAGGAGGAGCCAGATAAACAATGACTTATGGAATTAATGTAGGAATGGGTATTATCTCGAGAATGACCACATCCTGCAATGACAATAACTAACACAAATGCACCAATTATTCTACATATTTGTTGAGGATTTGGACATTTTGGGAATTAAACCTAATGATTATATTATTCATTTGAAGAAGCCTGAAAAGTGACCGGCACCTCAAGCTATTCTAAAGAGACAACAGTGGTATGAAACCTTGTTATTATGCACTGATTGAACTCGCCTTTGAAACACATAAGATGATGTTGCAGCACATGAAAACATATCAGTTACTCACATATTCAGGCCTGTCCTGCAACAACACTTGGATCTTGTTCACGGCTGCGGGAGTCTGGAAAAGACAACGGAGAGAAATATTATAAAAATGTTTTGTTGCGTGAGATTACGTTTCGATATCACCCCCATCTTACTGTAACTCATGTTGAGGTTTATGTAAACCACTTTGTCCATGTTGTTAATCTCTTAAAGCCCTAAAAGAATCTCACACCTGTCTGTGAAATAGATCCTCTCATAATTTCACTCGTAACCCAATTTTTTTATAGCTATTCAAATGCTTCAGTCGTACAATGTCAAACTGCATTGTTCGTAACAAAGCTCTAAACTATGTTTCCATATTCATAAAACATCAAACACATTGTAGGATGTATTATGTTAATAATTTCCTTTCAATGATTACAAAATATATATATGACATGCACTGAACCACTACATTAAAACCGTCAGTGTTGATTGGTGTACTCTTTATCAAGCCACACACACACACACACACACACACACACACACACACACACACACACACACACACACACACACACACACACACACACACACACACACTATCTTTACAGAGCACACATGCTGATATGCACCATCAGGACATTTTCAACCCACCCATTTAAAAAAAACACAAAAAAGAAACATGTCTCTGCACTGATAACTTGCTCTCAAAAGTCTTACTTTTAAGTTGTAACCGTGATAACGGGGAAAGGCACAGCTTTTGAACTACCGGTACTAAAATGTTGTGTTCTTCCAACCATGTGGTAAGCCTCTGAGACCTGTAGTGTCAGAAATAATTAGTACTGTGCACTTAATAATACAAAGAGGTGTAAAGGCTGTTTCTCCAGCGTCACACGTCAACATCAGACTTGAGGGGCCTCGTTGTGGGATTTTTCTGAGTGACGAAAACAAAAACATGCGTTTGAGGCAAATTGCCTGTGTGAATGGGAGTGTATGCCCTAAATTGGACAAACAAAAATAAAAGATGGAACAAATGGGACTTTAAAGCACAACTAAAAATGTATTCATTCTGTATTCTAGGGTGTAAAAATCACAATTAAAATTGTGATAAAGTGTAACTTCGATGAAAATCAGAGATAAAAAAGGTGATCAGATCGAGATAAAGTATGGTATAGCAAACGGCTTTAATAATGCCACTGACCGTTTGATAACTATCATATCTTGGTTGACTGATGTGAAAACATGACAGGCTCACCTTTAAAAAATACAAAAAAAAGAGGTTTAGCATGGAGATAAATTATATATTCTTTATTTGATACATCTCGTTTGTAGTAGTCTGTAAAGACTTCGCTAACTTAAAGGGATCACACACCTACCTCCAAACATAAAGGTGAATCTAACGATGACCCAAAATGAGAGCTTGCTCATGAAAGCAGACGTAAAGTTTCTAAATATCTGGCATTTATTGAGGTTCAGTTTGTGTTTCACTGCGAAAGTGCGACACTCGGGATGCTAACGTGCACTGATGACATAGACGGTTATGTGACACTTCGTGAAAGCTCAAGAGTCACGCATGACAAACCATCCAGGTCTGTGTATCAGTTAAAGAAGAGTCTTTGTCGTGGTGGAAATTAGAGGAAACCCCCAGAGAAAGTAGAAGCCGACTTGTTGTGAGTCCCTCTGAAGTCACAGCGGGTTTAGCTAGCTCAGCTAACTTACACAACTGTCACGACATCGCGCTGCTGCTCACATCCCTGGAGGAGAGGTGACAGTGAGCGAGCTGAAAAGATAGTTAAAGCGCAGAGAGTAGAACTTACCAGTGTCAGCGCGGCTCTAGTAGGCAGTATCTTTCTCTTGCTGACCGCTCGGACGGTCGCTCGCACCATGGAGGCAGACATGTTGAGCAAGTACAGTGTAGCTCACAACATACAACTGCGCATGCGCTTATTACACAGTGCCCGCCCTCAAGAGTGACGCTCTCAGCGCTGATTGGCCGATGGAAAGAACGACGGACAAGGCAGCCAATGAGCTCATGGATGAAACTGCATGACATATAATAGGTGTTGCGTAACCTCCCAGTAAAGCCCAACAATACACAGAAACAAGAGCATGTGCCAGGACTTTATGTACCCTGTTGTTTATGCGAGGATTATTCTTGTGTCGACCCAAAAGGCAAGGCACAAAGATTACTATCCTAGGCGGCTGTTTAATTTTATTATTATTCAGCCCCCGTTATTTGCCTATAACTCGTCCAGGCACTGTTGGTAGCACATGCACAAAAGGAAAATCAAAACACATCAAAAAGTGTGGAAAATTCGGTCATAGTCTGCCATGCATTTTGTTAAAATTCAGCTTCTTCTTTCTGGAGGAGAAAAAAAAAAAAACGCCAAAAATTTCCCATAGAAAGCGGATGGGAGAGGCACCTCAATGTATAGACAGCACCAGCAGATGGTGGTAATGCAACTTTATGGACGCAAACTGCTGTTAAGCCAAGAACTCCTCTGGAATTCAAGTCTTTATTATAGTTAGTAAATAAAAAAAAATAAAAAACTAAACACTCAATTAGAATGGTTCTCATTTCTAAATTAAATCAGTGAGATTTGGAGGTCTGAGCATTCAGATCACTAAATATGGTCAAAATTGTATTCCCAGCAGTGTTCTGTTTGTTTATTAATTGAGCCAAGTCAGTTTAGTCAGTAACTGCTTTTGTGGTTTCTTCATTGAGGTCGGCGTCTTGACAAACCTTGTATCTTCACATTTGAAAGAAAAAAAGAAAACCAGACATTTTCAGTTTTTGATTGGGTTTAATGACTTATTTAAGACACAAAATGAATCACAGGCCATTTGTTTCTGGCAGGATCAACATTTCCTAATATCAAACTAAACCTTCAATTTGGGTCCAACCAAACATAAGACTGGCATTAAAACAAAGCTACTTTAAAATGAGAATGTTGACAACAATACAGATTTTTTTTCCTTTATAAAATTCAGCAATATTATCTCAACGATAAAGCCAGACCGCCCAAAATGAAAGCTAAATGATAGGTCTTTGAGACAAAACTAGCAGCAACATATTTCAAAGGGTGCTTGGACCCCCACAGTGCAGCTACCAATCTGTGGCACCATTACAATGACATTATGCCTTTGTAGCAAATAAATACATTTATCTCTTCAGTGAACCGAGATCACCTCTAGTTTCTGTATGCATGCTCACACAGTGTTTGCAGCAAAGTGTGTCAGCATTTTTTTTTTTTCCTTTCTACTTTTGACTTTGCTCTGTTAATATTACAACACTTCCTGTTATGGGTGAAAACTCAGATGTCGGGGTCAACAAAGGAAATACAGATTTATACTCCTCCAAGCAGGAAGTTCTGGGGCAGGATTCTATCCACAAAGCATGAAGAAAAAAAATTTACTCAAAGGGAAAGAAAAAAATACTGTGATCCTGAAAAAAACAAGTTGAGAGGGTATCTTTTTTTTTTTCTTCTCTTTTAATAAAAACACTGCAGGTCGAGCCTCTGTAAAAGCCAGACGGGAAATACCCAGCTGGACATCAGTGCAGAGGACAAATTAAACCGGACTTAAAATTTTGTGTTAAAATGAAGTCTGTAAAAAGCTCTTTAAAGAAAAGAGCTTATTGGGGTGGGGTGGGGGGGTGGGAATAAAATGAACACATAAAAAGGCCCTATTTGGCTTCAAGTCAAGGCGTCCTGGCTTTGGCTTTGAACGGGCTCACACTGGCCCAACAGTACCATTCAGATTTACTTTTCTGGACTTTCGGTGTCTGCCTGGACAACAGAAGGATCTCATGGTTTGTGAATCCACCGCTGATGCTCATTCCACAGGACTCTTCCTGTGACCCGAGCGACCAAGGTTTCTGCAGGCTAAACTACCTGAAACACACCGGAAAACAACTGTCAGCATTGAACTCAAACACATTTTGAACCTCACATGCAGCTTTTGTAAATCTAGAAATTCAACAGATGTGGGAAATGATGACGCTGACCACATTGCTCCATTTTAAGTTTAAAGAGATGTTTTACTCTCAGTATGAAGCCCAAAAAGTACAAAAACCTTTCCCAATACGTAGAACCGACAAGATTATTTTAAATGGAAGGCTTGATTCCATTTTACCAAAGCAAAAAGAGAAGCGATTACCTGCTTGTGGACTTAATATCACATTTTGTTGCTTTCGCCTCTTCTTCTCCTCTTGCAAAGGCAAACCCTGGGAACCAAAGGACAGTCAGCAAAGCCACAGACGGGTGCATGCACACAGCCATTTCAAAATGGTAATGTCCAAGTCAGAAAACAGACCTGTTTTTCCTTTTCTCTTATATTCCTAAAGTGGGCTGAAGGAGGAGCAAAGTTTTCCATCCTCGCATTACCTGCCAAAATGATCCGATTTAAAAGGGAAAAGAAAGCGTTATTACTATAGTTAGGAATAATAAAAGCACAATGCAAGAGGGTATTTACATTTGGAGGACTATGCAAACCACGTGTCATCATTTAACCAAAAAGTGGTTTTGCTTCGCATTTATCGTCAAAGAGATCTAAAATCGACAACAATCCAAATATGGTGTGAACCTGCAGGGTTTCTGTACAGCTGGCAGTCCCTCTTGATGTGGGCATTCGATCCGCACAGAAAGCAGGAGCGTGTGTCCAGTGCATCTCTTTTCCTCCAGTGTTCATTCTTGTATTTGGCCTGATCCCTGGCATCGTCTGCTGGATCCATTTTGTCCCGCAGGTAGTCTGGCCTTTTCTCCAAATCCCTTCTGTGCTTGGACCTGCGACATAAACAGGGGGAGGGGATCAGCGGTACAAAGATTAATAATGCATTGCATCAAACGAGTCACTGCAGCACACAAAGTCGTGGAGCAGTGACATTCACAAGTTGACGTGTGAGACACACATAAGCAGCATCTTTATCATCTACTAGAAAATGTCTCTTGGTACTCAAGAGTACTTCGTTGAAAGAGAGGAAAAAAAAAAAAAAAGATCCCCCTCCCCCCGTCATATAAACCAAAAAGAGTAAATTGTGATAATTTTCAATGATCACACCTACTTCTTACGCATGGGGCAGTCTTTCATGAAGTGGCCGATCTTGCCGCAGATGCGGCAGCAGCGATCATTTGGAGCCACCTCCCCCTCAGTGAGGACCTCCGGATCAAAGAAATACTCCTGGGACGATACACAAATGAATCAGACTCAGAGCTTCAACAATACCACCGCGACAAGCCAATAGTGTTTAGACCAACCATCTGACTGGGGTACACCGGGGGGAACACTTTCACTGGTGTTCCAAACACTGTTCTGCCGTTGATGAAAGCCTTCATGATGAAGTTTGTCACTGTTGAAGGACACACAAAAAAAAGGGTACAGATGAGAACAAACTACAGTGGAAAGGAGGTGAAGAAGACAGGGAATGCTTTTTTTTATTTTTTTTATTTTAAGAAAGGATTTCATACTTTTCCTTGAGAGTCCAGCACCCAAATTATGATTCAGGTCAAAGGGATCTGGAATGTGAACAAAAACAAAGAGCTTCATCAGCATAATAAACACTTGTGGTCCACCATAAACTGAGACATGTGATGAATCTCATCTTTCTTTGCGATGCGTTTAAAATGCTTGGCAGATAGAAAATCTTGTGAATAAAAATCAGTCGGCTGACCTTCAATGACGATGTACTTGGACGTCCACTGCTTGTTGAACGTGGTGAGTCGCGCATGCTGTCGAACACACACTACGTGCTCCTTGAAGTCGAAGTCCTCGGTGTAAAAGCGGAGCAGGCCGAGCCAGAGCTCGCCCACCGACTCTGTGTTCTTCCCGTACTGTGGCCAGCGACTGGGCTGCAGGACCGGGAGGAGAACATCCTCGACAGTGATTTGTTGTTCACACACAATTACAGATGATAACCACACCAGTTTACAAAATACTCACCAGTGTTTGCAAATCATCAAAGAAGTACACGTTCCAGCCATCTACCAGAACCTCAGGCTTTGTCTTTCCATTATAAATCTGAAACAAAAAAAAACAAAAAAATCTCATAAATCAATTTGTAGAACTGCTAAAACACTATATATGTTAGAAATTCTTAGTATAACGTACAAAATTACTAAAAGCATTACAACTTAAAGTGATTGGATGGAAGAAAGAAAAATGATATTCTTAGAAAGTTCATCATCTCTGAATTAAACCTTCATATTGATGAAATAAAAAGGGCATTAATTTGTTTTCAAATATTTTAATGCTAATACACAAAAGTATTCCAGACACGGAGCCTGTACCTCCTGCAGCACCGGGATCACTGGAGGGTTCCTCTGCTGGAGGAAGAACAGCACCATGAGGGTGTAAGCGTAGGACGAGAGGCTGCCACGGGAAGCATCCCCGATGTCACACATCTGTGAGAGGGAACAAGGAAATATAGATGAGCAATACAAGAGTGAAAACGACAATAAATACAAGCTGTTGATACAAATGCTTGCCGTGGGGAGTACAACGTGTTCACCTTGGCAAACACCTTCATGACGTAACAGAGAATCTTGACTCTTCTGTCAATGGCTGCATATGAAGCGAGCAGGTGAGTGTTGTACAAGGCCTGAAAAGAGGAAACACAGGTTAACCTCGAAGCAAACACTGAAAGTTTATTTGAAATTGGCTTTTTACACTACCGTCTGTGTCGACTTTATTCTTATAGGAGACAGAATCGTGACAAAGAATCCTACCAGTGTGTTGTAGAGGCTGATGTCTCCCTCCAAGCCGGTGCGAACATGGTAGAACTTCACGATGGGAACTTTAGCCGTTGTGATGGGCAGGATGTTCTTCAGACCTGGAGACGGGGCACAGATGAGGAGAAAAATACTCAATTTCATCCTATTTCTGAAAGATTTTTTTCTTCAGTTCATATGAGTTTGTCTGTGGAAACAACGTTCTCACATCCACTGTATAGAATCATTGAAATTAATGTAAAAACTGTTAGAGCTGTTAGAGCAACAACGGTATTAAGGAAAAAAAGTATACAATTACTTTAAGGTTTTAATAAGGCAGTGAAAGACATTTTGTCGGTGGAGTTAAGTTTCCTAAACACTGACTCAACAGGCACAATATTGACATTTTAAAAGAACAAATTAAAAGCAGAATAGCTAGTTTTCATTAGATCAAATCTCAAACTGACATCAACAAAAGAGAATTTTTTTTTTTGCAATGCCTACCTGGGTGTTTCTTTAGCATTCTCGCCAGGCTTTCGATAATACTGATGCAGTCAGCATCCTGGAAGATGGAAAAGATGTTCAAGTTACAATAACTACAAAAAGAGGTCAATTTATTATCCCACACAAATGACAAACGTTATAATCTATTCATGAATACAATTATGAAGGTTTTACAAAAGGTAAACACTGATATACAACAGACACACAGAAAAACTTTGTGTTCATAGGAAATAAAACAACTTGCATCAATGGATTCCTGTCCCTCCAGCACCATGCAGATGTCGAGGTCACTTTGCCTGAAGCCGAAGCCATTTTTGGAGGATCCAAAGAGTTTCAGTCGAGCCCCTGAACAATGAAACAATTTTTTTTTAATAGGTCTGTCAGGTGTCTTCTTGTTCATAGTCCATAATATGCTCCACGCTTGTTTCGAGGTTTATCAACAAGTGATTAATTTCACCAGAAAACTGTCGTCGGACAAAAGCCTCCAGGTCTTGAAGTATGTGCTCTCTCACACCAACTTCCAGCTCTCCTGGGGCAAAGTCAGCTAGAAAGAGAGGAAAAGAAAAAAAAATACTCTGAGAATAAGCAACAATGGATCAAATAGAATACATTTTAACAAGTAAAGAACAAAACACTGAGATTTTATTTATTCCATTATTCCTCAAACTAAATGAACATAAGAAATCCATAACTGGCCCCATTGATTTTGCACTCGCATGTTCTTCCCATACTTTACTTTGCTCTTACAGCCAAAACGTGTTTCAGGTCAATTGCAATCTCTAAATTGATCACAGGTGTGAGTGTAATTATGCGTCTCACAGCATTTACATTTTGATGGCCTGGTAACCTATATCCTGTGCATCTTGCTTCCACAGCCCTGATTTAGATAATGTGGTACAGAAGATGCATGGATCATCCATAAACTTTGAACAAACAGTAAAGATGATAAGGAGATTCACACTCCCCAAATTTGTAAATACAGGAATTAAAGGAACAATTTTACCACATTAAAGCCTCAAATCTACTTCACAATTTCAGTTAATTCAATGTAAAAAATCTACACCAACTCTACAAGTGGAATTCATCGAGTTGGAAAAACCAATTAATCTGATGAAGACCAAACTTTACGACTCAGGACAAGGAAATGGAAGCAGCCTGGACTGCTGAGCTCCTTGGAATTAATTTTATTCCAGAAAACAATTAGTGTAGACGGCAATTTGACTTGCAAGTAACGGATATACACATTTACATGTAAAATATGGGAGTGAAACTTAAGTGTTAAAGATAGAAAATCACGTCCTACTTACTGAAGCACTGCTCACACACTTTGTTGAGGACCCAGAGAAACTCGGGCGTCATAGCCGGGAGAGGATCCAGCGGCACCTTCTTGAAATCTTCGGGACAATCTTTCTTCAAATGTCCATCACGCTTACACAAGCTGCACACGACCATGTGTGACTGAGACAAACGAAAAGAATAAGAACTTAGACAGCGTACCTTTTCGGGACGGTTTACTTTTAGTTTCATGTACGAGAAGCCAAAACCTACCTTTCCTCGTGTGAAAGCTTGTTTTGCGAACTCATAAGACAGTTTCCTCTGTTTTTTGTTCGCGGAACTCTGATCTTTAATGGAGTCTTCCGTCGTCGGAGGGGAAAGTCCAACAGGTGCTAGTTCCACCTCCTCTTCCTCATCCATGGAACCAGGTGTGTCCAAGTCAGGACCCTCCTCGTCAGACAGTAGCTCCTCCGCCGAGATCTCGTCCACAGGGAAAATCTCCTCGTCCTCCGTGGTCAGACTGTCCAGGTGCTGTCGGTTGAGCGCGCCACCGTCAATGTCCTCTTCGTCTTCCTCATCCTCCGACAGGCTGCTTTTGCCCAGATCCACTTTTTCCTTCTCCCTCTCCTCATCCGAGTCACTGTATTCCTCCACTTCCTCCTCTTCCTCAATAATACAATCAGAGTCTTCAGGGCCATTTTCCACAGCACTGGACTGACTCGTATATTGCGGCTGGAGGCTGAGCTGACTGAAGCCTGCCACCTCTTTCAGAGCCTCGGCGCTCTCCTCAGACTCCGGCCTGGGCTTCGTCCCTCTTTTGGGATTAGCGGCCGGCGTGTTGAGTGGCAGTGCAAAGTACTTGTACGTGGTTTTGAGGCAGTGGAGGATATACTCAAACATTTGCTGGCTGTTCAGTGTGCGAGCGACATTTCTCTTCACGGCAAATGGATCTGAAAGCAGAATTAGAAGTTGAATCACAAAAGAGCTGAAACAGGGATCCACGTCAAATAATGTGAATTATTGGCTTGATTTTCAACAAATACAACAAAGCAGAGTGAAGAAAGCCTCTGACCCTCCACAGCGATGCGCTTTTTAGGCCAGTCCTTTATCTCTCGAGAGAGAACAGCGCTGGTCCGCACACCGATAACATTGTCACCCATGTTGAAGTCCAGCGAGTAGAAACGGAGCATTTCAATCCAGAGGAGGCCAACTTCTACTTGCGGGTGAGGGCTGTGAAATGTCAGTGGGACCTGTGAGGGGAAAAAAAGACGACAAACAAACACATCACTGCCAAGTTACCAAAAATCCAATTACATTTCTACTGGCAAACAAAAAGATTTTCATATTAACATTACAAAGTTGTTCAATTTTGCCTTGTGATGAATTAGCGACATGTTTGAAATGCACTTGTAGCCTGAGTTCATCATTACCTTCCCCTTTATAGAGGAGCCTTCTGCCGACTGGGATGACTCTTTGGAGGAGGGAGTGTAGGCCCAGTGTAAATATCCATCCTCTACATGTGTGAGATTGAAGTCTGACAGCCTGGTGAGTGAAAACACCTTGATCTAAAAACAATCAGACCTGGGTTAGTTGCTTTTGGAAAACAAACCTGTCATGACATCATACAGTAAATTGAAATTGGAAAAAAAAAAATAACAGACCTCATGGTTAAAGTAGGTAGGCAAAAGAGATTCTTTGCGCTTCTGTAAGAAATAGATCACCATGAGAGCGAAGGCGTATGGTGGCAGGCCTCCTTCTTCTGCACGATCAATCTCACAGATCTACACAAGTAGAAAAGACCACAAGATAAAAACTAAATGGGATTTTTGTTAATGTTAGTAGACATTAAAATCATATATATATATATTTATTTTTTTTTAACATGACAAGGTAAAAACTGGGGGCATACCTTAGCCCAGTGTCTGAAAGCTAAAACCAACGGGAGGAGGAGAGGCTCTTTGCTGGCTAACGCAGAAAGATAGGAGGTGGTTTGGAATGCGTTTTCATTCCCTGCACTCACTTTGCAGACCAGACCACTGTGGAGAAAAACAACAGTTTTGGTTGGCATTTTAACTTTTCACTGTGATATCAAAGAAGAGCCACCCTCATAGTTTTGGAAAAGCCTTTTCAAATATCATTTTTAAGCACTTTTTAACACATATCAGAAGCCATAGATATACATAACTCTGGAACTGAATGACTATTGGAGATACTGACCTGCACTCTTCTTTACAGATGACCACAGGTACTCTGGCATGAAAATCTGCTTCCAGATCAATGAAGTGAGCTGAAAACAGTACAGAACATGTGAGATTTACACAACAGTCTGTTTCATGAGTATTATTTTCCAGACAGAAGGATCTCTAAGGGGAAAAACAAAATCTCTCAAAACAAAATCACGCAGTTAAATGAGTAAGAGTTGACTCACTGCTCACAGACAGGCTCTCCTTAACCAACAGCAACACATCTGGCTGATGCATCTGTGAATACAGTCCATTTCAAAGCCTTTATATTTGAACAGAGGGCATTCTACCAGTACAACACAATCGTTCATATTTGAAAGCTAAAAAATCAATCAATCACAATTTGCCACACGTACCATCCTGATGCCAACATCTCAAGCAAACTAATGGTTCTGACTTCTGAGAATCATCCACTAACATCAGACATATTTCTTTTAGCTTCACGTTAGTGGTTGGTAGAAGTCTGTATGACCAAGCCTCCTGGGGAAACACACTGAATTCCAGCAGCTTGCATGGCAGCCGTCAACAATGTGTACACCGGAATGTAGCTAACAGTGCAAACTGCTTTGTGACGACTGGAATGAAGAAGATCTGGAGGTTTTCGGTCAATTATAATGCACTATAAGACGACAGCATTCACACCACTGAACTACTCACGTGAGGTGGATACTGAATGTCAATGTTGACATCTGAATCCTTGAATCCAAATTTTGTGCACGAAGATCCATATAGCCGGAGTCTGATCTCTACAGATTAGAGAAAAGGAAAGAAAGAACATTTAATATCACAGCCTCAACAAAACAGACCGGGCCATCATTTAGCTTATCTCAGCAGTTTCTGATTTCTTACCGGGCAGGACGGACAAAAGGAGGTCTTGCATGGTGGAGACGACACTCTGCCTCTGCTCAAAATCCTGCTGGTTCATGCCTTGCTCCCGGACGACAGCCTCAAGAGCAGCACTCACTGCACTGATGTGCTCCGGACCAGGTGGCAGAATCTCCGTCAGCATCACCTGTTCTTGTTTCTCCTTTGAACAAAAAACACACAAAAGCAAAGAGGTGTTCAGCCCAGTTTTCGATCCATAAAACCCAGTACAAGCAGAGTGCAGTCCTGCTTTCATATCAAATACCTGGGACCAATGAAATGGAATGTGATCGACAGGAACAGGACTGAGGCAACATTCACACTCCAGATCTTCAAAATCAAATTGAATTTTTATGCTGGCATACTTGTTTTTGTTCCATCAAATTGTTTTTCAAATTGAGAATCCAATACTCAACCTTCCCTGTATTTTGACCTAGAAACCAGCTTTCTGGTGTGTAAAAAGGACATGAGGCCTGTATGGTGGCGCAGTGGTTGGCACACAGCAAGAATATCATCGGTTCAAATTGGCATGTTCTCCCCGTGTGTGCGTGGATTTTCTCTGGTTTCCTCCCACAGTCCAAGAACATGTATGTGAGATTAATGTGTGACCCTAAATTGCACCCAGGGTGTGAATGCGAGTGTGTGTGTGGTTGTCTGTGTTTTTTGGCTCTTTTCCATGAGTACCTACTCCACCCAACTTGCCTTGCCTCTCCTCAACTCAGCCTTAGATGTTTTCGATTACAATATAGTATCACAACGGCATGAGTGGAGTCATCTGAGCTTTTCCTCGTCATGCACAAATAATCAACCCCAATATTACGCGGCACAAACATGCATTTCGTATGAGCTCAAATAGATTTCTGTGGTGAGACAGAAGGTCTGTCCACACAAGAAGTGCAACATCATGCATGCCAACTGCCGTTGAACCCAAGTGAAGAAGAAGGAGGAGGGAAACAGTCATCAGGGACAAAAAAAAGTTTCTGATAGGCGAGAGAGGGAAACAGTCATCAGTGATGACAAGAGCTGTGGGAAGAATCGTAGATAAATAGAACCAGCAGATGGCGGTAATGTAACTTTATGGATGCAAACTGCTGTTAAACCCAAAAGAAAAAGACGACCAGCGGGAAACAGAACTAGAGCAACAGCTGGGCACAGCAGGGAGGACGGGTGATATCAATAACCAGTCAGCACCAGCCAAGTCCAGGAGACAGCAAAGGACCCTGGCTTGGCTTAAAGTCCATCATGACATGCTCACGAATCCCCCCCCCCCCTTGCCCCACTTGCACCAATGAAACGACCTGACAATTCTCATAACTGGACATAGGGCGCAACCTCAGGTTTGTGGTGGCCACCTTTGAAGAGGGTGTCTACTGTTTGAAACAAGCCATGATTCAAAGGTGCACTACCGATGATGTGCCCCAAAATGTACATGTTCCCATACCGGAGACACATTTCCCACCCCCCTCTCAAACAGTAAACCTCATGCGACTACCATTTTTTGGGGGGCACAAAAGACATCATGTTTAGTGATTCTTTGAGTGTTAATGGGTTCTAACAGGAAGATTATTAATATAATAGCAAAGATCATTTCTCACCCTGGCCCGTTTCTTGTGCCGTTTATCTCTGATGTGCTTGTAAGCATCCGTCAGGGTGTAGAGGAGAACATCACACAGGGCACAAGTATAAAGTGCACCAGGGTGGCTGTGCGACTTCTGAAACAACAACAACAAATAAACATAACTTATTAGATGCAGACAATGACCGTGTTGCAAACTCTTTGGAAACAGCAACATCACACAGAGGTAAAACACATTTCCAGGTGTAACAATGGTGATATTGTGAACTTCTACCTTCTTCAAGATGTAGATGTCTTCCCTGTTGAGTCGCCTCTCATTCTGCAGTAAGCTTTGTGGCTCTTTAGCTGAAAGTGTGGAATCTTCAATGACAATGCTCTGATTCTCTTCTGAAAAAGGTTTCTTTTTGTTTCTGTTTCTTCGTCTCTTCCCTTAAGACAGAAATGAGAAACATAACCAAAATACAATTACACCATTTTTGTGGACATGTAATGTGTATGACTCAGTTCAATCTCGACTCCAAAGGAGTTTCTTAATTCACGGAGAGCATATTTGAAGAAAAGCTATTATCTCAGGATTCAGTGGGTAAGGCTAACCAAATGTAAGGATCTACAGGACATTGCTGACCTAACAAGTGAGTCATGCAGCGGCACACTGGTATTAATGGTGCTTGGTGAAGATTCCTGAGCAAACTGAGCCAATTGAGTAAAACTCTGTTTTCAACCCTCCTTTAGTCATAGTGTTGAAGGCCACAGTCACTAGTAACTGGCCAGATACATTTAGGTTTATTTTTAATAAAAAGGTGTTTTCTGTTCCTGTCGCTCACATTTATTCAGGTGTTTTGTCCAGAACTGAATGACAGATGTGGCTATGGATGAACTTTCTTCTGGAAATTCACCGTATAAGTGCTGTGAATCTTGATATGAGAGGCTATGGCTAAGGGACACACCTGTTGAAACAGGGGAAGACAACTGTGGAATTGAAAGAGTTGCAGATTTATAGCGGCCTCATCGCACTGCGACTGAAATTATCAATGCACCTTAAATGGATGCAGGCCCTGAATTAAGCAACAGCTCATATTTACCACAAAAAAAAAAAAGTGAACGGAGATAGCCTGATGTAGGTATTTTTTTTACACCGTTCCACATAATTCTCCAGTGCCTTTTTTCAAATCCTCACCTGAATCTTGAGCACCGTCGTCAGTGGTGTCTCTTCTTCCCTGCTCCCTGTCGTCCGCTGAACCATCACCCTGAGTCGTCGTCCTCCTCCAGTGCTGCTGCTGCGGTTGCTGCTGCTGGAAACGCTCTCTCCAGTTATCTTCTCGAGTCCCAAAGCTGTTGTCATGGCCCGAAAACCACCGGGGTTCATCCCTTTGAGAGGGGCTGTGGCCACCCCTGAAGGCACCAGGGGAATAGCTCAGTGGCCCCAGTCCTCCCCTCTTTGCGCCGACCCAGTAGGGGCCACCCTGGTTCTTCTTGCCCTGCTGACCTCCATCTGGTCTGAAGTTCTGTCCTCTCACGTGCTCCTGTGGCCTCCAGGGTTCTGCTTTATCCGCTGCAGGTCCTCCTCCTCCTCTTTCCCAGCCACCTTGCCTGGCCCGGAAAGCTCTGCCCGTGTTATCCATTACTCTTCAATGTTAAAACTGAAGAATGAAATTACAATTAATGTGAAAATAGTCCTTATGTGTCATAAATACAAGTGGCACAAACTGTATAAGAAGACAAAAAGGTACGAAACTTGCAATACTGACAGATGATGTTTATTTAGAGCTGTAATTCATTATTGATGATTACTCTTGTAAAAATAACAATACTGCAAAACACTGTATGCGAGATGAAAAGTACAATGTCCTACTCACTGACTATTAAAATATAAACACCACCAACAGGTAGCTGGTGTTTAAATGAGTAACTTCCGTCTGCGTGTAAGTGCTACAAACTCGAATTAACGTCTCTAATTGTTGAGAAGTTGACAGCTACGAGTCAAATACACGGATCTATAAAAGACTCAACGTTTATACAGACGCCTCCCACGTTGCCTATAATACACGACAATAACATCCTGGTTAATTGAGGTCACTGTTTACCCACATATTGAGACGCAAGTCAAAGCCTCGGCGGACTTAGGCGACGGTAAAATGAGCCATCTCACCTCGCAGCTTGACTTTATGAGCTTGTTATGGCTCGGCGTTAAGTATTAGCGGAGGCTAACGGACTAGCTTCCCCAGTGCGGTTTGCCTCCCAACACGTTACTCCTTTCGCTTTGGCGAGTTAACAGCGTACACTACGAACACGTAGGTAGCAAACGCGACGTCTCCAAACCACAGGTCGTGGTTTATTCGCCTGCAGCTATACGAAGCGGTGAATGTTCGTATGTAGCATGCTAGCTAGCAGCTAGCCACACGGCTAGCGACAGCTAACGCTTCTGGGTTGTTGTTTTTTTTTTTTCCCCAAAGACCTCTTCAAACGGCAGCCGCAGCTAACGCAGGAGATGCTGGAGATAGGCCATGATTTAAAAACAAAAAACAGGTCGTGACTGGTGAACATACCTTATGTGCGGGTGCAGAGGACATAGTTGATGAGAGATTCAGGTCTGACTTGGCATGAGCGACCGTCCTGCGCCGGAGTTTGAAAGGTGACGTTTGTGTTGCTTGTTCTGGGCCTCGTCATCCTCTAAGCACCGCCTACTTTTTAAAAAAAAAGAAAAGAAAAGAAAACAAATTATAATAATAATTCAAACAAAATGCCTGAAAGACAGAAATAGCAATAAACCTCAATACATATACTTTAATATTTGCATAATATTAATGTAACATACATGCCAAAGTATTTGCTCAGCTGTCCAAATCATTCAATTAACGGCGTTCCAATCACTTCCATGGCCGCAGGTGGGTAAATCGAGCACTTTGGCATGCAGCCTATTTCTACAAACTCTGGCACGGTACAGAGATAGGAATGCCACCTGTGCAAAAATTTCACTACTAAATATTCCACAATCAATTTTTTTGTATTTTGTATTTTGTATTTTGTATTTTCATTTTTTTTATAGCACTGTATGAATCCCAAAGGGGAAAATCATACCGAATCAACCTATCGGTTGCAGGCACGCAGAGCAGGGCTCAAGGGGAGCTGGGGGGGGGGGCTGAGGGTCTTGCTCAGGTACTCCCAGTGGTGCATGTTTTTGGGAATGGGGACGAAACCAGAGTACCCGGAGGAAACCCACTATTACAGTACAATTGTCAGTACTACTACTACAACAAAGCAGAAGGGATTAGGAACAACAACAACTCAGCCATGAATTGGTAGGAAAACCATGAAAGAGGTTGCTGCGGCACAGAGTTGGTGACCTGGTCACCAACTTTCTGCTGAGTCAATAGCTACAGACCCCCAAACATCATGTAATCTTGAGATGAGCTCCAGAACAGTGCGTAGAGTACTTCATGGATTGGGATTCATGGCCAAGCAGCTGTATCTAAGCCGCGCGCGCACACACACACACACACACGCACACGCACACGCACACGCACACGCGCACACGCACACGCACACGCACACGCACACACGCACACGCACACACACACACACACACACATACTGTCCCATTTTGGGGCAATCTCCAAACAACTTGAAATGCATGTCTTTTGGATTAGGAAAGGATACAGAGGAAACCCACGCATGCTCAGAGAGAACATGCAAACTCGAGAGGCCTGGAATTCAAACCCACAACCTTATAATATAACCTTTTATGATATGGAGTGTTATAAAAGACTGTGCAACTTAAATTCACCCAGATATGTAAAAGTGTTCATTTATTCATTGGAACCTATTGTTTACATCATTAGAAGAAGAGAAAAAAATGTTCCTTCTATTGTCAATAGAAATTGGTGATATGTGTTGAAGTCTCACAGCATGCATGTGCATCACAAAGTTTTACAATGATTTTATGTAAGTTCACAGATCTTCAGTTGTTTTCTTATATTTTACTGTCTGTAGGATACAGAAGGGGTTAAAGTAGAGGTTTACTTGATTTCCTTTGTTCCATGTGAGGAAAAAGGTGTGACATATGGCTGAATTCATTCTTCCAGGGGATTACTGATTGTTGAGCTCTCGTTGCCCGGGGAGACGGAGAAAAGTGATCCGCGAGAGCGGGGAAGACCCCGGGAAAGTGACGTCAGCTGGAGGAACTCCCCTCTGCAGGCTGCTGCAGCGATGCTCTCTCTCTCTCTTTCGCACACACAGACACACACACTCGGCACCGACGTGCTCACGGGCCCCGGAGAGCGACCCTGGACATGGTTTCATTGGGCTCCAAAGCGGTTCACGAGAGGGGACGCACCAGCGGCGCGTTTCCCCGCGCAGAGGCCCTCACGCCGGCACAAAAGCGACATACAGCCCGGGACAGGAAACAGAAACTCATGTCCAAACTGGGTGACTCCGGGTTTGAGGAAGACTGGGGGACCTCTCCGCTCTCCTCTCTGGTTTCCTCCCCGGCTCGGACCGATGTCTCCCCGCTCCGTTCAGAAGAGCCGGATCCTGCACCGGGACAGCCGTCCAGCTGGTACCTCCAGTACGGGGACATCGGGTTCAAGATCCAGAGGGAGAAAGAGGCGCAGTTCCATCCCTGTGAAAGCCTGGCACACCAGCCACAAGTAGGCCAGAACATTGTCTTTTTACAGACCAATTGAGTGCATGCAGTATGCGCACTGACTTCAAACTTTGCACACTTGAAAACTTTTCACAAGATATTTCATGTTCAGATGGTGTTGTGTAATCGTTGGCAGAATAGGCTAATATTTCTGAATAATAACCTTGAAATATATATTTTATTCATCCTTTTTTTTTTTAAAACCTCAGTCATATAACCTTTAACTGCACAATATGAAGTCTTTTTAAAAAAAAAAGTAAAACAGTCTAGAACATCAATTGCAAGGTTGCAGAGAAGCCCATGAATATTAACAACCGAGTCTCAGCCTCAGTAACCTTGCCATACCACTTTACATAGTGCACTGAGTAGTTTTACTGTAAAGTTCTAAGGGGATCGAGGACTGAAATTCTTCACAACAACCTGAAGATTGAGGAAAAGTCAATAAGCATTTATTGCCCCACTATTTTGTCCTCTCTATTTGCTGTTTGTATTGATGACGTTTGACTTGCAGTTGACTGCAGAGGCACGCTGTGAACTGGTCAGCTGGCTCATCGGAGTACACAAACACTACGGTCTCTCCTTCGAGTGCTGCTGCCTGGCGGTGAGCATCATGGACCGGTTCCTGGCGGCCACGCCTGTCGCTGCAGACTGCTTCCAGCTCCTGGGTGTCACTGCACTTCTACTAGCCAGTAAACAGGTTTGTCTTTCAGTGTGGTACAGTAGATTTGAGGAGCTGATTGTTTGTATGTTTAAACAGTTTTGCTCTGTTGTTTTTTTCCCTCTCTCTCCTCAGGTGGAGGTGTTCTCACCACGAATCAGCCATCTCTTGTCATTGTGTTGTGGTGCTTTCACTAAGGAGCAGCTCTGCAACTTGGAGTGTCTCATCCTCGCACGTCTTAACTTCAGCTTCGCCGCACCCACTCTGGCCTTTTTCCTGGACTATTACGCCAACTGCATTGAGTCTGCTCAGCTGGTGGCTGGAGATGCAATTGATAATAGGCTTTTAGACATTATTCCAGACAGAAAGAGTCCAATGCAGTGCAGTAAACTGGCACAAAAGGTCTGCGAGTTGAGTCTGGCAGATTACGCTTTCAACAGGTACCCACCATCTCTGACTGCCGGCTGTGCACTGAAACTAGCCAGTGAACTACTGAAGACACAAGAAGATTATCCAGAATGCATGATTGTTCTCTCCCAGGAAGACCACATGGACAGTGTTGTGAATGAACTTTGCCCAACTCCAGTTTCTGTCCACTCACGTGAGAGCCTGAAGCTCTCTGAGGGTGATTCTTTGATGGAGAAGGGTGGCCTCAGGTCTGGAGATCTGGAGAATTACAACCACAATCTCTTCCAGGAATGCAAAGACAACCTGAAGTTGTTGGTGTCACTGAACCAGGAGATAATGGATGTAATGTCTATGTGTAGCAAATGATGCACCACTCAGGCAGTACTCAAGTTTAAAAAAAAAAGTGTGCTATAAATAAGTTCAAATGAAGGTTATGTTCAGAAGTCTGTTGTTTTTGCACATTAAACCTCACATGTATACCTCATACAGTCAGATGTTAGCAACAATGGATTTTTTTTTTTTTTGCAACTAAGTGTTCTTGTTTTACGTGTTTTATTTATTTATAATATAAATATCAATAGAGTATATCAATATATTATCATTATCTTTAAACAATTGTAATACAGAATCATTGTTTGTTTGGTATTTGCACTGATTTGGTTTAATTTGATGTCACTTTTTGTATGAAAGATTTGAACAAAGGTGCTGTAATAAATATAATTGATATTTCAAAAATAAATGATCATTGAATAAATCCATGGTGTCTTCATAATTGACTATGAAATCATCTTTCAATTTAAGTTGTTTTTTGATCGTGCACCTTTTGTCTTGGCGATATCAATAAGTCATTAGGTGTGTAAGTGTTATGATTGTAGAAACAAGAATCAAATGAGTATAACAGAGTCACCTGTGTCTATATTTAAAGAGTCAAGTGTTGCTCCTCTACCAACCTGCTCAATTTGGTATAATGGTCCTGTAGACATAGCTGTAGATGTAATCTATTGATTGCACAAAACATATTGATAGAGATAAAAGAGAAACCCAAAGTTAAACATCTTGTATAACCACAGCCAGTGCCAAATCAAGCCTCTGAGGGGCCCTATGCAAATATGGATACCACCACCTCAATCTCATCTGAGCTTGAATAACAGTCCTGGGTGGTACAAATGTTGCATTAATTATCAGCTTTATTCATTGTTGTTGTGTTAGTTAAACCATGTTACTCACACTTCTCCCATAGTTCTCAGAATCTTTGCCTTCAAGTTTTTCCGATGGTAAAAACATCACTGATGTCAATGACAAGCTTTGTGATTACATGCTAATAACTGCAAGTCCACTCAGGCTTTCCTGGGCCATTGATGACCTGGGGCTTATTTTTTGCTTTTAATTAATTTGATCTTGGAAAAGCTCTGCTCAACAGAAGCAACCAATACAGCATGCAAGCAATCCTGAGACCAACCCCATGATAAAGATGTATCGTTTTGGAGAGCCCTGCCACCTTTATCTCTCAACATGTTTAAATTGTTTTGTTTTGTTTTGTTTTTTTAAGAAAATCCTACACTGTACATACTCTTTAGGGTCCTCTGGTGGTCACCGGAGCCCGATGCACCTGCATATGGTGCAATATGCGTCGGGCCAGGATTGACCACAGAGAGGATTATTAGTTATTGTGCTGGTTTGTCTCAAGGTCAGTTGAGCCATGGTTTATTTACCGTTGCCTGTATTGTTTGTAACCGAACTGTGTCAACACAGTCTGTTCAATTGAGGTTCTTTATCTGATAATCCATTACGCGTGTCAGTTCGACCTGCTGACACCTTGTCGACCACACAGGTGCATTCAGCGCAAAGAGTCAACGAGACTCACTCTTGTTTGTTTACCAGGGCCATTTGTCACGAATGTTTCCCGAGCTGTTTGCTGTAATTACCCATTTCCTTTTTCACTTTGATTTTTGTACATGGTTTGATTTATGTGTCTTTTACGCACGTTTCGAAATAAATAACGCACAGAATGTTCGAGTCGAATCCAGCATTTTTAGTTGCTGATATGAAAGTAAAAAAAAAAAAAAAACCCGTCTCGAAGAATTACAGACATTTTTGGGAGGAGTTTGGTGAGTCCTTGACAGCTTTTATTTAGACAGAAATACCTGGCTCTCGACCAAGGGAGGGGGAGTCTGAATCAGAGAGAAAGAGAGTTCACCCGCTGCAAAGGCGCTTTTACGCGCGGTAACACTTCAACACTTCAGAGCTGAAAACCGTTAGTCTGCACCAATTTAATCTCCGAGGACGCTGTCGCTCCCTGGAGACCCAACAAATCCATTTGATTGGGTCAAAAGTATGAAACCGCGGCATGGAGGCTCGCAGACCGGGAGAAGGTCTCCTATATCAGCTCAAAATCAAACCATGCACATTTAGTTCTGGTGGGGGAAACGAGCAATAAAGATGGAGATGAAAACAGATAGGACACATTTCGGTGCATTTTTCCCAAACAAAATGGGGCGACAGGAAGGAGGAGCTTTAAGATACAAAAAGGTATGACTTATCTGTTTGCAATTACGCGCAATATTATTCTGGCGCTGATCAAGCTATTAAAATACTCCATGCCTGCAGGATAAAGTGTTGGTGCCAAGAAGCAGCAGTCCAGTGACTGTGTATGTGGAACTCCCATCAATCATTGAACAAGGTTTGCGCATTTCGGTTTAAATTACAAGCACCTGTTAAAGAATATAAGCGTTAAAGTGTTTATATCCAATCAACTGCGCTCCTGTTCTTGCGTTGCAGCTTTTTCAACCATTGCATGGGATGACGTGGACGATAGTGCGGCCAGACAAGACACAAACTCCCTCGGCTCTCAGGTGAGGGAGAAAAGGAGTTTAAAAAAAATGATTTAGACATATCTTTCGAATGTGTAAATGTCTTGCTCCGGTTTTTTTTTGCACCACCGGTTCAACTTATCTGCGCATCGGATAAGCTTGCTGATCTGCAGCTCAACATCCGTCTGTTAATGTTTGACAAGATGTGCTGGAATCCTGCACAAGTGGCATTGTAGTTTCTCGTGACACGCTGCCTACCAATTGGTCAGACCTCACAGGTGCTTTTCTTCCTCAAACTGCCTCTTTGCCACGGGTCACCCTGCGCTCATAACGCATAACGTACAGGTGCGCTTATTGAAATGAATACCAAGACATGTTCAGTCACGATGCCACACTGTCCTGCCTGGCCCTGGTGGGACTTCCAGGTAGAATTGTTCTGATTTCTATATCAGCCGAGAGCGATGTTGTCATATTACTAATCTGTTTTCTTTTTCGCACACAGGTGAATGAATCAAATGCCTGCGATCAAGACTTCGGAGATTACGTGCTGGATTTTATAGCAGGTGAGACCATCATCAATATAAACGCCATCGTGAACTGAGATCTTTTAAATTCTTAACTTGCTTGAAATGCCTATTTATTGCCTGTCCTGTCAGACTCCCCTGCAACGCTGGAGAGCAGCCTGTCTCCCACCGCGCTGGTGCCTTTCCAGGGATGCGTCATACCTCCACTCACCCCTGACAGGAACTTCACCACAGAGGACACGCGCGTTTACTCACCCACAGAACCTGGCAACCCACTTACCCAGGATGGAGCTCCGTGGAGGAGTATGGCAGAAAGTCACGGAAGTGCACTGGAATATTCAATTAGAGTCAACCAAGAGGTACCTGTAAAATCCATGGTCAATGTGCTGCAGGTTTAATTTGACGTAGACAGGATGACAGTACGGACTTTTTTTAATTTCCATGTTCAGCATCCAACATTCAATCATTTAGAAAACCTCATTAGCAAGTAAACAGTCAAACTTTGCAAATCTGGTCTCCATTACAATATCATATTTTTGTATTGATATTGTATATAAATCAGTAATGTCAACATAGTGGCAAGCAGGGCTGCACAGTTTGAGTGTGTTGTTTTACACTCTTGCCTCACATCAAAAAGAATCCGAGTTTCAGTATCCAAGTTTCAGTATTCCTCCCATTTTGAACTGCTTTTATTTATGGATTCTGAAAATAATACAACGTATGAATGAATGTTTGTGTGGTTGTGCTCTAACAGGGCGTACCCTTGTCTCCACCCAGAGTCAGGAAGATGGATGGATTGAACTTGGTGATGAAGAAGTCTCAAACTGGAAAGTTTCTCTGATCAGAATTTGCTATTTACTTTTGCAGCTTCACCAGGCTCTTCACAGAAAACAAGGAGAGGTTGACTCCTTTGAGGAGAAAAATGTCCACCTCAGGCAGCTGGCCAATCGAGCAAAGCACCTGGCCTCAGTCCTTGAGGTGAGTACGCCACTGAAGATAAACACATACACATTTTTATAACATACAATCCAATTTTTTTATTCTTACAAATTGACTTTCGCGTTCATTTCTGATGATGGATTGGCTCTTTTGTTTTAGAAACTGATGACAATGAAAGACTCAAAAATAGGAGACGCAGTGATGCCCCGCAGTGAAAAACCTTCCCTGAGTCCCTGCAAGCGGCAGCGGTTGGATGAAGGCTATGAAACAGAGACCTCGGACTCGGTGGAGGATATGCTACGAGACGTCAGCACACGGTGTAATGCTGTCCTGCACAGCTGCTCCCCCGGAGCAGGACGGCAGCAGGAATGGGACCCAATACGCATGCACGGTGCATTCTCGGGCCTACAGACGTCTATACTGAAAGACAGCAGTGAGACGTTCGGTGGAGCAGAAGCTGCAGAGAGGATCTCGTCTTTCAGAACCTCTATCAGGGAGCACAGCACTATAAGGACTCAAGCCTTTCCTCACGGACATGCGTTCACCTCCAGGACTCAGCAGGGTGGATACCGCTTTCGCTGGGTTCCCAACCACAGCTGAGCCCAGGGATTAAAGTTGATTGAGCTAAAGGCTGCCATGTGGCTCAAGGGAATGATATAAAGGTGAAGTAAGCCTGTCCAGGACTGGATGGAAATGTGGGTGGGCACCAGCTGTTAAAGCTTAGCCAACAATCTCGAGTGTTATCAGTGAATGATTACATGATGTCTTCCTCAGGTAGCTTGTAAGGAAATAATACTGCCCAAGCTGTTTACATTGTCCCTCTGTTTACATGCCTCAGCGTTGTTGCTTATTTTAATCAGGCAGCATCCTTTTTGCCACTGAAAATAAAAAAATGCTTTTTTTCAAGTTTGGGAAAATGTGTGTGTGTTTTATTTTTTAAGTTTACATCGTTTAGAAGTACAAACTCCAAACCTGGAGAGTTAAGGAAATTGATTTTGAAGTCAAATGGAAAGAAACTGTCTCCAGTGTGAACTTTCCTTGTTTGAGCAGTGAAACAGAGGTAACCCCCTGACCTGCTTTGAGAAACAGTGACTTCCTTTTCTTTTGTCCCCACCTGATTGACTGTGTGGTCTGACAAAAAAAGAGGGGCACTGAGTCGTGGCGCAATGCAGCCAACATCCTTGTTCGTATCCTTTTTGGAAATTCAAACATTTTTTTGGGGGGGGGGGTCTCGATTGCAAAACATCTAAACCAACGTTCCTTTAAGGAAGGCCATTTTCAGAGAAATAAGTGTCACATTAATGTTGTTTAATATGTCATCACAAACTATAATTACAAATTGAAGGAAAATGAATCATAGCAAGAAGAAAACAGCCTGAACTTAAAGTAACTTTTAAAGATGTGACTTTCTGACCTTTAGGCATCTCTGTGGTTATCTTTTCTTATGAAGATGGCTCATGTTGAGATCTTTCAGCTATAAATAGTGGATGAATCTCATCGATGCAACAACTTTTATGTTTACACATGTTTAGACTCCAGGATCTTGAAGTGGTTTATGTCAAAGTGGAGGCGTCAGTGCAGCCTCTTGGATGAAAACAACATGGAGCACTGCTGCTGTTGAGAACATAACTTTACCAGAGCAAACAAGAACTTGATAAAGAGTTCATTGAACTTCTTCATGATACATTTACAGCAGCATTTAAGACGTAAAACGTATATTTGAAAAAAATATATATAATCAATCTTTGAAAAAACATGAAGTAAATACAATCTTTGACCGTTCCTTAAGGAAGCTTCAGTGAGTGACTGCAATACTAAACAATTGTTAGGCTCCACAAAAAAATAGGCTGTTCATTGAATTACCTTATCCATGAATCTGCTTAAAAAAAATAAAAAAAAGTTTTCTTCAGCTCAGCATAGAGAAAACAGAGGCATTGATTATTGATCTGGATGTCAAAATGTCACATCATCTTGGCTGTCTATCATAAAACACAGGTGTAGTCTTCAGAAAGTGGTGTTTTAGTAACAATCGTAATGTGGTTATCACAGTCGCTTCACATGAATCTGAGCTCAGGATCTTTTCTATGTGGAACTTGCATCTTCCTCCTGTCATCCTCGCAATTCAAAGCTATATCTATTGATAACTAACATAGAAATTAGCATAGTTACAACTTTCAACAAAGTTTCTTTTGACCGTCCTATCTAGTTTATGGAAACTGTAAAATCCATGAGGGTTTTTCTTGTTTGTGGCCACTCTGAATTCCCTCTGGCTGGCTGGCTTGATCTTTTTGACAGCATTACAGTAAAAACTTCCCTCAAAATAGAAAAATAAAGATGCCTTTCCTGATAGATAGATAGATAGATAGATAGATAGATAGATAGATAGATAGATAGATAGATAGATAGATAGATAGATAGATAGATAGATAGATAGATAGATAGATAGATAGATAGATAGATAGATAGATAGATAGATAGATAGATAGATAGATAGATAGAATTGCTCAACTCTTTAAACGGCAGCTGCCAACGTAAAATCAGTCAGCACACTAAAGCTCAAGCCTCCTTGTAACCGCATAAACTGTCAATCTTGCTTTTCAACCACTTTTTGCTGCAAACAAATGTCATTGACGGCAGCATGAAGGCGCAGAGCGCAGAGAGCCCAGCAGCCTTAAGCTGGCTGCGTGACACATTTAACCGGTTAAACTGCCGCCAAACTGCGGGGGACAATGCGGGAGGGAAAAAGAAAATACAAGCCACAATGAGTTTCTACGGTGACCAAAGACAAACCTGGAGGGAGGCTGGAAACCAGACAGAGTCCCGCGGGAAACATTGTGGCGGGCGCAAAAAAAGAAAAAAAAAAGTATTAATTGATGTTTCTTAAGGAGAGCTGCTGGTGGTGCCTGGTGGGCAGGATTACAGGCTGGAAGACGAAATGTTTATTTTATTTTATTTACTCTATATCTGAATTTGATGCGATTGTTTGATATGTAATGACAAAGACATATTTTGAAAGGTCTATTCTCTTTATACATTAAACAACTCACATTGGCCAGCTTTTTTTTTTTTTTTTAAACCCCATGATTTTTGTGTTTAGTGTTGAACCAGCAGAGGAGGGGCGCACGACTCCCTGCTGCCCACTGATGAAGCACCTGTCCCGTGGTGGCAGGCTAGAGCTCGGGGCGTGAGCGCATATGGAAGTGACAGGTGGCCAGAACGTGCGGCCCGCGCGCGCCGCCCGGCCCACTATAGCGCCATAGCAGCGAGTCCCGCGAAACACCCGCAAATCCGCGTCATTGTCACCTGAGGAGCAATCTCTGCACAGGTCGAGCTCACATACACAATGGTTTTGTGGTGGTTTGATTGGAAAAGTCAATTTACTGCCTGGTTGTAAATTTACACAGTAAATAGCGACAAATAATGACAAAATACAAGAGATGTCAACTGCTTTGCTGAACTTTATGCATAGACAGTAATCAAATAATAAGTATAAACATATTTCTGGGGGGAAATTACAATTTAACAATGGCGGTATGTAAAATATATATATCAATGAATATATTTTGGGTGGTGTTAGTTTCTACCGTATTTCATGTTTTAATTTCTTCTCTTGTATACTATATGTAGCCTGAGTTAAATAGTTCCAAACATGGATGAAGTGAATTGATAGAACCGGTACTGATAAAATACAAAAAGTGATACAATTTTGACTAAACAACGGAATTGTAAATTAATGACGACTTTCTTGAATTACAAAGAGCAAAATAGTAATAGATATCTGAGTTCAATTGCAACAAATCAGGTGTTGCTCTTTGATTGAATTATGGACAAAAGTAACTTTTCAGGTTTATTGTAATATTTCTTAGATGCACCTACATTTTTGATATGTTGTTAAGTTTTAGAATAATTGTAGTGTTCGAAGAGATTAAAGGGCTTTGACATCATTGCATTCATTTAATAAAACATTTTTCACAAAGGTCTTCACGCAACACATCCCGTTTGGTCGCTAGACATTTTTCCCAACGTATATCTTGAAATGATTGGATTTTTTTTTTTTTTTGTCAGTAACTCACAACAGAGGACACAATGGTGCATTTGCGGGAAGTAACGAAACAGTGTGAACAGCACTGTCATTACAATGTCAATCAGTGCATCCTTGTCCTGATCAGATGATTACACTGCCCGCCTTCACCTTTATCACCTTACCGCGCAGCTCTTTCTGCTTTTGTCGTTTGTTTCCAGGAGAAACGAAGACGCAGAAGAAACCGTCAATTGAAGTGAGTGCCCTTAAGTAAACAATAAACTGAAGGAAGAAAAAAAAAAAGAAACCCGGGTGTGGGCGCCAATAGCAGCGCAGAGGACGGTGCTTCCCGCTCCGCTTTGCGCCTGGAGACAGTATTTAGGAGAGGCGGCAGCGGAGGAGGCGACAGGTGCGCCAGGCATGGCCCGCAGAGAAGCACCGGCAACAGGAGGGAGAGGAGGGTGTCTCAAACGATGAGGAGTGGAGATGTGGTTGAAAGGCACACATGGAGTCGAAACCAAACGGGTGAGTACATTGTAATGATAGTTCAGTGATTATTTTGGATAGTTGTGACACTTTTGGTTAATATAGCTGTTGTTGCTGCTACTAGGCAACACACCTCAAACATTAAACACAAGTCTGCGACTTTTTGTTGTGACTTCCTAAAATACTAACTTGCTGAGATGAACAGGCGAATTTATGTTATCGCATGTTGATGAGATATACAGTATTAGTATGTTATTTATGCAAATGCGACGTAATCACATTGATCAAAGTGTCCTCGACTTTAA
This sequence comes from Blennius ocellaris, assembly GCF_963422515.1. Lineage (NCBI taxonomy): Eukaryota > Metazoa > Chordata > Actinopteri > Blenniiformes > Blenniidae > Blennius > Blennius ocellaris. The sequence goes on from NC_137656.1 coordinate 8,594,710, forward strand.
TATTATTGGCAAGTACATCATTGAAAAAATAGGTACTTAAATATCACTGACAATATATTTTGTTGAGGCTTTTTTTGGCAGTTGCGAATCATTTCTATACAGATTCGAACTTGATCTATGTAGGATTACTTTGGGCCCATAGAGGGCGCTAATGGTCTCCATGTTAATGAGGAACAAGCGGGGGATTTAAAGGTCTTGTTTAATCCCCATGGTGAGATTAAGAAATGATTTAAAAGGGATAAACAACCAATTCTACCATTCTACCCAATAAATACTCTTAATGGAAACATTTTCTGTAAATCATAGGCTACAATGTTTGATTTCTTTCTATATACTATGTGTTGTGTCACTAACATACGATTAGCTTGCAACACTGTTTGATAGTGTGGTTTGATAGCACTTGTTGTCATTTTATTATGTGCATATATTTCCTTCCTATTTCATCAATTTAGAAAATGAAAATCCGACTGGAAAGATAAGACCAAAGCAAAGTGTGACCACTGTATTTTGCAAAAGTGTTTGTTTGTTTTATGTGTTTGTTTAATTCATGGCCATAAACAATGTGTAAGGAGCAAAAGAACAAAGGACAATTATTGAAAGTTACCAAACTTGATCAATGATTCATCCAAATCCATTAAAAGTTTCAATAATGAAACTTTACTTGGGAAAATCCTGACTTTTCCACTTGTTGGTGTTCTAGTTGGCAGTCTCACCTTACAGTGGTTCAATTCAGGGCTTGTGGGCCTTTCAGCAAAGAGTTGATATGTTCTACCTGTACATATATTGGTTTATTCTCACAGCCTCAAAAAGATGCATATAAGATTAATTTGTGATGGTGGATTTGCCTTGTGGCGGCTGCCGACCAGTACAGAATGTCACCTGTCTTTGTGACGCTCCACTTAAAAAATGGATGGAGGAGTAATTATGGCCTTTAGTAAAAACTGGAAGAAAAAACAACAACATTAAATTTCATGAAATACTCAAGACTTACAAGCTAAAGGTATAAGCTAGAAATGGGAGTTTCACAGTTTTGAGCTGGTTTGAAACAGGTTTTTAAAAATCTCTCTATTGAAAGCATTTGACATGTGCTTGTACAAGAAATCTGCTAAAGCTTCATGTTTCTTTTCATGTTCAGGGCGCTGTCGAAAAATCTTTCTGGAAAGAGGAGACCGTGTCCCTTCAAGGTAAGAGTGGGGAATAAAAGGAAAGCTGCCAGTCAATGTAAAATTGTCAGGTCGCTTCTGTTTCCTGCATCGTTTTGAATGGTGGTGACGGTGGGGCAGTGCCTTGCTGCTGGCTGTGCTGTTTGACTAACAGCTCTCAGCGGCACTCCTCACTGCCGCCGCTTCCACCCAACATAATTCACCTGTGGATAAAAAGCCAATGAGTGATATCCTACATTTAGGAATGACAAAACCCTTACTTTTACAACGTTGCGATGTCGATAAATCTGAGCCTCTGAGAAGCGTGACTTGTGGGGAGGCAGTGTAATGTTAGCTGACGGTTTCTTTTTGCCAGCTCACACTGCTCTGCTACTCTAACAGTTACATCTGACCACACTGAATACAGAGGACTGTGAAACTATAGTATTTATTTAAGTAAAACACATTAAAAACCGCAAAACCTAAAATCATATTGTTTTAGTCTAAAGCCATAGATATGAAATCTACTATTTATTGCCTGTAGGCAACAACAGCAATTGTCAATATTGTCTAAAAAAAAAAAAAAAAAAAATGGAACAAAGCAGAGAAGTGCAAAGTGGCTTACAACATGAAAAACCCCGAAAATAGAGTTTGCTTAGAACTACATGATCATGACGCAGTTCAAAAGTGAAGCCGTTTCTCTTGCAGCTCGTTGTGGGTGTCTGGGAGGCAGTGTCTTGTTAGCTGGTTGACTATTTGTGTGCCAGCTTACCTGCTTCTGCCCTCCAGCTGCCTATTCATCCCACACCAACAGGGATACCTGTAGCGAATCACAACAACTGTTTCCTAAGCAATCATATTGAGAGGGAATCCTCCCACAAACACAGAAATGGCTGTCAAATATCATGAAAGAATTACTTCACGAGGATCCCACAAGAAGCCGGAACAAAATATCCAAACCTCATCATATAGATCATTCTGAAATAAATTTATTGATGGATAGATGTTGCAGAACTCACAGTGCTCAGATCAGTCAAAGGGGGCTTTGTCAACTAGATATTGTTTTTGATGTAAATGCTAAAAAGATTACATTTCATATTCTTTAATTCGTTGCACAGTGGAGACATTTCAGATGGTACAAAATATGGTACAAAGGACACAATCAGGAAAAGGGAGATTTCAAAAAAGAAAAACAGGCTTATCAATCCTTCAGCTACGGCAACGGTCATCATGAGGAATGTGTCTGGAACCACACTCTTACAAATACAATTACACAAACACTGTGGCTCGGCCTTCAATCACCGTCATTCCTTGCCTTTGTGACTGGCACTAGTGGTCTTCCTGTGTTTTTCTGGCGCAAGATGTGTCCCACCGGCACTCGCTGTTAAACACTGTTCGACAGCAAATTCGCTCCTGGCTCTCGACGTTTAGGATGTGCAGAGTGCAGCAGTATGTCCACTCTCCATCAACGCGTGCCATCATAGCTCCACGCGTTTCTTTATGATGATCTCTCGCACCATTGCCGTGGCCTCCTGTCGGATCTTCTCCATGGGCTCGTCGGTTCGCCAGAATCGCTCCACTTTCCCCTCGGGGTTCACCAGAAACTTCCAGAAGTTCCACTTTGGGACTTTCTGTACAGAATCTGAAAAGCATAGATCGATACATTTTATCTTAATTCATTCAAAGTTTACATCACAAACCTTGGTAACATGAGAAATACAGTTTGAAATAGATGAGTAGCATAAATACTATCAAATATACATGAGCGTAGGAGCCACTGTTATCTAATTAATAAATACAATTTAAAGCCATACAAAAGAGTACATTCTGAAAAACTAGGTGAACAAAAAAAGATTCAATCATTATCTAGTTGTATGTCCCATCAAAGACAATAATGACAACAGATTATGGAATTTTATAGTATAAGCATGTTAAGGACAACCACTGCTTCTGCTTAAAGATGCTTAAAGTCTTATTACTCTTTCTTTCAAACGCCTTGTTAAAAATGAAATGTTAGTTTATACACTTTGAAGAAGGTGGGCGATGGATAAACTTAACTATCTGACACTGCAGTGCACATTTTGATAAGTATTGCACTTTAATCTTGCTTTTGTTCGTGAGCCATCAACACAAATGTATGTATGTATACTCGTGTGATAGTACAACCACAATCGAGATAGAATGTTTTCTAATATTAGCTGTATAAAAATAAAGAGGCCATACATCACCAATCACCAATAACCGAAAAACTCAAATCCAAAACCATCCTGAAAGGGGCTCCAATAGGGCTCGTCAAACCATCAAGCAAAGTGTAAACATTTCAAAGAAAACACAGATTTGGGGATGTTTTTTGGACATTTCATTCTACTTTGCAGCAGAAAGTTTCAGTAAAAGTGTCTTTATGTTGAGACTCATTTTCAATATTGTCTGGATTTTGCTAAAAACATTGACATTTTCATCAAGCATACTTGTGCAACTACAAAAAAAAAAAAGAAGTTTAAAATTAAAAGTTATTCTGACACTGTTTTACTAGCCTGACCCACTCAAGATAAGATCAGGCCATAGGTGTTTGACAAACACTGATATAGAATGTCAATTTGAGCTTAATGCCAGTTTTCCTGTAATTTGATTATAAAAACATTGAGGTCAACTCCTGACCCATGGGAAATCATATTTGGAGTAAATAAAAATCAGGTCTTGACAGAGGCTTTTGCATATCAATCATTCATTCTCTCTCTCTATCTAAAAATATTTATTATTATTCAAACAAAACTCTAATTTTAACTAAAACTATTCTGTCGGAATCTTTCTACTTGTAGTTTGATAAAATAATGTAGTCTTATCTCCCTTTTCTTGATGATTTTCTCAACAAAAATAGCAAGGAACGTTCACCTATAGACTGAGCTTTTCATATGCTGGATCAAATAATAAGCCAGATCTGCATGAAAACAGTTTTTAGAATATCTGTGCAAGCAAAACCTTGTTTTTGTTAATTTATCGCATTAAAGAACACAATATAGTTTTATAAATAATGCAACATCATGTTGTATTGCTTGAGATTTATTACATTTAAGTATAAACTTGTGGCTGCAGGCTTTTTTTAGTAAGAATAATTATTGTGACACGGAATCACAGAGAGGTGGTTCGGCTGGTTCTAACCTGTGAGGAACTTGAAGGCAGGTTCTGCCTCCGAGCCCATTATTTTGATCTTGTTGAAAAAGGGGAAGGTGGTTCCGTAGGTGGACTTGGCGAAAGCCTCGATGTCCCGGCCCCTGCCGGTCTCGGTGTCCCCGAACTGTCCGCAGGGGAAGGCCAGCACGTTGAAGTGCGACGTGCCCAGCTCCCGGTGGAGCTCCTGCAGAGCCCGGTAATTGGCCTCCGTCTGCTCGCTGCGACTCGCCACGTTTACAACCAGGGAGACCTGTTGGAGCAGCGGACAGAGCAGAGCGCAGTCAGCGGGGGTGGAGGGAGAGAAATATTCCCCGGAAACCACGGTTCAGACAAGAAATCCGCCACAGACCGACCGGTGAAAAGAGTTAAGACGGCGTTTGCAGGCATTTTTTAATCAGGCGAAGCTGGAAGGAGACGGGACGATGTGGACAGACCTTCCCTCGGTACTTCTCCAGAGACACCGTCCTCCCCCTCGCGTCCTTCACCTCGAAGGAGTAGAAGTCCTTCGGCTTCACCAGCTGCGTCTGCAGGAGGAACAGACACCCCACGCCGACTGTCATGCTCAGCAGGACCCCTAGCTTCCTGGCTTTGGGGTTGGAGGAGCGAGTAGGGTAGCCCCCTAAAGCCTCCATCTTGGAGGGGAGTCGTGCCCCGTCGTCCCGGGGCGGAGAAATTCAGGAGGAAGTCTGGAGGAGGAGGAGGAGGAGGAGGAGGAGGAGGAGGAACCTCCGTGGCTGTATCGCCTCAAAACAAACCTAAAAGTTACTTGACATCGTCAAGATTGAAACAGGGGTGTCAAACATAAGGGCCTTGGGCAAAAACCGGCCCCGTCCGGTCCCCAAAACCACCAAGCAAATTGTAAACATTTCCAAAGAAAACATAGATTTGAAAAACAAAACACGTTTCTTAAGATTAGTGGAAACAACATAACACAGGCCCTGTTTACACAACAACCTATTGAAAATGCTACATTCCCTTTGAATTTTTGGTATCCATTTATAGGAAGAGGGTGGCAGGAAACACTGAATATGCAACTTTTTTTTTTTGACTGCTCCTCAGGTGCAACTTCTGAAAAGTGTTTTTTTTCTCTCGAGGAAACGTGGGGAAACACAACTTTTTGAAAATGCACAGGCTCCGTGGAGCTGGCAGAAAAGCTGCTACTGCAGTTGTTCACCGCTGTGTTTAATGGTTCTTCTGCACATGCACACGTAGTTGGACAATAACAGCAAGTGAAATGGTATAGAGGATGGATGGATGGATGGATGGATGGATGGATGATGGATGGATGGGCTAAACTGCCTGTCGTGTCAGAGATTTTGGTTGTGACATGTTTCTGTGTTGTTTTTGAGTTTGGATTGAGTTACAAGCACTGTGACCTTCACCCAGGGTTCACAGAGGCCTGGAACAACACAACAGAGTAGTCAGTAAGGAGCATCCATATTGAATATCACAGCAACCACTGTGCATTTTAACTGTCTCACAGTTACCCAGCAGCAACATTAGGGCCTTGGCATCAACAAAAATGACCGTTTGTCCTTTCAAAATGTTAAACAGCCACCTTAGGCTTTTTTTTTTAGGAAATTAAAAAATATATACATATAGAATATTATTGATTTGTTTTTAAGAAATAAATAATATTACAATATACTTCATAAAAGTTAGAATTTCTCAAAACAGGATACAACGGTCCAAGATACAACATTTTGGAATGTTATTGAAATCTTTAACTTACACTGTGATTGTTATAGCGTTATAGGGGGTAAAGTTTGTTAACACGTAGAAAATGTCAATTTATGAGTATTAGGGGACTAGCATGATTTGTATTTTTTTTTATTATTATTATTTCAAAGGGAGAAATCGTTTCACCTCAAGTTTCATACAAGCGCTTCAGGAGGCGGATCGTCAGGCGGAGCTCTTCTGCAAGTACACCTCTGGCCGCTGGGTGGCAGTGTGAGCCCAGCTTTGAGTTCGACACAGTCTGCCAGAGGCTGGAACTGGATTCACCCCCCAGACACTATGATCGGGCACTGAGAAGCCCTCAAGGTAACAAAAACCTCAGCACCCTGCAGAAAAGGGTCATGACTTGACATGACACAGATTTGACATAAATATCAGCATACTGCAACCATATGAAATAAACCAAAAGGTGTCAGCACACATAGCGACCTTCAGCAGAGGCTACATCAAAATACGCATATTATGAAAATGCCTCCAATCTACAGCCAAATCATCACTCTTTTATGATCAAACTCAAAGGGGATGTCACTTGTTTGCATTAGATGCCAGTATAGCATTATTATAGTGCCTCCATTGTCTTTTTGCACATCTGTCAGAGATTTCTGCAGTATGCTTTTTATTTAATATAAAGTGTTCTTATAAAGGCCACAGATGAAGTACATTTACTTCAGTGAAAATAGCATTGGCTCCCAGTTCATTATGTTTTTGTTGTTTTAGTTTTACTAATGAAGGTTAAACAAGTCTGTATTACTCGACAGTAGATCTGCAGCAGTTTTATGATGAATGTTTTCTGTTGCAGTGTCACAGGCAGCTCTGGGTTCAGGGGTTTCCCCCTGTGAAGCAGGGAAAACGCTGTGTGCTGTCACTGCAGCAGAACAGGTTAGTAAGAATAAGTTGACCTTCCTCTTCTCCGTTTGTTGTCTGAGTTTAAGAGATTTGAGAGATGTTCTTTATTTCACACTCACCTTTTTGCCTCACATTGTTAACATTCTTGCATCACTGCTATTCTTTTATTGTTTATATGTGTATATATGCATATATGTATGTATATATATGTGTGTGTGTGTATATATATATACATGAATGTACATTGGTATGCATATATATTTGTCTGTGTATAATATTATCTGACACTCACGATATTGCACTTCTGGTTAGATGCTAAACTGCATTCCGTTGCATTTGTAATGACATTAACGTTGAATCTAACCTAATCTAATCTAATCTAATTCCCCAGCTTGATTCCAGGGTTGGGGGCGTTTTTGTGTAGAGCTTGTATGGGGTTTTTTTTCCAGTTCAAACAGGTTTTATCTCCAGGGAGTCTGGTTATGTACTAAATTGGTGGCTGTAAATGGCCTTTGATGGACTGGTTACCTGGTCAGGGTTTACTGCACTCGTCACAAAACAGAATTAAAGTGTCTTCAAAGTATTGAGTCAGTTTCTAATATTAGTTGAAAATATGTAAGTCACTCAACAAGCCACCTGATTGGTCTTACAAAAGAGATTTTTTTTTTTTTTTTGCAGAGTTGGGTGTGGACAACTGCAGTCCAAGAACCTGGTAATCCACCACAGGCGGGTACAGCACAAACTATAATTTGACGCATGCATCCTCCATGATGTCATAATAGGAAACCAGAATGAATAAGATGATCAATGGAAAGACTTTATATTATTCAGTGATGCCTCCAACATGACTGTTTGTGTTAACATTTTTTAAGATTATATAAACGTTTTCACTTTGTACCATGTGTACCATCTATTTAACATTTTTACATCTCATGAAAGTCAAGAAAAAAATCGATCAGAATGTCTTTAAAAAAATATATATGATGTTTCTCCCTTTGGTCTCATTAATGCAGAGTAAACGCTGTATGATTTACCCCACCGATATGCAATAAGTAACATTTGTTGAACCTGAATAGGCTAAAGCGATGTAAAATATGGATGGATGGATATTATTACATTCATTACATTAATTTTCTATTAAAAAAAAGTCATTGTGAATTTTTCTATTTAAATACAATGTGTATCAGTTCCACAATCTATTAATTGTATTTACCAAATATCTTTTCATTTCCAACTTGTGTCATAAACGCAGGGCCTGATGAGCAAAGACGTCACGTTCAGCCTTTTGCTGTTCTGAACCAAACTGTGGGTGTGAGTGGGAAGACACTCACGAAGTTCGCGGCACCATCACTGCTGAACGACTACTGTAAGACATTAAAGTATAATTCAGTAAATATTCCCTCACCCATTGACCTGCAGAACATCTATAGCTGTGTACAAATGGGAGCCTATGTTAATTGCTTCATTCCTGCATTTAAATAATAACTTTCTGCATGTTGACCAGCCAGCATATTTCTTAAATTGCATCATATTGATGTGTATGATGAGATGGAGTCTGCATTTTTACAATCATGAAGGATTATTTAACATAATTTTCTTAGTTTAGTTAAGTATTTTTTTATTTTATTCATTGACAAAAACTCCCCACCAAACAAAACAATTCAATTTAAAACAAAACAAAAGTTAAAAATGTTACGAACGAAAGGGAGCAGAAGGAAAAATGAACTTATGTGAGCTGCACCTCCGTAACAACCAATCAATTTAAAATAGCAATGAAAACATACAGCCACTCTCCCTCTTGTCACATTTTTTCCATCATGACAACACTATAATACTATTTCTCCTTTTCTCTAAATATGAATAATATGCGGGATTTAATAATGTTCCGTGTAAATTTGATTCTTCTGATTCCTCTAAACGCTGACATTATAAAAAGATGGTGTGGCTATTGATTTTCGTGTTATATGGTAGGGCTTTGTTATACCCACATTATTTTCTATATTTAATTATGTTGAGTAAAGTAGCATGGTGATAGTTTTGGATCAAGAAGAGAAAGGACAAGGCAGTGAATAGCCGGAATTTATTTTGAAATCAATAAATAATATTCAGAAAAATTCCACGGTTTGCAAGAAGAAAAGTTGGGACCAGAAGTTTCTTTATATTGAATTTTCTTGTCTTTTCATGGTCACAAATGTGCTTTTTAATGCCGAACAATAAAATGTTGCAAAAAAAAAAAGTCATTATTGTTTTTAACACTATTTAGGCGACTGCCCTGTACTTTTTTCTTCTTTTCTTTTTCAGACACTAATCTTCTTGACTGCAGCTGCAATGGCCTGGTTGCATTAGCACTGGGGTCCTCTGTTTACCTTTGGAATTCAGAAACTCGCGCTCTGGTGGGACATTTGGATCCAAGTCCACAGAGAGGACGGTCACACTGTCAGTCTATCTCCTCTCTGTGCTGGTCCAGGGACGGCACGGCGCTATGCATCGGGACCAGGCGAGGGGAAGTGCAGGTAGTAAATTTAGATTAGCGAGAAATATATTGGCTGATTGTGATTCACACAGACTGTGGTTAGAAGGAGGAGGTGTGTGTGTGTGTGTGTGTGCGTGTGTGTGTGTGTGTGTGTGTGTGTGTGTGTGTGTGTGTGTGTGTGTGTGTGTGTGTGTGTGTGTGTGTGTGTGTGTGTGTGTGTGTGTGTGTGTGTGTGTGTGTCAAAGGGCACTTTGAATCAGCAGGATGACGGTTTGTGGTGTCGTTCTTTGACTCCTCAGCTGTGGGATGTTGAACGCAGTAAGAGGACGAGGTGTCTGGTGTCACATCTGTCTGTGGTTGGAGCACTATCCTGGAAACTGCATTTACTCAGCAGGTACTGGTGTGCGTGTGTGTGAGATTCAGTAAAATATAAATCACCAAACTCTAGAGACCAAAGAGATCCCAGCTAATTAATACAAAAGCTGGCTGTTTTCACAGTTTGGACAAAATTACGTATACAGTCATTTAATGGCAAAACACTTTCTATCATTTAAAAATGTAACTAAAATGCAGCCTTATTTCTGAGAAGTAATAGTGTCCACGATGTAACAGCGGCTCTGTTCTTGGACATATCCATCACCTTGATCCTCGGGCTCCTGCACCGCTGGTAGGTTCGTCCGTCCAAAGCGGTGGGATCTGCAGCCTGCAGTGGTCACCGGGGGATGACTGGCTTGCGAGCGGCTCCACAGAGGGTCTCCTTCATATCTGGGATAGTGACATCACAGGAGTCAAAAGGTCGCGGCGGCCCCTCACTACTATGAGACAGCCAAGTGCTGTTAAGGTCAGTGCACTTTATATGCACGTTATAACCCAGCTTTAGCTTTTTTTCTTTAAATCGTAATTTCCTTTTTTTCCCCCCTTTAAGCTTTAATAACAATCAGGGGCAGATAAAGGACATTATTACGCACAGGGGATACCAAGACTTCATTTTGGCAGGTGGGTGGTGGCGCATCAGTAACCAGAAGTGGAAAAAAAGAGCAATAGAGCAACATTACCTTTTCGTTATAAAGAGGGTGTATGACTTGTTTTTTTTCCACTGCCAACATTTATATTAGGTTGGACATATTGTCTGAGTATTCAAGCCACAAGAATAGTCTTAACTGTTGTGAAACTGATTGTTAATCGTTTTCTCAGTGCGACTCGTGATATTACGAGACCAAGTTTGCAAACAGGATCTTTCTTTGGGAATTTTCCAAGACGTCAACAAACCCAGGCATCTTTCGCAAAATATAGATGCTGGAAATATATGTTTGTTTGAGTGTAATGACGAATTTCCTTCAGAAAGGTACTGACAATGATAATCAAGATGTTTGATTACATCATCAACTAAAACTGGCTCCTATGTTTTTCATTTTTCCCTTGCGGATTCTGGTAGAGTAACTTTAAGTGTTTTTTTTTTCATATTTACAACAAGTAATTATCAACCCATAGAATTATAACGTTAACCTTCATTTTAGAGTTTTACTTCTGTTCTGATTGATACGTGATCCTTTTGTGATGCATACATGTATCCATCTTAAAACATTTGCTGTCCTGTCTTTACTTTTTCCAGTTGTTTTCCAGTTGTTGTTGTTTGTTTTTTTAACCGAAAGTCCTCACATTTTGATAAATAATTGCCTAATTGCTATGGTGGAGTTTAAAAATAGATCTGGATGAGGCATTGTTGTGTGTGCCTGTGTAACTGTCATGTTTGCGGGTCTAGGCGATGGGCTGGTGTCCGTGGCAACGGAATGTGATCGCCACAGGAGGCGGGTGGAAAGACGGCCAACTGAGAATCTGGGACGCACAGTCAGGTTCTTGCGTGACCTCTATAAACACAAATTCACAGGTGATCGACTTAATGGTTTTGTACAAATAGCGTGTAAAAACGCTGGAGGGATGTCATCTGATGACTTTATTTACAGATCTGCTCACTACGATGGGCTGAATATATGAAATATCTGGTAACTGGTCACGGGGTTCCTCATCATAAGGTCACCACCTGGACCTGGGACCGTTCCTCTTCCCTCTCCATGTATGAGCTCACAGGCAAGTATACTAAAAATAAACCTAAGGTGTTGGTCCATTACGTGATCGTCTAATGCACACTGTGATTATTGATTTCAAAAGCGTGTCTCATTCATGTTGTGGGCCTGCAGTCAATGTGAAACAGGAAGTTAACGCCTACATAATGTTTTTTTCTATGTGGGGCTACTCAGAGTTTTGGTTGTATTGCCCGGAAGAAGAAGACCAGCAATTTAAAAGGGTTTTACATTTTGATTGGAACCCTAAGGTGTTATTAGTAGGTATTTCAAGACTTATTTTTAAACTGTTGGATTACGTGTTGGAAAATAGTAAATCTGAAATAAATCACACATACTCCATTATTTAAGGCTTACAACCCAACTGGACTTTACTAAGAGTTTATAAGCTTATAATACCCTATTTAAAGATTTTATAAACTACTGATGACTACCGTCCTTTAGTGAAGGTGCATAAAGGTTTGTATGTCAGAATTCCAAAGAGTTGCACTTGTAAGACAAAAATGTACAATTCAACAAATACGTTATACCATTCATATCTGAAATACATGATTCAGGTGAGAAAAAAAACAACACATCAGTGTCAAATTTTTACGACAGACCTGAAGAAGAAATGTTGTGCATTTATATGCTTTCCAAAATTGTACAAACAAGTGTTCCCTGTCTTGCGATTTGAACATAAAACGATATAAAATTATTAACTTGCAGTTGACGTTGGACCACCGCAATGTCCTTTGTAGATTTCGAGAGAAAAAAAATCAAATGCAGGGTAGATTTAGAATTGAAAAAAAAAATGTTTTATTTGTTTTTATGAAAAAGTAAATATAACATGGAGTTAACTAAAAGCTTTAAGATTGAGTCTCACAAGCAAAAGCTTTGCACAGATTCAATGTGAAGTTCATTGTGGAGCAAGTTAGTAAGACCATGTAAGGCCGAGAGAGTGAGATTATATCAAATCCCGTATGTGCTCAGAGTGCCTGAGAGTTGCTGCCCTGTTTCACATCATCATCATGGAGTCATGATGTGTGTCCGTGGTAAAGAGCTTGTTTCAGCTGGAGTTAAAACTATTGAGTAGCACGTCCGCTCCTCGACTGACATTATCCATACCTGTGAGAGCCGTGAGTGTAATTTCCTCTGTGAAGGCGATTTGAAGTTTCTCACGGTACTGAATATGTAGGTCAGGGAAAGAGTTTTTTTTTTTTTTTTTTTTTTATTCCGCCTGTTATTCACCTTTCATTTGGTCTTGCACCAGTTTCTGTTCATACAGCATAAAACTTCTCATTTTCTTTTCTTTTCTTTGAAACAAAACTGCAATAGACTCAGAGGAAAAGACATTACTAAAATCAACATTTTCAGTCATAAGTGTATGAATGTGGTTCACAGCTCCATGCGACAAGACTCATATCACTCATCACCTTTAACTCTAGAATACAAAACTGATTTGGGGCTTGTGTGAAACTCGCATGGTCGAAAGAAATATGTCTTTTAAATGTGACCTCAAGAAAGAAAAAAAACCCTGAAATCATTATGATCCTAGGATTTGGCAGTTATATTGTCTTTATACTTCCTAATTAAATGAAATTGAACAAATGCACAACAGAGTAATATATCCGGACCTGTATTTACACTCCAGTTTATTTGTTGTATAAACTGTTTGGGTTTTCAGTTTTGTTTGATGTGTTCTTGAAGTTTCACCTCTGATTTATTATTTTATGTTCACTAAAGAAATTCAGAATACTGACTGTGAGATATTGATAATCACATTTACTTCTTGAAGTGAGTGGATTATAGTATCTTGAGAGAAGGAATGAAGGACACTTTTTGTTTTATGGGGTGCACAGCACTGTAGTGGGTGGCGTCCTCACCTGACAGAAAGAATATCCATGCTTGAAGTCTGGTTGAAAGCCTTTGTTTGCATGTTCTCCCTGTGTTTACATGGGATTTACTTCCTCCCACCGGCTCGAAGAAGCAAAAAAAAAAAAGGTTTCATGGTTAATAAGTGACTTTAAATTGTGAATTGGAGTGTTTGTCTGTCTCTGGTTGTGACGGCATAGTGACCCGACCCTTTTACTTTGCCCATTCTCTCTCTATTGACTCCATTTCCCCAATGGCTGTAAAATAATTTAACTCGACAGATGAATGAGTGAATTGTCTTTTTCTGAAACGTATATGTAAAAACATTCTCACAATGCCCCCCTCAGTATTTCAAAGGAGATTCATGTTATATTTATGTTTTTATTTTGCTCCAGGTCATTCTCAGCGAGTCCTGCACTTGGCCATAAACCCCGCCAACGATCAAATCTTCTCTGCAGGTGCCGATCAGTGCTTCCACGTCTGGGACCTGTAGATATCGGCATGATTCAGGATTAACATTGTATGTTGGTAGAATATCGACCTGGATGGTGCGGCCTCATAACATTAAGCTGTGTTCGTTCTGTCTATGAGAACAAGCAGCATGTTTCCTGCAAACAGACTGTCTGTTCAGACCAAACCACAATTTCCAACCAGCTTACCTCCAGTTTGCACCTCCTGTCTTGCTTCATGCATTCACGTAGCACTATTGTTGTTGGGTTTTTTTTAACCATGGCACCATCATAATATATTGTTTTATTGTGATAGATGGTTAAATTGACAGAAAAGGATTAAATTTGCTCAATGCTGACACACTACACTGTCATCACCTACAATGTAGGACAAAATATCAAATTAGCGAATTCACATTTACCTCAATTGCAATCTTGATTTGTTTTGCAATCTGTTGATCTGTTGACATTCCACTGACTGCATGTCAGATGTATTTTGTTACTCGAAGTGGTTTTGGTCAAAATTTACATGGAAACTGATATCATGAAAAGCCCATTTATCTAGATTAAATAAGAAGTGTTTTTCTCATCTTTTCGAGTTAGGTGTGGATTTCTACAGTAAGGTCAGAAATGTGTTCTCTGAGGTGTTTATGTTTGTTCCATGTCCTTACATTTCTTTGTACATTTAGCTGTTCTCATGGGTTAATGGACACATTCAACAAATAAATACCAAAGCTGCTATTACCATCACCACCAGATGTGCAAAACACCTCCTACTTTCTTGATGCTCTCTGTTGGATACGGTCAAGTTCAATATTCTACTTTGGAATTTATTTCACCGTCGCAGCACGTTCCACACAACACGTTACACGGTTACACATCCACACGGAGCAGAGTAAAGTTCAGACCAAAACCTCTGTGTTGAGACACTCAGCAGCACGTGCATGGTCAGAGTGAGCCGCAGAGAACATTTAATGCAAGAAGGTGCTGTGGTGAAGACTTCCTTTATAGAGAGAAGAAGCTGGAACTCAAACCACCTCTTATGGGCAACATGTTCAGCAACGTGGGCAAGCAATCATGGCATTTGTGGCTCGTCCGCTCAATCATTCTGCAAAGACAAGTACAACAACCCTGTAACACAAATTCAGTATCGTGTTATGGTCAAATGCAATTAGTACAATTCCCTTCGACATGTACTGTATGTCATGCAACATATTTGCATGTCTTTGCAAATGTAATTTTCAAACCAATAAGTAAAAGGTGTGCCAATGGGGGAAGAGAGAGAGAGAGAGAGAGAGAGCATTACATCATCGGAGAAAGAATTCAGCTGGATAAACTGGTTACACAAGTGCTCAAAGAGAAACGTTTCCTCAGGTGTGTTGAGGATGGTGCAAATGTGTGCAGTAACAGAAGAATTTTTCCAAACGACTGATTGGCTTCAAATGAAACCCCTTTCCTTTCAAATCCAGGCAAACCAAAGGAAGCAAATGGACCTGATACTTCACTGGCCTTTAGTATTTCCTCTCTTTCTTGGCACAAATGTCTGTTTTTTTTTATTGATTGTTTTTATAACTTAGCAGCTTCCGATCTCAAAGTCCGAAAGTACAATTTAACATTAACCATTAACCAGACCCTGCAGTCTATTTCTTAAAATAACCTGCAGGGTGGAGTTATTTTTAGTGCCTTGTATAAAAGCCCAAAACCTTCATTCACATCCAGGGCACTTTCACCTGCAAAGCCACCCCATCGGTTGCTTTGTGCTTCAACAACAGAATCAGAAAGTAGGTCATGATCAAACGTTTACATTCATCAATAGATGTAAATACAGGCAGTGTGGGGCAATGTGATACTCGGGTGAATAAAAAAAAGTCTTCCAACGTGATGGCATGATTACTTTAGACAAGAGCTCCGTGAAACTTCCTGGAACAGTCGAACATCCAACACTCTGGACACTCCCATTTTCTTCTCCCTTGTCAGTCCATGTTATAAATATCAAGGTAGAGACGTTTCAGTCAGAGAAGAAAGAGAGAGGATGAGCGGCTGTTTCTCTAGAACACGGGCAAGCACACGTAATATGCTGCATGATTCCTCATGTGCGACAGACTCTGCTGTGGCTGGCAATACTGGGTAACTATGACCACATTTAATTACAATTTTTTTTTTAATATGAAAAAGGTTGCTGCGATAGTGACATATTTGAAGAAATACTATTGCAACTAGTGCCGACAGAAAGGTGATTTCATGCTCCCAGTTATGCTGTGTTTCGGTTAGTGTGTTGTGTTCCATGGTCGCGGTAACAGAAGATTGTGATCTGGGATATTAAATAATATTGAAGTTATTCAATACAAAAGTTAAAGTATATAAAAAGACTATCATCTATCTACGAATCATCGGTTTGCGATTGTTATAAATCTCTTTGTAATTGTTTTAAATCTATTTTTGTTCGATTTGAACTCCTCTGTTGCGTTCACCAGTTCCTTGGTATTTTGAATGCCTTTAATATCTTCCACTATATCTAAATGTATTGCATATCGGTCCACGTTATGTTTCCCACGACCTTTTGGGACCTTTTTCCTTTTCCTATTTTAGTGGCCATCTACAGCAAAGTGTTTCATGAGGTACCTTTACTTTAGGCCTGCAGCCAAGCTTCCTCATTGGCATCACGCAGGGACAATTTCAAAAATCTTCAAAAAGTTTTTCTTCCTATATAGAAAACGTACATACTCAGGTGTCACCCAAACTACTTCACATGCTATCAAATCTTTTACCAAGTCTTTAAAATTTGGTAAAACAACAATCTACAGCTAGTGAGTTAATCAATTTATTTGCATTGTTGTTTTATCTCATTGCTATTCAGTAAGAGTGGGCCTGACAGTGGGCAAAGCCACAACTGATTACATCCTCGTCAAACGTCCAATGTCATGGAACAAAGCCCGGGAGCTCTGTCAGCGGCACTACGTGGATCTGGCTGTCCTGAGCACAGAGAAGCAGTACTTCGCCCTTCGCAACGCCACCGCTTCAAACACGGCGAGCTTTTGGCTGGGTTTGCGGCGCCAGGGTCTCGGCAGCAGCTGGAAGTGGGTGAACGGCGAAGGACTTGGCTACGAGCAGTGGTACAACTACAACCCTGGGGGTGACTGTGTGAGCCTGGAGGCCATGTTGAAGGACGACAAGAAGCTGCTGCCTCGTCTGTGCGACGAGCCACACATGCCCATCTGCCAAGGTAAGGAGAGCTGCATCATCGATGCCTCGAAGTTAGAAACCCTGGAATATTCACTTTCGCCATGACCCAGATCCTATGTTTTGGAAGTCCTAAATAACATAAACATGGTAGAAAACTGGATTGTGCAACGCTTCGACCAACAAAACAGACACTCCCACTTCTGTTTTGTTAGGCTTTAGATCAACAGGGCTGCCAACTTTTGACTTGAGCTTAGAGATATTTCTATGATGGGGAGCTGGAGCGTTCCCAGAACGCTTGTTGTTCAAACAGAAAATGGCGTGTCAGTAGAATTTACCAGGAAGAAAACAAGAGAGAGACGATTGGTCGCAAGGAGAGAAACAAAAATCCAAAACAGAGAACTTGTTGGGAGAAACAGAACGGTGCTTCCCAGCATGCTTTCTTCTGTGTAATTTTTGAGAAACAGCCATGGCAAATGTTTGAAATGCAAGAAATGCGTCTTTATTTTTACTAAAACAATTTTTTTTTAAATGAAGGGTTTCATATAAAATTGACACATTAAATGCAACAACGTTAAAGATAGAAGGCTGTGATGTAAAACCATCAAAACCAAGAGGAGCAACATAAGAAACGACCAGCATTCTCCAAGTAAAACCTTACAAATAGCTCATAAGTCGTCATCCTATTTGTTTCCTAACACTAAATGAGCGATCATCAGAAAAAAAAGCATGTGTGGCGTGACTCCGTGCGACGCCTCAATATTTCACGTTCCTTCTGTAAGTCGAGTGTTGTCAGAAAGACCTGCTCACCTTGAAATGTAAAGTCAAGCTGTCAAAAAGATTTGTATGATTGGATTGTCATGTAGGGATGAAGCATGAAAACAGATTAAAAAATGTTGTCTACCAAGTAATTAGAGTCAAGTCATATTTTAAATTCTTGGTTCGATAACTTTGGGTGTGTTTTTATACCTGGCAGATGTGAACTGTGTGGCTGTGATTTGTTTGAACTGGCTTTGGCTGCGCCGTAGCAACAAAACTGTCGTTAAACCATCAATTTAAAACTCGTCAAACGGCAGGTCTTACTTCAATGCTAAGAACTGTGATGTGGCCTCAATCTAAGTTATAAGGGATACATAGTGGTTGAATTTTGTGATTAGTCTACATTCAGTATGTCAACGTGAAAAATGTAAGCAAAATGAACTGCTTTGCGATTGATCAGGGAAACTGTAAGAGAAATATCTTAATTCTGTCTGTGAGAAGTAAAAAACATTTGTCTGTTTGCTCATGCAAAATGAAATTTGGTTCATAGACATTTTTAAAAAGAATGATATTTAATCAGGATTCACAAGTTCTACTTCAAACACAGTGGACAGGAACTCAAGCTCGTGTATTATTTGCTGGTCATATAGTCAATACGGAATATGGAATTATTTTTATTTTTAAATGAACTATATTTAAACCAATCTCCCCATCCATCTTCCTGGGATCTACCTAAATCTCTCTCACTCAAGGACTTTCTGAAAAACTAAATCGTTAAAAACAGTTTCCTGATGTGTCGGCCTTATCTCTGTGAGCTCTTGGTTCTGATCTCCAAAACACTGATGTCACTTCTCTGACTTGTTTATCTGGCAGGTCCCGTTTCCCCACAGTCTGTGACTGTAAACTCAGTGGGTGCGTCTCATTTGCACCTCAGCTGGAAGGTTTCCACCTTCATGCGGGCGACGCCACACAGCTACAACCTGACGATTTGCACCAACACATGTGAAACACGAGGTTACCTCTACACCGGCGACTCTGCTGTTGTCAACATCGGCATCTCCAACCTGACATCAGATACAGTTTACTTTGTGACGATTGCCGCTTTTGTTTTTCGGCCTGACACCCGCACCGGTGAAGAAGTCCTTCTTCAAGATGAACCCACAACTTTCCAAGTGAAAACAGGTGGGAATTGTGCCTTTTGGCAAGTTTATATACACATGCACCGAGACACATACTATTAGATCAGACAAACCTTTATAAGTCCCACAAGTGAGAAATTTCAGATATGCGTCCATATTTTATACTGCTTTAGCACAGGTAGTGCATGAAGTGTGTTAACATGCATGGAAATATATTGCACTTTCAGATCGTCGGAGTTTTGCAGGTCTCTTAATGACAATAACACCATGATTGACGCCAAGCACAACCATGGTTAATTCAAACAAGGGGTTTGGATACTTCAGACCCTGCTCACATAAGAACGATGCTACCGTGTGCATTTGCTTTGTGTTTTCTAAATGGAGGAAGAGCCGAGGCCAAAGTGCAGAGCTGGATGTGTTTCTGGAGAAGGTTATCAAATATACCTGAACGTGACAACAAAGAAATCTGAATTTAGCATATTAAAAAAAAAAAAAAAAAAAAAGGAAATCCAGGGCATGATCTTTCAAGAAGTTAAAATTTGAACTGACGCCTATTCACAGGCAGATGCATGGGAGACAGGCAATCACACGCAAATGGACAATTAAGCTCAAACCTGTTTTGGGACTTTTTGAAGAAACCAGAGTTTTTGGAGAAAACACACACACACACATACACAAGGAGATAATTCCCATCCACATCAATGACTATGTCCGATCGGCTGGTAAATAACGACACAGATAAAAACTGATGATTACAATTTTAGAAATGTTAAACTCTTTGTGTGTTTCTGTGTTTCTGTGTTTTTCCCCGATAAGGTCGCCCTCATGAGCCAAACAAAATCCTCGGCCTCTTCTTACAACTGCTCAAGCTCGTCTCTGTGGTCCCTCCTGTGTTGGTTCTCTATAAGATATTCAAAAGAGGCAAGTTGATTTCTTGAGCTATAATGACAAAAACAACACATACATTGTGAAATTCTGCTAAGATAACAAAACTTTTCCAGATGCCGACGACTGCCAGGAGCCATATGAGGACGACTTTCCAGTGCTCATAAATGAAGAATGAACGAAGCTTTATTTCAAACATACAAAGGTAAAGAAAAAGAAAGAAAAGAAAAGAGAAACATTTAAATTTAAATTGGTAAAGCAAAAAAAAAAAAATGAAAGAAAAGAATGAAACAGCACATCCCCCTTGATCCAAGAAGAGGATCTGTGAATCTTTTATAGCTCAAACAATCAGACAAAAAGATGGAAACACGACAATGTCCTGATCTGTATTATCCCTGATTTGCCTTTGTGACCGGAAAGCAGTATGTAATAATTGTAAATAATAATGTTGTTTTTTTTTAAACCTATTTTAAGATGTCATGACTTGTTTGTAAACGTAAACAATATCTACCTTGCACTTGGTGATTATATTCCAGATACAAGAGGGCTGAAAAGATGGAAAATATTAATCTGAACATGAATGCCTGAGGAGCTGACCAAGTCGTCCTCTGATCTGACATGAACGTATGAAGATTATCCATGGGCTCGTGTTGGTCGAGCTTCACTGCTTCACTGCTTCATTCTTCATCCATTCATCCTTTGAGCTGAGGCAACAAGCGACGTTGCTATTTGAAGCTTTGAAGGATGTTTAGAGTTACGTTTGAAAATTGCTCCTATTTGTGTGTTTTTTGTTTGTTTTTTAAAAATTATTTTCATACTTTTAGTTTTCCAGTTTGAGGATATATGATTGTCAAAGGTTTCCAGGGTCACGTTTGACGTGCAAATGACAGCACTGAAATTTATAACCGGTATAAATTTGAGTATTTAACGGTGCTTGACGCTTCTGTACCGCCCGTGTTTCCAGCCTACCCCATTTTTTGTTAGTGTCTCTATTTATTTACTTTTTAACTATTATTGGCAGAGTCCTAGACAATGTGCACTAAAAAAAAAAAACTCTGATATAAATTAAACCTGGGCCTGAACTACAGCAGTGTCTCATTTCCAAATCTAAATGTTCCAGACAGTCAAAATAGAATAAGTTAATAAGATTGCTTAAAGCAGTGTTGGAAGATTTATTGGATGAGCTCAGGGATTCAGAACAATCAAGCTGTAGTGCATATTTACTTTGCCAGTTCTCGCCCACAGAATCTGAAGTGACCTTATGTGTCATATTTATATGTTTTACTAGAACTGCCTTAAAGTGCTTGAGTTTCTTATGTGTCATATCTTTTTTGTCGCCATGTCATGAAGCAGTGAAGTGTCACAGGGATTACAGATGAAGATTTATAAAAGCATCTACATGATAATCTTGTGATGCCCTTTTCAATAGCATGTAGTATTATTGTACGTTTTTATAAATGGAGCTGCCTTTTCATTCAGAATTGCATCTCGACATGACTACAGTTGAGAATGAATTTCATACGTGGAATGAATTAACTGTAAGAACAAGTGCAAAAACAGCTGTTTTGGTTTTGCTCTTCTTTCCTTGACCGGGAAATGTTAATGTCAATCTGTTGTTTGCTGGTTTAGCTGCTGATCCAGACGTTGGTCCACCAGCATGTTCTCGTTGCCAGTTATCAGATTGTGAATAAAAACTCAATATATGCTCTAAATCCAGTACATATTGAGCTGGTTTGATCAGCTATGTTGATGTTTGATATGAGTACTTTAAAAGTGTTATCATAATGAAGGAGCTGAAAAAGGTGTTTCTACTTTGCACATTTCTACTTAATTGTTTTATACTTTTTGTACTTTTCCTGACAGAAATGTTATACTTTCATTATTGTTGCTAAACATGAGTGTAGTGACTCTCACCTGAAATGTCACATCGTCCTTTAATAAGTATTATTTGAATGTTTGGGATTCACAGCAATGACTGTTTTAGCAATGAAAATGCCCTTTCCAAATAAAACAACCACAGATTTTGATGTTCTCAAACATGTCCGGCCTCGACATTATTTTTTTTTTAGGATCTGTGGTATATTTAAAAGATGAAAAAAACATGCTCCTTTCCATGTTCAACAGGGCTGTATTGTAAGAATAATTTGGCATTCAATAAACTCTTTAAATCAATGGTTTAATGAGTTGTCTTTTTTCTCTTTTACCATTCATTAGGCAAATAACCACATGCTCACGTTTAGTTTTTTTCATTTTTCTTTGCAAACAGACTGTTATAAGTTATAAACAACGACAGAACATCACTTTTCTGATAAAAGCAGACTCAAAGACACTTTATATTGCATCATTCATTCACTCCATATTCGATTGTGTCAGTTTTAAAAGCGTCACTCCTCCTGTTATAACATGGAGGCAGCAGACCCACAATTGTCCATTCTTCCTAGAAACCTAAAGATGTATATTTGCAAATTGGTTCAAATGCTGCATTTTTCCATCAATACAAAAATCGGTCACATGATGTTGAAACACTCGACATTCATTCAAATTGTGATCGCCAGACAACTTTGAATCAAATCAGCAGCTCTTGCAGGTATCCCCAGTCTGTGTGTCACCAGTCAATGCAAAATGTAGCTGAGAGGGTCTGAGCTGCTTCACACTGCTCCCACTCTGAATGTCTTCACATGGGGGTGACACTAGCTGTGCACAAATCGTCCCCGGCGCAGCCACTGAAGAAAATGGTCACGACTGCTGGTAAATGTTACCACCGGCACCAAAACGATAAGAGCATTGCATTCATTTTGCTGACTCATGCATCACGATAATCAGACCACATCCTTTACGTCAAAGACATAAACCCCAGGGGTGCGCATTATGGTGCATTTCAGTGTCTTCATCCTCACTTCAAAGAAGAAGAGATGCTCCACCTGAAGGACTTCACTGTTTTTATCTCATATTTGAGTCTCCTTATTGTCCAATCCAGTAAGTCCTTTTTTTTCCTTTTTTCTTCTTCTCAACAATACGGCTTCTTTTCATAAACCATCTATTGACCAAGTTGTCTGCATTTCACATGATGTCATTTGTCTCAGGCCATGGGTTTGAGATTATTGGAGGGAAAGAAGTCAAGCCACACTCACTGCCCTTCATGGCTCTGCTGGAAACCAAGGAACCAGAATGTGGAGGGATTCTGATTGATCCAAAATGGGTCCTGACCGCTGCCCACTGTAATGGGTATGAACCTGGAACATCAATTTAATCAAATGTTTCCTCTTAAATCCCAACAGTGCATCTTGGATTTGAATGAAAAATACTGCACCGTGTTTATCCTAAATCCTGGCGAGGAAATACCACCCTGTCAGCATTAAATGACAAAAAATGGTTGGTCTCTGAAAATAATTTAAAGCCTACAATCATACATTGTGGTTTTTCTTTGGTATAAAACTAAACTCGTCTTTCAAATTTAAATCTATTTAATTTAATGCAATTGTTTTTGTTGCCAATAGGCTAAACAGTGGCACCATGCAGGACACAGATAACTAAATTAAATAATTACTCAGTAGAAACAAAAATTATGTCACAGCAATATTTTTGGACAACAAAGTGTGCGTGAAAAGTGGAAGATGGACACAGAAGGAAGAACACTGGTCTTTGCTTCTGCACAAATGTCTCTTCCTTCAATCAACCACAAAAACCATCGGGCTCAAAACAAGTGACACGTAAATCACTTAGTCATTTCCTTCTTGTCTGAATACAAAAATCCTAACATCTCTACATGTCTGTAAATTAAGGATTCATCATAAGTGAATGAAAGTCTGGTGGAGTTGAATTTTAGATTATAGGTTCACCTCAGCCCAGATACTGTGAGTGAATTAATAAGCTTTCGCTCATTTTACAGTGACAATGCTCATTTATTTTACAAGAATGAAAACGGTTTGTAACCTTCTATGACCTTCAGTATTGTCACTTCCTGACCATACAACAACCACTTCATCTAAATGCAGGGCACACCCTGCACAGCCTCGCACAGAGGAACAATCACATGTATTCACTACAACAAGCTATTCAAATTATAACCATGCCTTCATGGGGATAACATGCAAACTGACCCCTAAACCACTGTGCAACCCTTTATTGTCTTTCTCCCTTAGGCAACTCAGATACACGCATGATCTGGCCAGGTGTTTTTGACATGTCTGTAATCAGAGTTTTCTTTTCAGCACTATGAAAGTGCTGCTGGGGGTGCACTCCATCAAATCACAAGATCAATTCAGACAGGTCAGAACGGTGAAGAAAGAGGTTCCTCATCCCTGTTATGAAGCAAAGGACAATCTCAATGACCTCATGCTGCTGAAGGTAAATTACTATAGCAGTAAAATTCCGGTTTGATTTCACTTGTGTTGACTGTGACGTATCCGCGCTGCACGCCTCGTGTGTTGATTCTTAAAATAAGTGGCAGACTCTTTAGGCCACACGCCGTTGTTGTGAAGTGATGTCGCAGAGTAATCGGGTCAAGAGGTAGGGCGATGACATCATCATTTTCAGCATATGTCCGTCTTGCCCATCCGCACGGCAAAGCAAAGCCGGTATTTTGAAATTATTCCACTCTGGAACCCGTTTGACAATAAAAAATATATATATATTTTCAGGCTCCTAAAATGCCGCGCCATGTGGATGGTCGGCCAAAAATGGCGCGGTTACATGAAACGCCGTTGTCGTGTGGACAGGGCCTGAGTCTGTGTGAAAGAATGTAAATAAAGATTATTGATGACGACACGCACAGTTGTGTTGGAATATTAAAATTTTAACATTTCAGTTAACAACCTTAACAAACAGAGTTTCACTTAAAGAAAAGTTCAATTAAAAGTCAACATTGAAGAAGGTCAACCCAGTCAGCATCTGTCACTTTGTTTTGTTTTTTACATTCCAGCTTGATAAACCAGTGAAATCAACCAAGGCTGTAAAACATCTCAAGCTCAGTCCAGTCCGGGAGCCGGCCGCTGGCAGCAGCTGTCTGGTCGCTGGCTGGGGAAGAATAAACAACATCGTCCGGCAAATGTCAGACGTCCTGAGGTCAGTCAACGTGACTGTGATCGATAGAGCCAAGTGCAACTCCCCTAAATATTACAACCTCAGGCCTGTCATCAGCAACAGCATGATATGTGCCGGCTCAGACGGTACAAAACCAACTGATACCTGCAAGGTAGGTTCACCTAAGAGCTGTATGCAACTGATTTAGCTGTTGAATGCTGGGGAATGACCAGTGATGACCATTGAGTGTTTGATCTCTCTGTAGGGGGATTCGGGGGGACCCTTGCTGTGCAACGGCGTGCTGGTTGGAATCACCTCATTTGGAAAGTACTGTGGGAAGATAGAAAAGCCTGGAGTCTACTCTCTTCTCACAGAAAAACAGGTCAAGTGGATCAAAAAGGCAATGAAATTATCTGAAATATAATAAACTTTTGTTTGGACGTTAAAAAAAACCCCTCTGGTCTTATTTTCATGTCGAAACAGTTGGGACATTTAAAATCTTCTTCTTCTTCTTCTTCTTCTTCTTCTTCTTGGGTTTCATGGCAGTTTTGCATCCATAAAGTTGTCTGACTCTGCTTGTAGTTTAGAAGCAGGTCAGATCACATTTACGACCAAGCATTATAGAAAACAAGGACAAGACAGTTACTTGGGCAGGAGCAGGCTTACACAAGCCAGCAAATGTTTCATACGATTTCCTCTAAATCTAACACCACTTTCTAGAAATGCTCATCAATGTAGCTGAGAGGGTGTGAGCTGCTTCACACTGCTCCTACCCTGAATGTCTTCACATGGGGGGTGACGTCAGCTGTGTCACGTACACAAATCGTCCCCAGCGCAGCCACTGAAGAAAATGGTCACGACTGCTGGTAAATGTTTCCACCGGCACCAAAATGACAAGAGCACGCCTCAGTTCTCATGTCATACTTGCATTCGTTTTGCTGACTCATGCATCACAATAGTCAGACCACATCCTTTAAGCCCACCACATAAAACCCAGGGGTGCACATTATGGTGCATTTCAGTGTCTTCATCCTCACTTCAAAGAAGAAGAGATGCTCCACCTGAAGGACTTCACTGTTTTTATCTCATATTTGAGTCTCCTCATTGTCCAATCCAGTAAGTCCTTTTTTTTCTTTTTTCTCTTTCTCAACAATACGGCTTCTTTTCATAAACCATATATTGACCAAGTTGTCTGCATTTCACATGATGTCATTTGTCTCAGGCCATGGGTTTGAGATTATTGGAGGGAAAGAAGTCAAGCCACACTCACTGCCCTTCATGGCTCTGCTGGAAACCAAGGAACCAGCATGTGGAGGGATTCTGATTGATCCAAAATGGGTCCTGACCGCTGCCCACTGTGCTGGGTATGAACCTGGAACATCAATTTAACTAAATGTTTCCTCTTAAATCCCACCAGTGTATCTTGGATTTGAATGAAAAATACTGCACCGTGTTTATCCTAAATCCTGGCTAGGAAATACCACCCTGTCAGCATTAAATGACAAAAAATGGTTGGTCTCTGAAAATAATTTAAAGGCTACAATAATAGAAAACCAGTTGATGAGATCTTTTTTGTAATGTAATATGTATGTGTCATTAGAGCCAACATCATTCAAACAGGAACACAAATGATCCCAAGCGATATTATTGCTCCAAAATGTGCTTGTAAAGTGGAGAATGGACACATTGAGGCAAAGGAGGAAGGAACACTTGAATTTCATTCTGCACAAGAATCTTACTTTAGAAAAACAACAACACAAGAACCACCAGGCTCAAAACGAGTGACACTTTGAACAATCCTTAAGTTTAGTTTCACATTTTGATATGTGCAACATGTTTTATTGAGAACCACATAAGAAGATATTAAAACAATACCTCTATACTCACTCTTTTGGACTTTAAGTCAATTTGATCTGTAATCAGCTGATTTTTTTTTTTTTTTCAGCATTAAGAAAGTGCTGCTGGGGGTGCACTCCATCAAATCACAAGATCAATTCAGACAGGTCAGAAAGGTGAAGAAACACGTTCTTCATCCCTGTTATGACCCAAAGGACAAGCTCAATGACCTCATGCTGCTGAAGGTAAATTCACATTGCTGTTTTCGGTAGTTATTAGAAACCCAAGATTTCACACCCAAAATGAAACTGGCACGCGAAGCCCCATTACTTGTGTGTGCTTCTTACTGGTTTCCTGTGATGAATAAACCTGCGTTTTCTTTTCTGTAAAAGCAGCAGTGTACGTATACATATGTGTGTCATTCTTTTTTTTGGCTCCTTTAATAGGTGACTGACGAGTTATCCGTGTGAAAGAATGTCCAAAAAAATAACAAAAAATTCTGAACGCACACATAGTTTGTTTAAAAGCATCGTAAAACAGTTATTTCTTATCCTCAATGTTAGGTACTAGCCAGGGTTAATGACAGTAAAGGATACTGGTTAATACAGAAATGATGAAACTTGGATCCGTGTTTTCGAATTCTTTCATTGCTTGCATGTATATTTCTATATTTTGTATTTACAGATAATTTTTTATCATTTTTCTTTTAAATTCCAGCTTGATAAGCCAGTGAAATCAACCGTGGCGGTAAAACAACTCAAGCTCAGTTCAGTCCAGGAGCCGGCCGCTGGCAGCAGCTGTCTGGTCGCTGGGTGGGGGGAAATAAAGAGCAATATCAAGCAAATGTCAGACATCCTGAGGTCAGTCAACGTGACTGTGATCGACAGAGCCAAGTGCAACTCCCCTAAATATTACAACCTCATGCCTGTCATCAGCAGCAGCATGATATGTGCCGGCTCAGACGGTACAAATCCAACTGATACCTGCAAGGTAGGTTCACCTAACAACCGTATGTGATTCACTCAGTTGTTGAATGCTGGTAAATGACCATTGAGTGTTTGATCTCTCTGTAGGGCGATTCGGGGGGACCCCTGCTGTGCAACGGCGTGCTGGTTGGAATCACCTCATTTGGCAAAGGCTGTGGGCTGAAAGAAAAGCCAGGAGTGTATTCTCTTCTCACAGACAAACAGATCAATTGGATCAAAAACACAATGAAGTTATCTGACATATAATGAACTTTTGTTTTTAATTATTTTCTCTGCTTCCACAGTCTCTGTGTCCTTCCAAATAGATTTTTGTATCATGGAATCTTTATCGGTAAATCATGTTGTAGTTGCTAAAAATATGAACAAAACCAGCTAACCTTTGCTTGAGCTGCAGGTGTAGGAGGCTAATGTAACCATTTTCAACTGTCGCTTCACTAATAGTTGTTTTAATAGCTAGTCAAAAGTTAGTGCCAGGGCTGTGTCAGACCTTCTTGAGTGGTTTGTTTGAATTTGCTTGCTTTCAGGTTAAACCCAAGATACTTGCATACGAGTCTTATCCTAATGATTTTGCCTTATCATAAGACATAAGCATTAGGAGAAATGGTGACCCTAAATAAAGTGAATAAGAATATGAGTGAACGTCGTCTTTGTGTGTTAGTTTTGTGTCTGAGAGTGCCTTCTTAATTTGGACAAAGTGTTATAAAGAATGAATGCATTCTGTAAAAAAAAAACATAAAAAAGGCAAACATCTCTCTCAAAAGTAAGGGGTTGTATAATATACTTTAATTAATACTTTTTAACATATGACACCAATGAAGAGAGTTTTAAGCTGTATTTTACTTTTTGTATTTTACCACACACACACACACGCACGCACACACGCACACGCACACACGCACACACACACGCACGCTATTTCACTGCCTGTTGTTCGTGCTTTCGTAGTGCAATCACAATAAATATGTATGTGAACTTGTCAGGTTTAGGCTACAGACATTTATTAAATCTGCAAGAAAGAAGAAGACAACAAGAATGAACGTTGGTTTTACTCGCGAGGAGAATGAACAGGAGGCGCCCAAGTTACACCTCCGACCCACTCTGAGCTCCCTGCCACTCTCCTGCGCTTTTATTTAGATTAACAAATGGGAGGGTTTACACAGGAAAAAGAAACACATTGCTATGCTACACATTTGTAGAGAATCGCAGTCTCCCCTGGAGGCGTGGGATTCTACCGAGACATCAGCTGAGGCAAGGTTGCAGTGTTCTTGCTTATCAGCCTCCGTCACAGTGCCCCTGCCAAGGCAGAACACATGTTTATACAAAGTTAAAACAACAGCGTCTGAGTTACGCTGCAAAATAAAGACAGAAGGAATAAGATTGAGATTAAGCATGAATATGGAAACTATATATATAAAAAACACTCTGACAGAACTGAACTAAAATGACTGTGACACCAGTCTGAGTTTCCTCTCTGTGAGGTAACTCTGGGTCGTTTGACAACCATAAATTCCTTTGACTTTCTGTGCGACTCAGCGTTCAGGCCTTTCTACTGATGTCATTGAGTCACTAGATGGCGCTCTTTGCTTGAGATGGTGATGCAGCCAATACCACTAAATGAGCTTCACTGGGTGATGAGCTTTGTAAAAACAATTACAATTCTCCTATAATTAATGTAATTGCATCTGGGAAAGCGGGGTGAGCTTCAGGTTAAATCAAGTCAAGAAATACTTTATTAAATAATTAACATAAAAGATAAATAATTCAAACTTTACATACAATTTCTAAATGCCCGAAAAATGCAATTTTTACCACTATCAACTTGATGTTGACCAATATAAACTTTAAACTGTGCACTTGTGTGTGCAACTAAATTTGTCTTTGTGCTTCTGAAATATTTAGCTTGCCAGTAAGTGTACAGTCCTGTGATGACAGAATCATTATGCTTTGTTTAAAACTCGTCTTTTTGTTGTGGAGAAAGAGGGAGAAGTGGTTTTTCTCAGTGGTTTGTGATGTACTTAATTTTTGACATTTCTGGTTAAACTATTTATGGATCTGTCAGATTTTCAATATGTGCCCCCCCACCCCGAATGAAAAAGAGTACATTTGGTGAACCTGCATGACTCATGAAAGGCAATGTTTAAACAATGAGGACCAGGCCCCGGCACAAGATGTCTTTGAACAACCTTCACAGTCTGTCAACAGGTATTTGCCCACACTTTATCTCTCTGATGATTTTGAGTCTTTTAAACAAACAGGCCAATTGCTGAGTGTGTACAACTATTCAACATCATTGTACTTTTGCAAGCTGTTGAAGTGTAATGATTGCTAACCTCCCAATGTAAAATCTTCCAGCAAATCCATGGTGGAGTGCAACAGTTGCAGCAGTGACAAATATGAATATATTCAGCCGCTTCTTGCCAGCCTCACCAGGTCCAACAACAACCAATTGGCCCATGAACATTCTTTGTCTGACCTGGGCAAAAAGGACCAAGCGTCGGCACAAGATGTCTTTGAACAACCTTCAGAGTCTGTCAACAGGTATTTGTCAAAACTTTCTCCCTCCGATTTTGAGTCTTTTTAAACAAACAGACCAAGACAATAGCTGCTAAGTGTGTACAAATATTCAACATCATTGTACTTTTGCAAGCTGTTGAAGTGTAATGATTTTTAACTTCCCAATGTAAAATCTTCCAGCAAACCCATGGTGGAGTGCGACAGTTGCAGCTCTTACGAATACAAATATATTCAGCCGCTTTTTGCCATCATCACCTGGTCCAACAGCAACCATTTGGTCAACAAGCCTTGTTTGTCTGACCTGAACAAAAAGGACCAGGCCCCGGCACAAGATGTGTTACAACAACTTCCAGGCTCTGTCAACAGGTATTTGTCCAAACTTTATCGCTCTTTATCGCTAAAGATCACCACAACAAAATGAAAAGGAGACAAAGTGCACGAGTTCTGACCTGCCTTCCCACCGATGGAAAAGAACCAATCCAACAATAACTCAAGTAATCACATCAACAACAAGACAAGCTGTTATTCATAATTGAAAAATGACTGGATCAGTTGGATGGGCTTTATTTTACATATCGTTAATTAGATAGCTACACTAATCTTGGTTGAAAGGCTGTTTAACCAGCATTTCTTTACACAACAAATGTCATTTTGTTTTTCAGATTTGGGACCTGGAAATAAAAATGTGAGCAGACGACAATAGAAAAAAGCAAAAAAGCAGAAAAAGAGAAAAGCTTCCCAATGGTGAACCTGAGACAAGAGGAGCCCCAAATTTCCAATCCCCACTTTATAAAACAAAATAAAAATGTCAAAAACATCTAAATATTGCTGCATGATGATGAGTCCAATATGTAACCAATATGTATTTGTGCTTGTTTTTCAGTCAAGCACAAAGTGTGACAACGATCTGAATTTTTATAAAATACACAGTAATAAAAGTGATGATACTGATAATTAAAGAAATAGATTAAGAACTAAATAATACTAATTAATAGATTAGAGGATAGAAGACTATAAATGACTTGTGCAACAGCAATCATACATACATACATTCACATACACCATAAACTGTATATAGATCAGTGGCATGCAGTCACAGTAGTGTGGTTAGGCAGTGCCTACTCAAGGCTGAATTGAAATTAATGAAAAATGTATTAAATACCTGGGGCTGGGGTTACAAATGTGAAAACCATATCATTTGAAAATTTTATTTTGAAAACCAAGAGTTTGACTCTGCTACTAGAGGTTACTGTAAAATTCACAATACGAGCGACCATGAAAATCTCAGAGCGGCTGGCAGGGGCGTTTCTAGACCCCCTTGGGGCCCCGGGCAAGAAGGACTATGGGTTCTTCCGGTGCCAGAATAATGATGAATGAGGTCCAGCACGACAGATCAGTAAAGAAATGCTTAAATAATTAACATATAAGATAACTATTTCAAACTTTACACACAATATCTAAATGCCAGGAAAACAAACAACTGAAATGTGCAAAATTCGAAGTATGATAAAAATGCAACCAAGCACAAAAACAAACAAACAAAAAAAAAAGGAATTGAAATGGAAAGTAAGAACTGTGACACACACTTGTAGTGCAATGTTTTTTTTTTTTCTTAAAAACTGCTGTTTGCAAACTGCCTCTTCCCATGAAGAAGACATAGATCTTCATATTACTCAGACTGGAACAAAGTGGTGAGAAGATATAAAAAGAAAAACAGAAGCCAAAAAAATAATAAATACAAAATACTTGCTTGGCAACAGGTTTGCCCTTGAGTTAGTTGGAAGGGGAAAAAAAGTGTAAACCACACCTACGAAGTTGCAGCACGTTCTTTATTTGAACTCATAAGTGAATTATCACTGACCAGCATCTGCTTGTGTGTTTACATTGTTGCCATGGCGACCAACAAAGGCTAGGGGACCCACCTCAGTGCCACCGAAACTATCAAAGCTCGCCACGCCCATATCAACCGATTGTCTTTATTGATGTAGTTTGGTAGTGTTTAGATAGTCATTTCTGGTAGGTGAGACACACACACACACACACACACACACACACACACACACACACACACACACACACACACACACACACACACACACACACACACACACACACACACACACATACGCAACCCGCTCGTAAATGTTTACCTGTACTTGCATCACCTGCAGGATGAGGTGCCCACCTTGCCTCACCTTTCCCTCGTTTGTGACGCAGACTCACCAACATTCAGTGAAACTTTGTTTGACAAAGGCAGCCGGAAGCTGCAGTATCCTGGCAGGTGATTCACGGTATTTATATGTTAATTAAAGTACAAATACTATCCACGTCTTGTGTCATACTGGTCATTTCCCTGGTCAGTAAACCAGATCAGCAATAAGCAAACATATGATTATTAGAACTAATATGCAGGCAGGTACAGTCTAATAAACTTTCAAATAGATTTTAGTTTGGTGAGAAGGTTTTGTTTCAAACTATGATGATACAACAGACAGTCGCGACACTTTAGATATTTAGTTCCATATATGGTTTGCACAGTGTTCCTGAGCCCATGGAGTTGTTTCCCCTCCAGATTCCCTGGATCATTTAAAGAGATTATGTATGTATGACGATGAGACCTTCTACTCTTTAACCTTTAAAATAATGTTCTTCTGGCTATAATGAAGTATTTTATTCTATTCTATTCTATTCTATTCTATTCTATTCTATTCTTTGGTAATGTCAACATCATTTCCTGCTAATTTCAAACCAACCATCATGATCTCGATACCTCTAGAAAATGAGATAAGTATGCCCTGTGGAGAATTTTCACAATTATGACAGTAATGAAAATAGATTTTAGCTTCTCATTTCCCATTAATATAAACACATTGATTGATTATCTGTACTGTGCCCATGGGATAAGTCCATATCTAAGCTAAGCTATGTGTGAATAGCTCTTAACATTGCAGATACCTGGACCTAGTAAACTGTCAGGTGTGGAAAAAGAAATGTATAATCTTTTACAGATCTTCACTTATGAGCCTCTTCGTGAAGCCGTGCACTCCACACAGGAAGTCCAAAAACACAAAATACATTGAGAATCAACTGTGCAATGAATGTGTATCAATGATCCTATTTTACTTCATTGATTCAACATTAGATCACGTCTGAAGGAAGCAGCCCGGAAATCTGACACAAATAAGACATTATATGACCCCATAGAGGACAGTAGCTTTCACTTTTATCATTTGATTTCAGACGTTTATATGGGAGGTGAAGTGACAGATCACTTGTTTTCTACTTACCCACAATAAAAGCACAGAGACTGACAAAATAAAAAGTCCTCCACAGCTCCTTAAACACTCTTGAGATTTACAGCCGCGCACATGACAGAACATTGTACAACATCACAAGGTCTGCTGGAAACCCACAATCACCTCAGTTGTAAAATCTTAATATAGATAAAACAGTTTGAAACACCGTGAGGAGAACTTATTAAAGTTTCTCTGACAGTTTCTTTTCCTGAGGTTGAGATTTGAGATGAGAGCTGAATGGTTTGATTCGGCTTTTGCCTGTCGAGATGTGGATGAGAGGAGACGCCTCCATGATGACACTGTGTGATGGATTAAAACCTGTAAGCACTAAAAGTATCCATGTGTCGTGTAACAGATTAGTTCGGATCCTTCCTTGTCATTAAAATAGCATCCAGGTGATGTGTGGTGATTTACACGTTTATTGAAAACCTGACATCTGGTGATCTCCCTGCAATTATGGCCTTTTAATAGCTTAATAGCAAACCTTCCTGTGGAAATGTTTTGGTCTGTTTTCTGTGTCTCGGCTTTGTTCTGAACCATCTTATTATGTTCAAGACTTTGTGAGAATTTGAGGCTACACCTTTGAGTCACCTAAGTGTTCTCAAAATAGTTTGGCCGTGACACACCTGCTCTTCTTATCCCAGTCCACCTGGAAAAATGTCTTAAAAAAAAAACACTAACAAAAAAAAAACACTTACCTGGTATTTGAGCCTCTTGCTGTGAGGCCAGAGCGCTGACCACTGCTACATCTTGCAGCCCCCAAATGACTACCGGTATATATCTTTAAATAAGCATCCGTTGAGTTTAGAAAGTCTGATTCCGTGTATTTATTCTGTAAATAGCACATGGTATTGCACAAATAATGTATCTCTAATGAAGTTGTTTCGTACAAAGCAAAGAATAACTTATTTCCAGGTAACATCCAGAAAATGTTCAGTGATAGAGTGAGTGGGTATGAGTTTAGAACAAAGCTACATTTCAAGATGCCTAAAAGTGCGTACGACTCAGATAAAACAATCATCAAACATATTTAAATTTAAGAAAAGATATTAGGGATTGTATACTTGACCAATACAGCAGTTTATCTCAGTGATGGTCTGATTGTTTAATAGAGAATACTGCACTAAAAGTACCACGGTTTATCATAATCTTCTATACAATTGTGGTGTGAAATTAAATTACGAGGGACTTTCCTCACTGAGTGTTTGAGGGGTAGGTGTTCATACATTTTTTATATACTTCTTCCTACTTCTTTTCGTCATTCAAATGTGGATAAATTGGGATGTTGTTATTTGATTGTTTTTTTGTGTTTTTTTCCAATTTAAATTTAAGTGTTTCTCTTTTCCTTTCTTTTTTTATTTATAGCTGTATGTTCAAAATAAAGTTTCATTCATTCATTCAATCATTCACAGCCAATTCTGTGAATTTTTCCAGTGGAAGGAAATGGTGAAGCGTGTTGGATTTTGATCATTATCATGTGAATTCAGTGAGAGTTCTTCGACTCTTATAATAATTCTTGTTTGCTGTGAATGTGTTTGCATGTGCAGTAAGGTGAACATCAGACTCAGAGAAACCTTCACATAACACTGACATACTTTATTGATGACACATCCATTTTCCAGTGTGAGATGGCGAGTGTTTCTCTGACCTATGACAGCAGTGCAATAAATAAAACATATCCAGAACTACAGGACAACAAAAAGGCTGAATACTTAGCATTCACACATTGGATACATCATGATAGTGGTCCGACATACAAACGTTCAAGTTGTTAGCAATAAATAATCGATCTAAATAAATTACATCCTATCAAGTATTTTACACAGCGTCTATTGAAGCCATCTATTTTCTCAGCTTGTCTTCGCGTCTGCTTCACTTTAAATGGAGCTGCTGGACACTGCAAAACACAGACAACAGAGAAAAGGTAAATGGATGTGTGAAAATCAAAATCAATCTCTCAGTTTTATTGAAAACAATACGAAATAGTTCAAAAATGACTGCAGGACACTCTTACTTTGGAGAATGGAAGCTTCTCTTGCCATGACCATTTTGTAATGTAATGTATTCAAACTATAAAATAAGCTAAATATATAGATGTATATTTTTTTAATGAATGTTTTGTCTTTGCGCTTACAGTCATTTTCAAAGTGACTAATTCTAACTACAACACATATGCAAAGACCTCCAGTTGTGTTGGGATCTCAAAAGTGTCTTTTAATCTGATATTTACAGGGAAGTCTGGAATTTAACTCACAATGCTCATTCAGTATGAGACTGAAGTGAATGTGTCCTCTGCCAGGAGAGGAGCAGTCCTACTCAAGCACCCAAATCGATCGGTCTTTACATCAAACAAAACAGATTAAAATGTTGCACCTGGATAAATGTGGGTACAGTATGATAACCCTACAAGATGCTCCAGTGGATCATGTATCTTTCATGACAAGCCTCTTTGAGGTGTTGGTCAAAAATCATGAAATAAACATCGTTTTAGATTTAATGTATGTTTTGTAAGTCTAAAAATCTAAACTAAGCCTCTGAATGGGCACCATGTGACTGTCGATTATGTTCCCCTCACACTCTTCCCACAGATTACCTGCCAGTGTGGCGGCTGTCCAATACGCATGTTTTCATACTGTATGTGTTTAAATCAACAGACATCAACTTTGTAATGAGGGCCTTAATTAGCATTGTGTGAACCCATTTGGTTAAATGTGAATGCAATGGCAACCATGGTAACTGAAGGCTTTTCGGTAATCAATTTTTTTGTCCCACACTTCCAGAATTGCGCCAGTGATGTGAGTCAACGCTTGTCTGAAAACTTCCAAAGTCTGCACGCATGTGTGCGTATGGCGCTCAGTCAGATCTGACCACATGTATGTAAGTTGAGCAATCGGGCGCTTGTACCTAAGCACAATGGGATTTGTAGTTTTTCTCCACGTTGGTATGCGGATGCAGAGGTTGGACAGGTCGAGACGCCCCCTTTTCTCACGGATGCCTCCAGTGGGCATTCCCCCTGTGCAGTGATGCAAGTCGGTGCATTCCACAACAACAGGACCTCTATACCACCCGTGAGCCCACTACTTCCTGTTTGGCTTAAGACCCACGCGAGCATTGGGAAGGTGCAGCCCTGCGATTGCTTCAGCAGGAATACCATCACAATTACTAATTCATACACCGGCAGAAATGACAGATGACCTGGTTAAAAGCTCCACTTACAGCATCACAATATTGCTTGAGCCAGTGACATTAAAAATAAACTATAGGGAGGTAATGCCTTTTTTTTTTTTTTTTTACATTGAAATAGTTATTTTGACATTTTGAGAGAGCACTAGCCTCAAAACACCATCTAGTGCTAATTTGAACTAGTTGATGCTCATTTGTTAACCGTGTTGCTTTATTTCACTGCTGCCCAATACGTAAATAAATATTCAAAATTGCATTTCATTTTAACAGTTGTTTCTTCACAATATGAGATCTTTTACCATTCCCTGCTGAATGGATGCGTTTTCATCCAAATATCATTGTAATTCTCTAAACTCTGTTTAATTTACTTAAAACTGAGGAGGCCCAAGGTCGCCGCAAGCAGATTGTAACAGCTATAGCGAGTTAGCGCCAGTTAATTTGAGGTCACGAGGCTTCAGTATGGTCTTGATCACTAAATAAAAGTCCTTCTCCAAAGGAAACCAACTTTGATATGAAATGAAACAAACAAAAAAAACCCATAGTAACTTTTGGTTTACTGTATTATATGAAGTGTAGTAAAAATTCGAACTGTAAAATAGACAGTGAGCGCATGTTTGTTTTCACACAAGTAGGTCAAAGCCTTCGCAACACCCACCTCTGGTAACTTGATGCACTCACACCACCACGTCCCGGGTGGCTTTCTGTAGTTTCTCCTGCTCTGACCCACTTCCAAGGTAGGAGGCCAGGAAGTTCTTGTGGGACCTGTAACTACAAAAGACATCAAATCTAAGTATCGTTCTCGTGATTATCAGAATGATTGCTGCTGTTGATCGCTTTGTCTTGTAGGAGGGCCGGGCCAAGATCACGGTTTTGATTGAATACGGACTAATGAAACTTGAGCACTGTCTTTGTGTTTGGCTTTTTATTTCCCCGGTAGATTAAATGAATGAGGTTGAGGTAACCCTACTCTACTTTTGAGACGAACTATTAAAGTAATTCAAGGTGATATGCGACGCAGCTTCACTCACAATAACAAGATCTACTTTCTCTCTGCCTCTTCTATTCATTGACTAAATATGGTTGTAAAGTTAGAATTGCTTGTTACGTTTCCACCGTCTTGGACTCTTGACTTTGTCCAGAGGTTGGTAGTAAAAAAAAAAAAAAAAAGCATGATGAATCGCTGGCCTTCTCCTACAAGTTGGCAATAAAAGTGAGGACGCATGTAAATGGTGCAAGCCATTGAGTGTGAGTGTGTAGGTCTTGGCACTTCGACAGGGAGGGTGTGTTCGGGTGTGTTAAGTTGCCAATTGATTCGTTGGTGCGTGTGCGTACACTCGCCAACAAGTGTTTCTGGACAGGTTGTATTTAGGCCGTCATATATGTGTACTCTAGGGTGCGGGTGTTTGCTTCGATAGTCTTTCTAATAATACCCTTATAAAAGAAAGGATTTTTTTTTTTTTACGTGGAGTTGCCGGCAGGAAGCAGGTCACGCTCATTAAAAGGAGGTCCACCCGCTGAAGCTTTGTAATTAAAATGCCTGTGGGTTTATGTGCCGTGTACATGACTGTTTGACACTCACTGGGCGCAGGTCATGAGCAGAATGGCGATACAGCTGATGACGGACAAGACGACAGCGATGATCACCAGCACGGTCTGCACCAGCTCAGTGCTGCTGTTCTGCTTATTCGCAGTCCCCAGAGTTCGGATCCCACAGCGAGTTCCTTGATAACCCGTCATGCATCTGCAGGGTGAAGGAGACAAACACATCATCCGCTGTGGAGGTGGAATATCAGAAGAAGTGCCATTTTTAATGCCTTTGAATTGAGAAATAACTAATCTCACGCTTTCAATTGTCAAATAGAAGGATTTTGTATGTTCTATTAATGACAACTCCATAGTCTTATTTTATTCTTCCAAATATTATAATTGAACCATTTAAAAATAAAATAAATATGTGCCAAACGATTAATGGGAAATTCGTTGTGAAGTCCAATTAAATTCTCTCTTAAAAATGAGCAGGATGCACATTCAGGACAGTGTTGGCTTTGGATGCTCTATTGAATGAGCAATAGTATTTTTCAGCATATGCAGAGTTATTAGCTATGGAAAGAAATAATCCAATTTAAACCCCCCCCCCCCCATTTAACTTGAATAATTTTCATCCACAACATGTAAACATCATGTCAAATAACACTGATGTCTATTTCACTGAGCCTTTAACTTGCCAACGCTCATCAAGACTGTCAGATGTGTGAAGGGAAGAGCTGCTGTACTCACATACACACTGGCTCGTGCAGCCCCTCGATGTACTTGCAGTAGCCATGAATGCAGTAGGTGAGGTGGGTGGAGGTGCAGGGGTTCTGGGTGGTGCTGGACGTGGAGGACGTGGAGGACGTAAATCCGCTGGTGATGCTTGTGCGGTCGGGGTTTAAAGGAGTCGTGTTCTTGGCCTTGGGTTTGTTCTTCCTGCCTTTGCCTTTCTTCTTCTTCTGCTCATTATTATTTGGTTGGAACTCTGCAGGGATTAGACGGTAAGAGAAAACTGTGAACGAGGCAAAATAAACAAACAAACAAACAAACAAATGACTGTGTAATCCTTTAATAAATCTCAAAGATCTCATCAAGTAAGAGATTTTTGTTTAGGATTTATTATAGGGTGAAGGTATCAACATTCACAAGTGGGGTAAACTCATAGTGGCCTGGACTTAGTTTAACTATAACTTCCTTTAAAAATGTTAGTGAAATAAATGTGAAAATGCTTATAAGAGAGAAATCATTCCTGCCTATGCACTTTTTTATATATATAAGTAACAACAAAACATAAGGGATACCATAGATATCTGTATTTTTAACATTAAAGTCTTAAACGGAAAATACATTATTCCTTCGTTGTTCCCATCATCTTCGCTGTAAAGACAA
The DNA here is from genome assembly GCF_963422515.1 of Blennius ocellaris. Lineage (NCBI taxonomy): Eukaryota > Metazoa > Chordata > Actinopteri > Blenniiformes > Blenniidae > Blennius > Blennius ocellaris. The sequence goes on from NC_137656.1 coordinate 8,634,182, forward strand.
ATAAATGACACATTCTATAAGTGACAGGAAAAAGCAGTTTTGAGTGTCATACTGTGGAGGCTGAAGTTATTGGTGTCTCTCCCAGAAAGCTCTTCGTTTAATTCCTCGTCATCGTCACTCGCCGAACTTGGGAGGCCCTCGCCAGAGGCCGGACCCCCAGTCACTACGGCGAGTGCACTTGAGTAAGTGTCTTCAGGGTTCTGAGCAGCCCCACGACTGCAGACTACTGCGAAAGAAACCAAACAATACACAGACAAATGAGATTCTATGACATGCATCAGATTGAGATATACAGTAACAGTCGTATCATGTCAGGTCAAAGTTCATCCCATTTAATCCCCTTGGATTGGTGTGACCTTTACTTTTGAAGTCAATGATCGGAGAAACACGTGATGACGAGGAGGTGAAATCAGGGTGATCTGACGAAGGGGAGCAGTGAGAGTATGCCGCCTCGCAGGTCGGTCCAAAATATCACTACTGAACTTCCGTTTTTATCTCCCCTTCATGGTCAGTGAAACTACTTCTACCTTCTACAGAAGTAAAGAACGTCTGTCAAATCTCACACATCAATAGTGAAACTCACTTAACTCAACTCATGTTGTCAGAAGTCGTTTTTCAAGTGTCAGTCACACGTTGACCTGCTGATGTGCAGCACACTGACCTGGCAGTGATCTTGTCTGGAAACGCTCCTGACACTAATTCTTGTCTCTTAACAGACCTGAATGCCTCTCTCCCGCCTGACAAGCCGTCACTTGTATCTACGTGTTTTCCTCTGACCCCCTCCCCCCATCCTTACAGCATTTTTGCATGAATTGCTTTTACATTTCATTGATCTGAAAAGTCTCTCTCTACACACACAAACACACACAAACACACACAAACACAGAATATAAGTAGCAAGTCCAGACTTACCGAAGCACAGGAGACAGGTGAGGACGAGAGCGTTCATATCCCAGGAAGACTAATTTAGTGTATGGCAGTCCTGCACTGATCTGTGTCTGTGAGCGGGTGTGATGAGTGTGAGTGTGTGTGTGTGTGTGTGAGTGTGTGTGTGTGTCCTCTGCTGACTGAGATTGTGGTTTGTTGTCTGTACGTCCACCAGGCGCAGCAGCTTTTATAGAGCAACGCCTGCCTCTCCACTGCAAGGTAGAAGAAGGGTGTGTGTGTGTGTGTGTGTGTGTGTGTGTGTGTGTGTGTGTGTGTGTGTGTGTGTGTGTGTGTGTGTGTGTGTGTGTGTGTGTGTGTGTGTGTGTGTGTGTGTGTGTGTGTATGTGTAATCATTAATCTGCCCCGGGCAACACTTTTTGTACCTCATGCTCATGCATTAGGTTTCTCTTTTGGAATAATAAAGTCCCAAAATAAAAACGGATTGAGACACAAAGTAGCGAGACGTATTCCGACGTGTCGCTGGTCTCCAATGAAGCGCACAAACACCAGATTTGGTTCTTTGACTGCCATTAGTTCTACATGCCCAATTCTTCCATCGGAAAGTCTTGAAAAATAGCTTTGTTTGAGCAGTGATCCCAATTAGGTCGAAGAATACTGGATTTCCTTTTTTGGGGACATTTTTTTCAAAGTAATGAAAGGAAACAAAATAGAGCTGAACTGAGTAATAGAGACATGAAGTTCTCCCTTGATAGCACTGACGTACACGCATACTTGTTCTTGAAAAGAAACCGAGAGGCGTGAATGCACTTTGTACACAAATCACAAAGCTGGTTGTGAGAAAGAGAGAGAGCGAGAGAGAGACATTAAATGATCATTAGGCCAATAATAAAGATCATAAAATACCTTTTAATGAGCTCAAGTCAAGAAGTGGTATCATGTGCAGACGTGACCAAATGGTGAGAACCAAATCTCCAAATGGTGGCGTGACACATCATAAAGTAAAAATAGATTCGCCCAAGGTTTTTTTTTTTTACTGGAGTAAAAATTAAGAGATGTATCACTTTGAAAACAATGGAGGGGGGAAAAGACTAAAAACAAAAATTAAAAGTGGTTAAAATTCACTCAGTGTATCTGTGTTTTGACCTGTTCCAATTCGAGTGTGTGTTTGAAACGTTTGATCAAACATTGTTACTATTTCAGTTCCCCGTAACCAAGCGGAGACCTTAAGGCCTGGGTGGGGAGGCTGTACAGACGGGTGTGTTGCTTATGTTGTGTCTGCAGAAACAGTCCGTACCTATGATTTGTCCTCCTCCTGGAATCCAGTAGAAACCTGCGAGGAATGCTGGCAGCGTCTCCATCTTGTGGCCTCAGCGCTTGGGAGTGAGATAATTCAGATTATGTCAAATAGCTCTGGAGATGTGTGATATGAATATGTACGAAATTCCCAGGAAAACCTTGAGCGGGGCTCCTCATAGCAGCCGTGTAACACAAACACTCGGCCGCCGAGGTAATAGTGCAGAAGACTGCTGATACAATCAAAATGCATGTATTTTCTTTGAATTGGGCATTTCTAACGTTTTATTCACACATTTAACGAAATGAATAGTCCAAAATATGGCTTTAATCTACAATTACACGTTACCGACACCAACAAAGACAAAGAGCTCATAAAATAACCGCAGTCTGGTTGTTTTGTTGTGGTTTAGAGCTTTTAATTATAAAGATTTTGGTCTCAAACCTGTGTGACATTGTCCATCTACAGTACAAGTATTTCCGCTTCAGAGTCATGAGGCTGGATCTGATTCCGGTATACTAAGGAGGACACGGGAGAAATTAACATTTTTGGAGTATCATAGCCGAAGTACCGGGAGAAAATCGTCCAACATGGAGAAAACAGACTGTCAGTGAGATTAATCATCCATCCATCTTCTATTCCGCTCTATCCTGGATCCAATCTCAGCTGACTAGAGGTGAGGGCAGATCACCAGTTCAAACCAAAGGCAGCTACAGAAATATAGTGAGTTCATTTGTGCAGTTACTATATAAAACAAGAACAGAATCTGTGGCGTTTTAAAGGAGTGCTTGAACCTAATCGTCCTACTCCACCAACCTGTAAGACTCACCATCAAACTCTTATGTGCAACTTTAATATTTCAACCAGCTGTGCCACAGTATGTTTAATCTAGGGGAAAGGTTCAATGATGCAATTCAAATATGTTGGTCACAAATGATGTCTGCTGTTGATAACAGCCCACTGAGTCAGGGGAGGGGGTGGGGGGGGGGGTGAAGGTGTGCCCTCCTACTCCATATCTATTAGTACCGACCATGAACATTTTAATAGGGCTGGATGAGACAATTGTGCAAGCGCCACATACAATCCATAGTTGTGTATCTTGCAATCTCTTGTGGCAAGAGGAACCATGACAGAGGCAAAGGACGAAATCATGCAATGTTATAAAGTGAGTGGAAAAAGCCAGAGCACAGAGGGGACGGTTGCTTGGTTGGATCCATATTTAGACTTTCTTAAAGGGTTCCAGAATTTCTTCAAACCTAACCAAACTGCAATGTCTCATCATGTATATCTTTTTCTTTACGTGATATAAAACAGCTTGTTGCTGCCACCTATGGTGGTATTGAAATATGTGAGGGTTCAGCTCATTGGCCGTCACAGATTTTCACGTCGGTATAACTTCATGTACAAGTCTATTATTGCCACGCTATCCCCATGCAGTCTTTATCCTACGCGACACACATTTCAGAGTGTTTTGCACCAGAATTAAAAATTGTTCAGATTCATGTTGTGATCTTAGTGAGAAATTTGGAGTTTTGTGAAAAATAGACATTTTCATTATATGCACGCTGTGCTACAAAAAGAAAAAAGAAAAACTTTAGAGTTTAAATTCAAAAGTTATCATGGCACTGTTTTACCTCAAGATGAAATTGGACTGTATGTCGCCCCTGAACTAAAATGTGTTTGACACAGAGAGAGAGAGTCCCCACATAACATATTGAAGAGTGTCTCCAGTGCTCCTTTTCCCACCCACCATTTGATTTCTATACTTGCTATTGCATGAGTGCATGCAACACACGGAACCTTTTGGGGGTTTTTTCTGTTAAAGGACACGCAAGGATGCGGCTTAATGAAGCTTCCATCAGCTGCATTACTCAGTACATGAACACGCTATTATTACTTATGCCATAGTTAGGTAAGAGTAACTGCATAGAGATTAAAGCAGCACTTCCTGAATTAAGGATATGCTTATCCACGGGTTTTATTTAGAACACAACGATCTCCTCTTGGTGGGCGTGTTTGTGGGTCTTGGAGCATGTAAGTGCATTCTTATGTGTTTTTAAGTATGTCTTAACAGAGCGAGGTCTACAGGTGAGTTAATGTTTATGTGTCATCACTACCGGCCATCAGCATGCAGGACGTATAAACCAGGCTTCAGCCGGGCTTCAACGCGCCTCATTGACTCTGGTTCAAGCGCTAATCAGTGAACAGGGAGTCAAATAATATCATTGATTAACTTGAACCAAGACATCACGCCAAGTAAAGCATCCCAGCATGCAACTGTTAGACACACTTTGGTTGGTTTCTGTTTTTCCCGACATCGTGATTCTAAAAATCAGGCCCTCGGTTTCAATCATGGGAGGTTTTTGTTGGGGAAGGTGAAAACAACAAGTCCCCACCTAAAAGCAGTGGATAATATTTCACTAATATTTCAAAGAAAAATACTGATTCATCTCAATTGTGGTTGATTACTGTCAAATTTTCACAGAATGGCTGATTCCGAAATGTAGAAATGCAGCAAATCTCTTGAAGGGACACAGAGTCTCTGAAGCCAACAATATCCTGTGGGGTTTTTTTTTTTTTTTATTATTATTTTGAGTTCTCTGTTCGGTGGTTCAGACTTCAACTACAGAATTTGGGAGGAAGTCTTCATACTTCCATAAATGGACTCTACCGCCTCAGTGATTGCATCAGAATTTGTTTTATCTGGAACAACAATGTGAACACACCTTTAATCGACACAGTCATCACACACACACACACACACACACACACACACACACACACACACACACACACACACACACACACACACACACACACACACACACACTCCAGACAAAAAAAGGTCAACGATATGAAGATTTCAGTTTGGGAAAAGAAGAGATTATACAAGAGTAAATGTAAAATCTTCCAGTTTTTTTGTTTTTATTATCTTATTTGACATAATTATTGGTACATGTAGGCAATGAAACTTTACAAGAAGTGAACATTAAAAAAAAAAAGACAAATCAAAATGTTTCACACAAACTAGTGTATTGGGACAAAGTGCAAAATGACATAATTAAAAGAGCCAATAAAGCAATACATAGCATTAGAAATAGTGATGAAATACTAAAAAGTTTAGGAAAGTGAGTTCAAGATATATAAAAAAAAGTCTTCTATACAGAACTTTATAAAATAATTGCTTGATGAGAAAGGCAGCATTCAATCATGTGATTCCCTTGAAGCTTGAAAGAAAAATGTGGTGAAATAATACATCTTACAAGTCTTCTTAGTCTGTGAGTGACGGTTTAAATACATGAGAACTGGACTGACGTGGTCATTTTAGTGTTTAATGCAGCAGATTCAGGTGACCAAAAGTTATTGTTTGTTGTTAGAATACCATATTGAAAATTCAAGAATGTCATGTTGAGAAAAAACAAAAAACTACCATCAATAAACACAATCAGTAATACTGTGTGTTGGTGTTTTATCTTTTAAGTGTTTTATCTTTCTAAAAAAAAAAAAAAATGAAAAAAAAAGTTGAAGGACGAAGAAGGAACCACTCATGAGCACAAAGAATAAAAAATGTGAAAAATGCCTGAAGACCTACAAAGAATATGAAAACTCTGTGGTCGTTTTATCACATGAGCTGCCGCAAAAGGTATTTAAAAACATGAAACAGACAATTTTGTCAAAGGCTTTGTGCCGGGGCTTCTAATACAGATTCCACATACGTACTGTAAAATAAATCACAGTACTTTTTGAATAAACAAAGATTTTAAAACAAAGATATGTCACATGCAGGAATAATTATACTATTGGACACTTTTACACAAATTTTCCAATTATTTGAGTGTCATGTTTGTATATTCTGACTTTAAGATAAGACTCCCTTTAAAAGACAATTTGCTAAGCAGCTACATAGAAATTTGATTGAAATATTTACAAGTAATAATGTGAGAGCTATGAAGAGCTGGGGAAACGTCTTGTTTATTAACTATAGAAGACGAATAAAACAGCTAAATATACAAAAATCTAATAAAACACAAGGCTTAAAAAAAAACATATTGTAATGGTATCAGGTAGAAGGCGGGTTTCTCAATCCTTTAATCACTTTTTATCTTATGATCCGTTGGCCGATTTAAGAAATGTTGCAACATCACTGAAACTGAAAAAGGACCCTTAAAAAAAAAGAAAAGAAAAAAGGATTCTACAGAAAGATGCTGATCTGAATAAACACTGAGCCGAATGCTTTGTGTCACATTTTGAGGTTTACAGTTTGTTTAACACATCAAGGCCTAAATTCCCTCAAATATGAAATCGGTGCACGTCACTGCAGTCTTGCCAGCACACATCATCTGTTCGGTCTGCCAAGACTTTTCACGTCACATTGGCAGCTTTGTTAAGTGGAGGGACATTCAGCGCTACCTGTGGAAGCAACCCGTTAAACTCGGCACTGACAGCACATGCCAACAGGAAATGTTGGGGGGTGGGATGGGAGGAGAGAGAGGGGGGGGGGGGACTCTAAGCAGTCTGTACTCCTTTGTAGCCGTTCCGCTTCTGCTGACCCGGGAATCTGTTTTTCTTATACCTGTGAAATTATCAATGGAAAACATTCACCTTTTATTGTTTATGAAAACAAACAAAAAAAAAAAAACTTGAAATGTTTCCAACAGGAAACCAAACAGCTTGAAGTACGAACATCCCCGTCTGGGATTTTGATGTGTCTCTGCGTGAAATTGGATGAAGGGGGAAATTCTTTATTTCATAAGCTGCTACAAAGATGCGTAGGTTTTACATCACTCTGAAAACCTGTTCATCCAGCTGAGTCTGGAAAATGCTGAGAGGTCAAACTAAAAAAAAAAAGATTCCCCAAAATTTCAAAAATACAGTCAATTGAAAGTATCATGTGCAACATACACCATCAGTTTAGAGGAATATTGAAATTGTCATTGACAACATTTATCTTCTATACCACTTGTGGCTGACCTTTTAATTGAACACAGAAGGATTTCATTGTTAACAGCACCGCCTGTGTTCATGTTTGTCATGTTGCATGTTTTCTGTCTCATCTGCTTCCGGAGTCAGTCTGAAACTGGACTCTGTCTCTGGTTTCAGTCTCCTTCATCTCCTCGTGTCTGGTTGCATCTAACTGTCCTGATGCTTCACCAGAGCCTGAGTGTGTGATTGTCTGCACCTGGTGACCGCAGCGTTATGTTGGGCTTCTGTTCTGTGTCTTGTCGCCGGTTCTGTTTCTGTGTCCATTTCTTTCCCAGTTCAGTGTTCCTTGTTTTAAGTTTTTGATTTTGTTTTGCCTTTGAACTTTTTCCCCTCTGCTGGCCGCTTGCTCCACATTGGGCCTGTTTATTCTGGGTCCGAGTGCATTATAATGTATTTTGATCGAAAAACAAACACTTTTTCTCCTTGTTCTCGTGAGGTTTCTGTCTGAGACCTTGACTAAGCACTATCACAACTGGACATGTGCAGGATTGCCACAAATAAATACATGCTCACACGCAATTACAGACAGAGTCTTACCATTTGCAGCAGAAGTACAGAACTGCAGACAGGCCGAGAATCAGCAGCCCCACGCAGAAGAGGATAACGATGACTTGCTCCTCTGCCATTGGCTGAACCACGAGCTGTGGGACGGCACAGCGGGGGCCGTAGTAGCCCTTCTCACACCTGCAATGCAAAACCACACGAGTCATACATTACACACACACACACACACGCGCACACACACACACACACACACGCACAGAGGAACATACTTGCAGTGATGCGACTTCATGTCCACCAGATACATGCACTGTCCATTGTTCAGGCAGAAGTTCTCGAATGAGCTGCTGCAGCTCTGGATTGATCGCTTCACCACATGGGGGCGCTCACCTCCTTGTCCTGAAACACCAGCAATAACAACCTGCTGTCATTGCACAAAGACTCCTGACATGATTAAAACCTCAGCATAAATCCACCTTTGTGGTTGATACAAGTCAATATCTACTATATATACTATTCATGTCAGTTTTTTCTATTGCACAGCCTCCTCCTCGATTTTTGTTTTGAATTGTTGAATTTAAGACAAGTATTATTACAACACGAAAGGCCAATTGCTGCATATCTGTTGATCACAAAAGAACGTGTAGAATACCTGCAGATGGAGAATCACTGAGTGCAACCTGCAGTCTGGATGAGGCGCTGGCAGTGAGGACATACGGCCCCATCAGCAGCACACCTGAGTTTAGGGGAGAAAGGAAATGACTCTTGTATAACGTTGTAGAGTATGATGCTTTTTTATGTATTGAACAGAGGGTGGCCATCCATCCATCCATCCATAGAGGACTGACATTACATTACTAATAGTTAAATATAACTGAATTCCTAACTTGAATAGGATTTTCCTTGAAACTCCTTCCATGAACTGGTTGACCCGACTTGATTCCACATGACGACTATTTCTGGTTTGCTATAATTGACATGTAAAGACGCGAGTGTACAGGTGTTGGTAAGTATTTTTTCTTGTGGAAGTGATGTGCACGTATCAGGTTGTTTAATGCACTTAAAAATTACCATATCTAACATGATCTTGCGTGAGAATCTTTCTATTATCTTTATTTGCCCGTAATGCTGCAGAATAATTCACGTTTCCTGGTTTTGCTTAGATAAAGACGGGCTTCTAACTAACGTTAAAGAGACAAAAGAAAATACAACATAAATATGAAGTGGAAAAAAAGAAGTTAGGCAAGAACTGCTGGATTCCCTGTCAGGACAGCTTGTGTTGCCTGACCCACATGTCTGGACCAGCCTGTACATTTTTAGACTGAACATGACTTGCAGACGCCCGCATTCCAGCGAATGGGACAGAAAAACTAATGAAACCTGGATGCAGGATGTTTCCGGTTATAACGGGTTGTCAATCTGCGCACACGTCCTCGTGGTGTGAAGTCTGTGATGTGACTGACAGGTGTAAATAACACTGGATTGGACATGATGACTGAGCAGGTTTTACTAAGTAGTCACTGGTCGATCAGCACTTTGATAACTCCAGACAAAGAACACACTTACAGGTGCTCAGAATATCCTCCAGACTAAGTTTACATCATTGCAGGTGTTGATGGGAATCAAACAACTGCTTTGTTTCAGTCATTTCGCAGGTAAAAACTATGACGAACATTGTGATGTCATAAAGTGAGGAATTGCCACAGAGCAGCATGCAGGGATCTGGCTTTGAAGAGACACCTCAAGAGATTAGATCATCTGTGATGCGAATTTAAGTCGAATTGTGACCATTGCACCAAGTTAAAACATAATGTTCCTGATCGGGCTTGAACCATCGACGTCAGTGCAGATGGCGCTGAAGTGCACAGAGAACATCCACAGGGCAAAGGGTGAAAGATTTTGAAAAAAATATAACCTTCCATCACCATGCACAGACACAAACAACTATGTCTGTTTTGTACTTGTCTAACTTCATTATATCTCTACAGATTGTTCAGCATTAAATGATCAGTGTTCTCTCTGACAAACTGGAGCTTCCGCTTGATAAATTTGTTGCATCCTTGCCAATGAAAATACGGTTTCTTCTGAAACTGACTTTAAGAATACGACTGGCTCTCAGAACACTTAAACACATCCAGACGCGGGATTAAAGTGTCAAAAGTAGGTGTAAATAACTCTTCCGCCAGCTGAGCCGCAGCTTTTTGCGTGCTGATGGAGTTTTCATACGTAAGAATGCACGTAAACGACAGATTTATTCAAATCGCACATGATTACACACATTGAAGGATTCAGTTGTGGTTTAATCCTTCAGCATCCCCGGGGCGCAGGGCGCTGCACGGGTGTCAGCTCATTAGTACAGTTATGTGGAAAAGTTTTCATCCATCTCCAAAATTTCCACTCATGATGTCTCTCGACATTTAGTTATGGCCAGAGAAGCACGTCGTCTTTATCAAGTAGTAATGAGTGAAATCACAAGTTCTAGTTCCAAAGCTTTCCAGTCAAAAGTGTCGGCAGCACTTTGTGTCCCAGCAGCTGTTATAACACACTTTTATTTAAATTAGAATTAAATGGACTTAACTTCAATTTTGACCTGCTAGCTATGTAAAAACCTCTAATATTACATTCCTTCTATAGTTTTATGGCTATTTGCTGCTTTTGAAAGTTTTATGGAGGGGTTAAAACATGTTTATCAATTTTATCTGACATTTCCAGCATGCTACTGTGGCGCAAGGAGATGGACTCTAACAAGACCATGACTACAGCAATGTCAAATACGTTGCCATATTCATAAAGAGAAAGGGATGGAATTGTATTTGTGTCTGTATTTGTTCTGTTCATGCTTTAAAGAAGAAATGTGATGTAACACGAAAAGGCAGCTGAATAGACCTACATGATAACATAAATGGGATTCTCCATTAAATTGAATGGATAAATGACTTTATTTGATAGGTATTAACTAGTTTAGATTAAATAGCTGAAATGTTCAAAAGGAAATTGTTAAAAGTGAATCACAATCCATTTTTGTTGGATATCACCATTGCAAATTGATTGGACTTATTCTTGTATGTGTGTGTATTTAACTTTTCGCTCTGATGCAGTTTGCCTGTAAATATTTCAGAAAGCGTGCCCTATGTGATGATAATTAAAATAAAGACTGGACTCTGCTCCCTACAAAGCTGTCAGGACGTTTAAAGTAAATGCAGAGTACAATAAACATTAGAAAAGCTTCTAAAAAAAAAAAAAAAAAAAATAGAAATGAAGACCCTGTCTCTATTCTTTGTGGCCCACGAGTCAATTTCTTGACATTAGTTGTAAATACTAGGGTTTTTCTTGTTTTGTTTTGGGGTTTTTTGTTTTTTTAATTTAAATGTCCTTGTGATGAAAGCGCTCAATCACATTTTGCCCCCCTTGTGGTGGAAATTGTCTATTTTTTTTTTTATTAATCCCTCTTCTGCAGGGAAATGAAAACACAGAGGTAACTGGTGTTAAAAGTAATCTCCAAGTTCATGTTACACATAAAACCAATCGGATGGAATCAACGCAACCCCACCCACCCCCAACCTTTTTCTCTGTTTCTGGCCAACTGACACTGACGTGCAGTTTCCGCCCCTGATTAAAACGCAAGCCTGGAAAATGTATTAAGTAAATGTTACTTTGTGGCTGGTAGATCCGTTAAACTTTTCCTACCCCGCGTCATTTTGGATCGCTATTTCAGACCCGATCGCCCCAGTGCGCACCTGAGCGCGCGCGCCCGTCCGTCGATCCGCGCGTCGCGCTCCGCAGCCAAAGCGCAACAAATGCAGTAAAAGAATTACTTAAATACAAATAAACAAAGTCTTTACCGATCAGAGAGAGGAGAGGTGAGGGTCTGCTGGTGTCCATGTCGGAGCCGGGATGGTGCTGTCGGAGGAGGAAGAGGGTTGAGGATGTCTCTCTGCAGGAAGACAGTCGGGCTCGATCCTGGGGCCTGGGTGTGGTGACACACGGCTCCCATGGAGATCATCACACCTTAACACTTCCAGGTGAAGAGGTGGCTCAAAGACGGCAAAACATCTTTCCGTTGCTTAAGCAATAATTACAAGATTGTTCTGATTCAGACAGCACTCATACATTATGTCTCGTATTACTAGTATGAGGAGCCACATTGTAAATAAGAGGAAGTAGATGTTCCAAAAAAGTACAACTTTAGCTAATAACATTACAGCTTCTAAAAGTACTAACTCTCTTCACTTACTATTTACAGTTATTTTCATCTGGGTCTCTGGCCTGCTTTCGGGATCCAGGGAAACATACATATATATAATTTTTAAAAAAACAACAACAACAACAACATAACTATATATAATTTTACAGTCGTCTAATCACACTCCATATGTGGTGATCTTTCTGTGTAATGTCACTTTAGAATCACAATTCCATAGAGGAATACCCACAAAGACTGTACCCAGGTATAAAATATAATCTTGGGAATAAAAACCATTATAGTGAAGACCATAGAGAACAAGACATTTTATTAGTGAACAGTTTTGATTTAGAATAAAATGAAGTGGGAATGGTCGTGAGAGGAAAGAGAATACGTCCCTCTGTACATCATCATCATTTACTTGTGATGTTTTTGTTTATTAATAAATGTCTTTATTAGTATTGTTTTGTTTTGATTGTTTTTCTTGATCTGGTTCGATCAAGATGAGAACCACTACTTTATGCCACACTCTAAAAATCAGTCTGTTTTTTTTTTTTTTTTTTTAAGGATATTTCTGTAGCTGCTGGAATAAAGACATACGTTTGCATTCAATTATGCAATCAAATCGCTCATAGAATGACTTGCATCTGATCAAAGTCGCACGTATTTCACCGGTTAAATGCTTCTTTAGCCTGCCAGAGTCAAACGTTTCACATATTTGCATATTTTGAAAATGAATTCATGAATGAACTGAGAAAATAAGATTTTTTTCAGAAAGCAAAGGATCCAAACATGGTGGTGTTTATGCAGTATTACAGAAAACACAGTGACAACACCTTTCTAAATAACTAGCACAACTAATGTTTCCTTCAATTGTTAGTTGGACGTAAAACGCAAAAACAGTTATCGGAAAAAAAGTTATCGAATATTGGTTGCTTGTCCTATAAAGGGCTAAGTTAGGGTAAAGATACATAATAATACAGCAGATGTTAAATTTAGCTCAACTACTAAAGTAAAAGTCTATTATACTGCTCATTTTTACAGTTATTGTCATAGAAAATGTTTCACTATATGGATTTAGTTAAATTCTAGAATCTGATGCCGTGAAAGTGAAACCAGGATTTGAACCCTCAGTCCATCACTCTGATCATCAGGACTAAAGCAGATGTGCATCAAACGTCAATAACTCCAGTGATATGCAGCATTTTAAACCTTTTCCTGGTGGTGGTGCGTCAGGTGCTCATACATGCATCTACATGTGCCAACACACACATATTATAACAACTGTTATTGTAACACTGTGTGTATTATGACTCAGCAGCTTAAGCATATGGATTATCTCTCATCTTTTATCATCCCTTTGAGTTAGAAATCGTTATTTAATATAAAAACAAGTAATGCTGTATTATTATGAGCTTATATCAAGTCCAGAAAGTTTTTGTATATTCAGGTTTTTTTTGGTTTTTTTTTAATGCAGCTTCAGCATCGACCTCACCAGATTAAAATGTCATGCTGTCTTCTTCCTCTTCATTCTCTTTCATCTCATGCGCATGATAAGTCCCTGCTTTTTGGTCGTCATGTCATTAAAGCACATGCAGACATTTGGACGTGGCTTGTTTACATGTTTACTTGGGTGTCAACATGTTTAATTGTATTTAAGGGGCGCTACGTAGGTTTTATAAATGACTTTTTTTCCCCAAAGGATTCGTCGATCAGTCTGTATTAGCTCTGCAAATTAAGTGATGGTAAGATGTCACATTATTGATGTTATTGTTTCTCTGATGAAACAACAACAAACCTCTTGTTCTTGAGACTGTTCCTTTCCAGAACAGGGAATCCTTTTCCTCTATCAAAGTTTCCCTTGTCTCCTCGACTGTTAGATCTTCGTCTTCCACCTTGTCTGCACAACGCAGACGTGTCATGTTCATCTCCATCTCTCAACCTCCAGGTGCAACACGTCGTATCAGATTACAAACTCCTTCCTTTCCTTTTTTGTACCGTCCATTGGTCTGGATGTTCTGTCTCAACCACCTTCACTACTTCGACCTCCATCTTTCACATTTTCACATGCCTCCTCCTCCTCTTTTTTTAAACACATATTGTGTCATGCCCCTACTGACCTTACTAACAGAAATAAGGCTTTGCGGTAGCAGATTTTTCCATTCAGAATATGAAGCAACACATAGGCCTTTTTTTTTTTTTTTAACAAATTTATTACACAATTTTAAATAAATCGAAAACAAACAAAAAAAATAACTTAAATATATTATTATAATAAATATTTACATTCTTTACCCCCATAACCCTGTTCATGAAATGTCAACGAAACGAGGTGACGTCTCGATCGTTCTCAAAGGGAGTGGAACCCGGAAAGGTTCGGATTCACTTTAAGTCCAGCGTGTGTTTCTTTTGAATGAATTGGAGACATTGATATTAAATCAGCAGGTTTTGATGAGGATGATGAGGATGAAGAACGCGGTGTTGCCGAGGTCACACCGAACTCTCAGACGGCGCAGATTTGATCAGCGGTGTTGATTTCACACACCTGAGGGGGGGGAAAACAAAACAAAACAGGATTTAAAGTTATTTTACAATTTCAGTTTTTTTTCAATGTGTACTTGAAACTAACTGCACATCTGGATCTGTACAGCAGCGGTGATGTCCGGCGTCAAAGACACTCACCTCCTGGAGGCACAGCAGTAGACGGTGATGGCGAGGAGGAGGACGAGCATGACGATGCCGACGGTGATGCCGATCACGTCCCCCTCGGGCAGAGAGCGAGTGGAGTCGCTGAAGAGCATGCAGCGCGGGCCGCCGTACGAGGACGTGCAGCTGCACGGCAGAGAAATATGTGAGTGCATTCCAGAAACAAACACGAGCCGACAAGTTTTGAACCGGTCATCCCCCCCGACGCCATCAGCATATAGATCTATAGAAGGTCGTGCGCGCGCTTACATGCAGGAGGGTTTGTCGTTGTCCTGAGGGTATATGCACTTGCCGCCGTTCGCGCAGAAGGAATCGTGCTCGCTTCCGCAGGATATGTGAGAGCGCAGGACCTGAGGTCCGTCCAAACTGCCTGCAGAGACACAACAACGACGATGACAGGGTTAGAACCACGAACCTACGGAAAGTCGTTAATGCTGCCCATCGTGCAGAGCGCAGGTTCTACAAGGCCTTTTCCAGTTTGGTTTGTCCGTTCTGGGCTCCAGTAGAAACATGGCGGCAAAAAAAAATCGGTATTTAAAGGCCTCATTTCAAACATTTCCTGTCATCTGGCTTCACGTTATTTAACTTTCTTGTTTGTGTTATAACCAAAAAAAAAAAAATGCTTGTAACAAGTTCCAAATACTCTGTTATAAAGTATTATGTTTGGGTACTTGCACTGTTTTTATAAGTATGTTTTCATCATTTTAATCACACTTAAGTACAATTTACATCATGTTATGAATGTGTCGTGAATGAGATTCTAAATTTTATTTTAACTGAATTGAACAGAAAACGCTTTGTATTTAAATTTGTTTACAAAAAGCACCCATATTATTTTTAGTAGTTTCTTGTTTGCCTGAGCTATTTTGATTGTAGTGACTTTATATTACATTTTGTCTATTTTATTATATACAGTACATCAAATTGAAGGCCTCTTTTGAGTAGGATTACTTTATGCTTTAATTAGATTTAATGAACAGTATCTTTTACATGTAATCAAGTACAAATGTCCTGTACTCTTTCCACTTTTCCTCATCATCACTGAGATAGTCTTAAAACACTTTAAACTGTATAAACCTGCACCAAAAATCATCTCTAATTAAAGTTTAATTGACTGATAAAACACTTCCATTATCTTTTGAGTGTTTCGCTGAGGACTACTGAACTACAATATTTTACAATACAATATTTTGAGGCTTTGTAGATTTCTGTATCTTGAAACTGAGTCGGTTGAGATGACATCCACTCACCGTTGTTGAGCTGTGAGGTCAGAGGTGAACTGGAGGGAGGAGGAGGTGCAGTGGTCAGCACGGCAGACTGTCCCGCCGCGGTCAGGAGGAGCAGCGCCGCCACTGCCGAGAGGAAACCTGAGAAACAAAGAGACGGTTCGTCAAATACTGCCGCAATGAAACGGTTTTTCAATCCCCCCCCCCCCTCAGAAATCAATTGTATCCAAATTGATCAAGGTTAAATGTTAAAACTCACCGTTCTCCATCTGTGTCTGTGTGAACATCTTTGCTTCTTGGGATGTTTTCAGCTCCTTCTGCCTGCACAGTGTAACCAGCCACTGGCTTTGGCCCGCTTATATAATTTGTACCTGCTTTTCGCAGCCAATCAATGAAGTGAAGGCTGAAAAAAAAAAAAAGAGAGAGAGAGAGGCATTTCCTTCACACAGAGAAAAAAAAAATCCACCTGCATCACTTCTTTTGTTCATACCGACTCTGCGTGTAGAGACAAGGTCTGAATGGCAGTGATGGTGGTGGGGGGGGTCACATGATGGCCTCCAGGCTGCTAAAATAAGGCTTTTTTTTCTTTTTTTCTTTTGGAAGGAGTTCGGCCAGTCTCTTGGCTGAGAGTTTCACTCAAATATCACCTTGTGTTCTCTTTGTAGTTTTAAAATGTTGCCTCACCGATGATTATGGGTGTTGTGCAATCTCTTTCGGAAGGCTGATTACACGAGGAACCTTTGGAGGAGGCGTCTTCTCGCTTCCCTCTTATTCATTCATAGCAGGTGAAGAGAAGACAAGATGGAGATTTAGAAGATTGATGCATTAGAGATCATTTGCAGCGGAGTTTAGAAATACGTCTCTCGTGCTGGTGGAAATCACAGAAAGTTATTGGATAATCAATTGTAACTTCTTTTTTCCCCCCAATTGTAATTTGTAGTCTTGCTAAATTCCATGAATAATCAACCGGTTATTAACCGGTTGTGAAAGATGTGGCGTAGACAAAGTTTACATATTGCAACATTCCTCCTCTCACCTTCCCGTTCTGGGGGAGACGAGAAAATATAGAGGCCGTGACGAACACAAACCTGAACATGGGAGACGGTCACTCAGTGTTAATTTTATTGAATCCTATGACATAAAGAACCGACCCATTGGTTTTGTTTTGAAAGTCTCCTGCTTCCGCATGCTGGAGAGAATGTTTGGCTTCATGTTTTGGTTCATGTTCAGATGAAATTCTCTTTTTGGCACACTATGTCCCAGATTGCGTAATAAATTCCTAATAATCCTACACGCAGGAGGTCAATGACCACGTCTGTGTGCAACGACAAGTTCAGAATCGACTCCAGTTAGATTTTTGCGGAATCTCGGCATAGATCGCTGAATTGCTCAATAAAACACATGCGAGCACACATCCCTCGGTGTAACACTTCAAAAAGTGCACATTGCATTTCTGCCGTTCATCTGACAATCGCGGCAACCAACGATAAAACTGTTGGCATCCCGCTCACACCGGGGAACGGTGAAAGTTTCACAACATATAAAGCCGTCAGTCAAACTGCACTTACCCAGATTGCATTTCAGCATTTCAATGTGACCGCAGACAACAAGGACACACGAAGTATACCATCATGCACAGCTACACCAGCGTGTCCTTTTTGAGGTAACTTGTCATTTGTTTCAATATTCACACCCACGTACCAAAAGTAGAATAAGTGGAAATCACAACAGAGTTGCACACAATCGTTTTTTTATTTCATTTTCCTTTTCCAGTCACTCTGGAATGTTACAATGATTCAAACCGACCTCAGTAGAAAAAATAGCAATCTAAAATCTGAAAAAGTGAAATCTGCAATAAATAACTTAAATAAATAAATACATAATATAAACATATCAAGTAGGTTTCCCAGCAGATATGGAGTCTTGAGTTCAAGGATGTTCAAATCAAAGTGTGTGTGTGTGTGTGTGTTTTTAATGCATCAGAGCGTTTCTGGCGGCGGTCACAGTGTTCTTCATCAGCATGGCGACTGTCATTGGACCCACACCTCCAGGTACAGGCGTGATGAAACCGGCTTTCTCCTTCACTCCTACAACAAGTCAAACAGTTCACAGTTTCGTCACTCCCTCTTTCTTTTCTTGGTTTCGACAAACGTACCTCCGTTTTCACTTTCTTATTTCTCCGGGACAAACACCCCACTGACTGAACCGAGCCAACGTGTCACGGGTGTGATGCGAATACAAAACTTTTCAGTTCTTTACCTTCAAAGTCGACGTCGCCGATGAGCCGCAGTTTGCCCGTGTTTGGGTCCTTAATGCGATTTATTCCCACGTCGATGACCGCTGCGCCCTCCTTAATCATATCTGCTGTGATCAGACCAGGAACGCCTGCACACACATCCACACAAAACCACACATAATGGCACAAGACAACCTCGCATATCTCTTTTAAAAACTTCAAAGCAAGCGATCCAATAATCATATAACAATTCATGAACTCCTTTGTTTTGGTTTCTCTGCTTCCTGTTCCTTCATCCATTCTTATTTTTATTATAGTAGTGTTTAATGATGGTGTTGATGTTCATTCTTATTCTAAAATGACAAAAAATTATCAAGTCCACTGTCCACAGAGATATCTCCTTATCAATTACATCATTTGTGATTTCAGCTCCACAGCACAGGAATCCATCCCTCGGAATCTTGCAATATAATAATAATAATAACAATAATAATACATGCAATACAGCGTGACACTATTCAAACTTATTACAGAGGCACATCTTTCATGGCCCGGTCACGAGGACTGGGTTCAGGATTATCGAGGCGCTCTTCCTCCAGTAAACAGAAGTTTAGTGTGATAGTAACTATCTTAACTAATGCTTCAGCCAAGCTTGCAGACGACACAGGCAGCAGGACAGAGACACAGCTGCTCCGTAACTGCTCTAATGTAATCGAATGTTTTAATAGTATACAATTATTCACGTGCTATTTTTAAAGTTAGTGATGACGCAGAAGAATCAATCTTGGGTCAATCTTCTTGCCTTATGTCGCCATTTGTCTGAACTTCCCATCAACACTCCAACACTGAAAGTTACCCAGCTCAGTTTGAAGACACTTTTCAGACCTTTTGTACTTTTACTTTAATTCTACAACCCTGGGAACTGTAGCTTAGAAACTGATGACTGTGTTGTCACACTGTGTCTCAGTAGACTCTCATATGAAAATACTTTTTTTTTTTTTCTTTTAAACTCCCCCCGTGGTTTCATGCAAAGAAAAACCTCAGCCGAGTGTCTCCAAGGAAGGAAATAATCAAGAGTTCCCTATTTACGTTGGTAATAACCCTTCCCTGGAGTTGGTCCTGAAAATACAACCAATAAATAGTAGAATGAAGTCATACAACGATTAAGGATCTTGTAAAAATAGCTCCGCTTACATGCAGCATAACAGAGAAACCAGAGGGCCTTGGTGGCACGCCACCCCCACACTACTCATCTCGCCCAATGACCACAAACTGTTGATCAGCTGAGGTTTTGTTAATTACACCATTGAAGTGCAAATGTAGTTGCTCATCACCAAAACTGAAACCTAACGGCTGGAATGAAAAGAAAGCCCTTCCCACAGAACTGCATTTAGTCATCAGGAAAAAGCCCTTTAAACAACTGACGTGAACGACACGGCGCCCCCTCGGGCCGGATGTCAGTCAGTGTGTCGGGTATCGCTGCCCGACACGGCTGATCATCCCACATTCCTGCTGCAGGAGAAATCTCCCGTTGTCGAACACAGCTTTAATCCGTGACCACAAAGGAGGAAAAAAGGTCACGAACTGCAGTGTTTACTATTTTCATACCAACAAGACGACCTCAAGTGAGGAGAAGTAAACACTTTCGCAGCACTGTAGAGATACAGTGGAAGATCATTCCTTCTGCGCCAGACGGCCTCAGGAACGCAAGAAACTTCACCAAGTACCAGGAGTTTCTTTATTAACCGTGCGTATAATTCAAAACGCTTCATCATCAGCATTAGTAGGCAGCTGATAGTCAAGTCACTGATAAACTAGGCCACCATAACCAAGAATGGAGGCTGTGAATATGGAAGTGCGTATAAAATATGTTACCAGATTCACCATAGAAATAGTAGATTACAGATCAAACTATGTATTTTGGGTAAAAAAACAAAACAAATACTGTGATACAATGCTTATATCTGTCGGAGGAATCTGATTGGGCAGAGACGAGCACCAAGATGCTTACCAGCTGTTTCATAGCTACGTAACTCAGGCTCGCTAGCGCTGCGCTAATGTTTTCTCTGGGTTGCATATGGAATAGAAATGTACAAACAAATATATGACTCAAAGAAGCGTGGCGTGATGGAAACCTGAAAATACAAAAAACATTTTGACCCAGACGAAACAAAGAAATACGTTTTTTGTTTTTATTCTTGTTGCTGTCAGTGTGAGTGCCATTCATATAAAAGTAATATCACGCAAGAGTGCGGCTGCACTAAATATTCCAGTGGAATCCCGCGACTGAATCACCGTCGTAGTGGAATTAAGTAAAGCACACCCTCTCGTTTGATGTTTCTTAAATAACATAATTGGTTGAATAGCTTGACAAGACCTTGACTCAAGCAGGTTCTCAAGACAAGACAGACATTAATTCAGAGAGTCACAGGGAGTTTATTTGTTATTATATTAAAATATGTTCAGATTCAATCCTGAAGCTGGCAGATCAGAAGTGGAGCTCTGCATGTTGGCTGCTTCATTTAATAAGTGAAAACAGTTTAGAGAAAAAGAGAAAAGTATAACTACCTGCAGCTGCAATGATGATATCGGCCAGCCTGGTGAGCTCTTTCAGTCGGTCTCTGGGCGTACATCTGTGGGTGATCGTCACTGTGGCGTCACCTGACGTGAAGAGAGACATGTGGAGGTTAGATTCAGCTAAGATAAGTCAAAATGTTCACACGTCAACACAAGATGCTTTGCCAATACATCAGCAGTCCCTCCGAACAGTATATTAAAAAACAAGTTTCATACAAGGACGACCACATGTAGTTTCCCCCTTCCTGCTGCTTTGTACAAACATGATAGATGTGGGCACACAGCGTGTTATTTTGTATGAAATCTGACAGTAGCTGCATGAGAGCAGCGACAAAGACAAACAAAAACATTGAAAATCATTATAATCAGAAAGAGACTAGTATGTCTTTGCTTTACCTTCTAAAAGAGCATATCAAATAGATGTTATGAAATTTCTATGAACGTGATCAAAGAAGAGGAATGTCATTTTAACGACGACGCTAAATTTCCAACCGCCCGCCCGGCTCTGGGAAAATGAAACGTGACCAAATCCAATGTTGCCTAATTCGCCGCCATTATTCAACTGTTTTCAGTCGTTATTCTTTTCTTTTGTTTCCTTGTGTTTATTCTTTTGAGTCAGCTCAGAAGGTGACAGAGATTCATTGGCAGCCGCAGTGACGGTTCGTGCTGCGGTAAGTCATCAGCAAACACTCCAAACTGCATTTATGTCACAGGTATGTCCAGTTCGCAGATACATTCTACTAATGAGGCTTTCTTTTTTTTTTTTCTTCTTCCAAGTAAATAAACTCTGGCAGAATATCTTCAGGAACATCAGATTTTTTTTGATCACTTTATCTTTGAATATGACGTTGTCCCGCAACCCAACATAAAAAACACACAGGCTGGAGTGGCAGGTGGTGAGGAGTGAGACTACTTGATAAATTACACAATGAGGAAACGAAACATTTACAGTCGCATCTGAAGTCGTTGATCAAACGTGTCAGAGGGCACCCTGCGTAGTCATAGCTTTACCGGGGACAATTGAGACACAAGGGATCGCGCAAAGGAGGGATTATGGGAAGATAAGAATAAAAGAGACGGCGAGGCAAGTCCTGGCACATCGAACCTGCAGATCACATACCTGATGAAAGGTGTGTGCTGGTGTTACTCATGTTGTGGGGACGTCAATCCTTTCACACTGGGAGGATGTGATTTCTTTTTTCTGCACAAAGGCCCACCATGAGTGAAATTTTGTGCTTAATCAGCTTTGTAAACTGCTGAGTTTTTCTTTGGATGTGCACTTTCCACGTCGTTTAACAATTTGTATTTACACTGTACCGTAAAACCCTTCCAGTCAAAAGGCTATTGAAAAAGGGCTGTAATTCTTTCCCAGATTACTTTAGTATAAAAGTTTGCTTGAATGCTGCAAACCAAGCAGCTTAAATGCTGAATTAAAAGGTTTTCTCATTTCTATATCATGAACTCTTTTCGATTCAAGCTGAGCTACAAAGTTAATAAAAGAAACTATCTTGTGAGCTGCCCAACAGCCTCCAGTGAAAATAAGAAACACCCAATTCTGGTTTTACTGAAACATCCTGTGAGTTCGGTGATATTGATATTGGTTTGACATTTACTCATTAACAACACGAACGAAGGCGGGAGCTACGTCTTATTCTCACTTGCAGGGTGAGTCACGATCCTGTCAAGTGCAAGGTGTAATGAGTAATTTGTGCTTCAAGACAATTGCCGCCGACTTGTCATTTCCAGACGGGGACTCATTGGTGACCTTTCATCCTACTTTCACTTCTCACGCGTTCGGCCTCTTCCCATTCTACTCGGAGGAAATGTCAAAACAATCGCAACAAAAATACGCGGATCAACAATGACATTTGAAGAGAGCTACCTGAAACTAATGCTTGAAATAAATCGAGAAACTTGTTTCTCAAGCGGTTCAGCAATGCAGGGATCAGTGTGACTTTTCTGTGGTTTGTCCCGTGCCCTCTAAACGGTAACACACAGTCTGGGTGTATGATTTGCATCAACACACCTATGCAAACTGTTGATAACCCAACAAGTTTTTTCTGTCTCTCTGTGTGACGCGTCTGGTGTGTGACATGGGTGTGTGTTGGACCTGACGGACCGGCTGTTCAAAAAGACTGAGGTTTTCCCTCATTTAGAAACAGTTGCTCCACATGAACAGGTTCTGGCATCCCCATGGATGCAGAGGTAAATAAAACAATACTGTGCCTGCGATTTATTAGCTATCTGTGATGTTAAAGGCTTCATTTTTTTTTTCTCCCATGGACACACATACTACTTCAGGTTTTCTCGTGACGATAAAAGTCCTTTTCTGTATTTTTATGCCTTCAAACACTCCGGGGGGTTGGGCGTCCATGCAAATCTGGCCAGAGGTTCAAAATAATGAGGCACAGACATCTAAAAGCAATTCCTTTGACCTGCTCAGACAAGTCTTTGACAAATAGCCGGCATTAGCTCACCATAGAAGTCTGCAAGGAAGTCTCCATCCACCTGCTCTAATCTGCCCACAGAGAGTCCCACAATGAAACCAATAGAGGCGAAGTGTTGGGTCATCCAGGAGTTTTTAAAGTGTCGGAAGATGATCAGTGCGTTTTAAAATGTCTTTCAATAAAATAATTAATGGAGTTTCCTTCTCCATCTTTTCTTCACTTTTTATTTCCTCCTCTAAATGTTGAGATAAAAAAAAAAAAAAAAAACGATGATGGGAAAAGGCACCCATCCCCCCCTGGCCTCTACAGTTTCCTGATCTGAAGCTTCCCGGCGGCTCCAGAGGAGACCCGCCAACGGTTACGTGAAACAAACGAACAAACAAACAAACCATTGGTGGAACCCGATTCAATATATCCCCTTATTGGTTAAATGGTCTCCTGTGTTTGGCCGTTTGTGAGAAGCCGCACCTGAAGCTTTCTGAACAAGCTTCGTTAAAAGACTTACTTACTTGGAGTTTGCGTGTTCTCCTCGTGTGTCCGCTCATTTTCTGCAGGTTCTCCGATATGATTCCCACAGTCCAAAAACATGCAATTGAAGCCAATTGGCAACTAGAAAATTGTCAAAATTGACACACGTGAGCGTGTGTCGTCTGTTTTTGTGTTTGTCTGTGACGTCGTCAGCTCAGATCAGGTCCATCAGTTGGATAAACTTAAAAGGGATCGATGGAAGAATTTTCTTGTTCATTACAAATGACGAAGCACAATGTAGGATTCAATAATATTTTGTTTTGTATGTTTACAAAGCTTCAATGTCTCCTTTATACCCTCTGCCAGATAATGACAGAAATAAAACAACACCCTGCACATTCCCCAGTTACCCACATCAGTACACCATTATCATAACAGATTTACCCACAAGGGAAATGAAGTGAGTTTTATTAAACCCTGTAGGCTAAAGTCCTTTGGCATCCTGTAAGACCTCCCCCGCATACATCTATGAGTGGGTTCTTACCACCTTTATGTTGGTCACCCCTCCACTTTAATGTCAGTCAGTCTTTATAAACCTGAGGCCCCTCGATGTCAACATGTCAATCTTATCTTGCTTCTTCATCTGAACATGAAATACCTCCGCCAAATCCCTTCCTGTTCCTGCACCCTTATAAGGAAGTCATCCGTTTACCAGCAGAATGCCAGGAGCTCTCACCCCCTGCGCTTCCTTTCGCACTCCCTCTTTTTTTTATCTCCTGCAGCAACACACAAAGCCTCCTTTTGTTTGTCTTTTAAAGGAGAGGAGTCAATGAAAGTTCTGGTCGTATCCTGATAAAGCTCATCAAATAATGTTCAGGGAAAGCCGAGATGGTGCAATATTGTTCACTTTCAGACAGAAGAAAGCCAATGCTATTACAATACTGACTCACCTACAGCGTACAGCACACACACATACAAGCTTACCTCCAGGGCGTTCATGGTTGCGATCGGTGTGCAGCAGCATAGCGATTGGCATTCCAACATTTTTGGAACGACCTGCAACAAGGACATTCTTCCCCACAGTCTCAATACCTGCACACAGACATTTCCAGGCATTGAAGTGTTTTTTTATTAATTTTTTTTATGAATCATGTTGGATTGGCTTTGTACTCTTAAGCTGAGACAAGCAAATACATGAATGTGCAAAAAGCAAAACTGTTAAGATTATATACCTGAAGCCCCTTATTAGCGTCAGCATTTTTTTTCTAATCTCTTTTTATTGTTATGAACGGAAAGGTAAAAGGTGACATTTTATTTTTGAGCTAAGCCAAATAAAAATTTCAGTCTGCACATTAAAAAAGCACATAAATCAATCAGTTCAGATCCCAACGACCATTCCCGAACCTGTTTATTGGTGTGTCCGTCACCTCAGATGCACTACTAGGCTGACTGTATGCTCCAATTACCTCCGAGTTGGTTTATTCAGTGGTTTCTAGGAAGTTGCAGCTTAGAAATTGTGGGGAGATGTGAAAATAAACAAGTGCAAATATACCCAGGACATAGATGACCAGTTCGGATCACCGCATAGCTGTGCTGAGAGTATGTTAGTTTGACGTGTTAGAGGTGTGGTACATACAGTGTTTCAGTGTTGTCTTTACAGCAATCGGAACTTTCTGGACCATCAGAAATACCTGGCTGCAGAATTGTATAAAAAGGTGCAATAAGTGAGTGCTCCAAGGTAACTGTCAATTCATTATTAAAGTGTGGTTTGATAACATGGACAAGATTGTCACAAATGTGTCACACGGGGATGAATCGAGGCTGATTGAACAGTCATACTGCAGACGTCTTATAGCCCACCGTGATGACGAGCACATGGTTACAATGCTTTTTCTTTCACCTTTCATGTAGTTTTTGAATCTCCTAAATAACCTAAATGATCTCAGAGTTGTGGTTATGAGAAGTGTGC
Source organism: Blennius ocellaris (assembly GCF_963422515.1). Taxonomy (NCBI): domain Eukaryota; kingdom Metazoa; phylum Chordata; class Actinopteri; order Blenniiformes; family Blenniidae; genus Blennius; species Blennius ocellaris. The sequence goes on from NC_137656.1 coordinate 8,659,660, forward strand.
GTGCTAAAGCCGGGACGGGACAGGAATCAAAGTGCTAAACTGAGGTTTTGATATATTTTGCAGAACTTGGGCTGCATTATACTTGTAAAATTGAATGCACCCAAAATCCTCCTTCTTTTCTAGACTAAGGAAGAGAAGGACAAGATTATCATCTATGTGTTTTTAGCTTGACGAAAAAGCTGATAGAAACCTTTCATCGGGTATTTGTTGAAAGTTCATATTAGCACCAGAATTGAAAGGCTCTTACAAGTTAATATCTTCATCCCTCATGCCCCTGGTACATTTAAACAAAGATTCCTGAAAATGAATAGAAATATCACACACAGCCCAAGGCCACGCTCTACTTTTGCATGAGGAAACAGGCATCACAGGTTACTCTGTCGATTGACACCTCAATGCCACCTCAGCGATGTGAATACACGTGTTGGTTGACATGAAGGTCAAGTAAGCGATTGATGGTAGGAGGATAGGTATGCACCAACTATGCCAAGGTCTCAGTTTTGAAGGTTTGTGTTCCGGGGAATGAATGCTGAGTGTTGTTTGGGCACGCTGTTAACAATAAGCTACAAAATTCTACTCTGTAAAAGAAACAAAGGGGCTTTCATTTCACTTATTTTGTCAGTATTATGCAAGTTATTCAAATAAAATCTGGGCCTGATATCTCAGGTTTATAGGAAACAGTCATTTTGCAATAGACAAAACATCAATCTATGACGTTTTTGGGGTATTGCTCAAACAGGTTTAAAAAATCCTGTGACGATGTGACTGGATGTGCCACCACTTTCTGATTTCTTCCATTCAATGCTAAACTGTGTCCAATTTGATTCCTCAAAAGAATATTCTGACGGAAACAAAGCAAAATGGCTGCGCAGTGATTCAACAAGAAGTTGGACTAAAGTGACGAAGCGGCATCAGAACAAAATCTATACAAGGAAGAAAGTTACAGTAAAACATCTGGAAACATATTTGGAAAAAAATTGGGACTCCACTGGTGAGAGTGCACTTGAATTCTTTTATCCAGGAAACGGTGAACTTTCCTAGAATCACTTGAATATTCCTCCAAAGAAAATAAATCCTCCAACATTAAAACAGGGATCCAAAGAAAACTTTCATGTCATCACTGTCAGATGAAAATATCAGTCATGGTGGAGTGATCAAACCACTGCGAGCCCAAAGAAACATTAGGATTCAATTCATGCCTGAAGTGTCTGGAGGACATTTGGCATGACCCGGACACATAATTCCGCAAAGAGACACTTACAGTGAAACACAGAGGTGTTAAATCAATGTGTTCACTGACAGAATGTTAGAGGGAGAACTTCAGGGCATCAAATAATATGTAATGAATCAAAAACCTTATACAAGGCAGGACTGAGCAAAATATTTAGTTGGGAATTGTCTGAGCCAAGATTGCCTTCATTTTTCAAATGTACAGACCCAAAGTGCTTGAAAAGAAGGGAAAACACACACACACACACACACACACACACACACACACACACACACACACACACACACACACACACACACACACACACACACACACACACACACACACACACACACACACACACACACACACACACACACACACACACACACACACACACACACACACACCTAGGGCTTAGTGTCAAAGCCAAGGGCACTTGGACATATGGACTGGACAAGATGGGAGGCTGAATCACAAACTTAAGAGTCTTTGTCAAACCGTTTTCTTTACTTCTCTGTACTCTACCATATTGAGCTTTACAAAATATTTGACCAGGCGATGTGGTTGCAAAAAGAGTGCAAACACAACAATACGCAGGTGGTCGTAATGTCATGGCTGATCAGTGCACAAAGGGGCTTTAAAAAGATTCCACATCTGCTTAACTCCAGTGGGTATTTAATACTACAGTTCACATAGTAGATCAAAACTGCATGAACAACTTCCCATTCGAGCCTTTTGTGTTCCGTTTGTCTATTTAGCCGTCAGATGGCAGCAAAGCATTTAAGCTGTGTAGCAACTCTTTAGTTAGGAAAAGTTCCCAGTTGGGAGCGAACCAGCTCAAGGTTGGTGCTGTTAGGGAACAACCGCGCCCTCTGCTGGGATTAATCAGTAAGCAATATCGCTTCTTTTATTGGCAAATATTCTCATGTCTTCAATTCAACCCCAGTGACACCCCCAAGAGCAGATTTACTTAATCTTCAGGAACATTTCTAACAGAAGTGTAACACTGAATCCTGCCGAGGTCAGCTGGGACCGGCTCGGGCTCATTGACCTCATGTCGAATAAAGTGGTCGTAAGAAAACTGATGGATAGCTGGATCTTCAATGCCATTTAAAAGACTACTTATATACAGGAACTGAACGGTTGAAAGAACAAAACAAATGAGTGCGTTAAAGAAGATCTGGTGGTGTACCTGCTCGTTTGATGATCTCCCAGACGGCCGCGGGCGTGGCAGGTACCATGGACCTCTGGTCCAGACACAACTTCCCGATATTCACAATATGGAAGCCGTCCACGTCCTTCTCTGGAGCGATGGCATTACAAACTGCTCGCTCATTGATATGTTCTACAGTGGAGAAGGAGGAGATCACCATGAATCTTGCTTCGATTACCAGCTTTCTATTGCAGATGTTCCGTCGGGTGTGATCAAACCCACTCGAGATCAAGACTTAACCCAATGTACCACCGGGCAATTTTGACCATACATAAAGAATCAAGTGTACGATTAGTAACTGCTGAGGAAATGAGGGAGGGAAAAAAAAAATGGAAGTACAGCTGCAATGATTTTGTTTACCGGGAAGTGGCAGCTGCACCAAGAGGCCACTGACCCTCCAGTCACGGTTCATTTTGTCTATCAGCTCCAGCAGCTCCTCCTGGGACACGGAGCTCGGCCGCACCACAGTGTCACTGGAAATACCTGGGGACCGCACACGTGACGCATAACGCGTTAAAAGCATGACCACGTTGGGACAACTTTAACACATTCGTTTTGCTTATGGGAAACCGCGTTTACCCAGGTGTACGTGTGTGCCTGTGTCAGTTTCTGAAACTGCACCATGTTGTGCGTACAGTGCTGCGCTTTACATCATGGGAAAATTCAAGAACGGCTACACGGCTCATAACTGACCGAGGATGCTGGCAGCACGGGTCTTGTTCTTCACATATGTCCGACTGGCCGGGTTGTCGCCCACCAAGACCACTCCCAGGTGGGGTCTCATGTTGCCCTGAGCAACCATCTCTTCCACGTCGCGCTGGATTTCTCTGTGGAGCTGACGAGCCAACTCTGTTCCCGAAATCACCACGGCGGCATGCCTGGAAAAATTCAGTACAAAGACATGGCTGCCTGGTGAACTACAGTCACGAGACAGTACATATCTACCAATCCATCTTCTACGCCGCTTTAACGAACTTTTAGACACCGATCCCAGCGGACTTACAGGTGAAGGCAAAGTCTCCATCACGGGACAAGCGAGACAGACGACCACACATTTAAACCTACGAGCAATTTATTGTCACCAACTACCCTCAAATGCATGTTACATGCAAACTCTGTCATCACATACATATAACAAAGTACTGGCTCAAAACTCACTCAAAACACTTCGATTGTATCTCATGCTAAACTGTCTTCAGTTTAATTATTAAACTTTTTTTTTTAACTAAAGATTTATGTACATAACGGCTGTATTAATGGTTAGGGTTAGCCGACATGGACATTTGTGAAAATGACTGGCATTTCTGTTACCACTTGAGTGACATACAGTGACTGTAAAACTCCTATGCCAGTCACATTTCAATATAGTAAAATATTATTTATATTCTAGCTTGGAATGGATATATCAATTTTATGGGAAAGATGGTTGCTAAACCTTCGCAATGAAATCAATCCTATATTCACCATTTATCACACACTTGCAGTTTATCAATATTTCCCATCATTTCTCCATTAACCCAAACCCTGTTTCAGAGCCACCATGTGACCGAGTTTACTTAATGACAGCTATTTTACTTGAGAGTTTGAATACATTTTCCAATACTATCCAGTTTTTAAAAAATGTTTTTCTTTTTTTTTTTTTTAAATGCAATTTTTTTTTTTAACTCATTACATTGTTGCATAATTGGCAGATGTGTCAAGATGATAATTGATACCAAAGGTATGCAAACAGTATCACCTTTTGGACATCATCCACACTATTATTATTATTATTACTATTATCATAATTATCATCTGTGGTACCTGTGGTGCCCTCCCTTCGTGTACAGCCCCCTCCCCTCGGATATCTGTGCGCAGCCCTGTCCGTACCTGCTGCATGAATGAAATTACGTTAGCTTTCTGGGCTGTAACGCAGAGTAATGGAGGTAACGTCAAAACGTTACTCTTGACATCAACGAACGATAACGCTGATGCCCCACGAAGTTTTGTGCTTAATTCGTTGATGGTGTTTATTGAGATCCCTGTGAGTTCATCCCGTCTTAACGACTGCGGTGCTCGCGCCGGTGTGACGGCCACCACGGGCGGCCGGGGGGGTTATTGGTCGGCTACGACCACCGGAGGAACTGCGGCGTCTTTACGTAATTTACATTTATTTGGTTCAATCACTTCCAGCTGACATCCTTTCCGACGGTAGACCGGCTCAACCCGCTCCCTCTCCGCCGTGAACGGAGAAGCCCGCTGTCAATCACCGTCCTCCGGCACGTGACGGCGCACACACGCCTTCGCCGGCGCTCCAGCGTCCCTCCGCATCCGCAAACTCTCACTATCTCTAGCGGGGATGGAGAGGTGGGGGTGGGGGGGAGGAAAATATAAAAAGTCGCCGCGTTACGGCCGCGGTGCCGCTCACCTCGTCGCCGACTGCTGTAAATGTCTCTTTTGACTCTCGCATCTCCTGTGCGCCCGCAGCTTGGCCCGGCAGCAGCGGTGGTGTAACGTGAGCGGGCTACAAATCCTGAAGGAGGAGCGTAGCGGTGAAATAGAGGCCGCCATGTTTGTGTGTGCGCGCGCGCGTGTGTCGTAAAGCGCGTGTGCGACGTGCGTGTGTGTCTGTGTGTGCGCGCGCGCGTGTGAGGAGCGAGAGAGAGAGAGAGGGGGCAGGGCGGTGTGTGTGTGTGTACGTGCGTGCGTGTGTGTGTGGAGGGCAGCTGATGAATGGACACGCACAAAATGCATTGGGTTTCCGGTCTGTGTGAGCCGGGATTTAAACCTGAGACACAGACAGGCCTCTTCACAGTTTACTCTTAATCATTTTTGTGAAAACACACTTGTATTACTGAATTTCACTGTAATTAGGACATATTATGGTTATAAAATAAAAATGTTTCCCCGCCTTTTATACTGCACACATCACACACATTTACTTCTCTGGGCCACCAATTAACCTCACATCCATGTTTTTGGATCATGGGAGAAAAGGATCATGGGTATTTGAACCCAGATCTTCTCGTTGTGAGGCAAGAGTGCTAGTCACTGTACCACCATGCAGCAACTAGTAATACTTATGGTACATTAATGTTTTGTTTGTTTGTTTGTTTGTTTTTTACATACATTTTGCTTTTGATCAAATAATTCTGGGAAAGAACAGTCAGAAACATGAGCTTGTACATACAATCCATCGTATTCTGTTTTTTAAATGCGCTTCTAAGTGTTTAGTGTCTCTAACACTTTAAGTGCTGTTGTGGTGATTTTGTTTGAGGTTTTTTCTGATTCAGTTTTGTTTTGTTTTGTTTTGTTCTTTATATGATTTTGTTGTTCCTTCACTCCCCATCTTTGATTGGTTTTCTACTTTTTTTCATGTCATTTTTCGTTATTGTCTCTGATATTGATAATTGTTGGATCTCTGTATGACTGCTTGTTTTTAGTCCTGGTTTTAAGCCACCACGTTTTGGAGTTGTAGCCACACTGTGTCTCCTTGAGACTGCTGCCATCTTTTCTGTGTCAGATGTAAAATAGTTTCCATCATAATTTAGTCTCGTGTGTTTTTGAACTTATTTGTGGGAGCCTTGTTTTTCTTTTGTTATCTTATTATTGTTATCTTATTTGTTATCTTACTATACTATATAGATAAAAAAAATATCAAATAAAAGGTTGCATTAGGTCATGTTTATGGCTTATGTTTGATATATTTCAATTGCAAAAGTGTATCTATGAAGTTTTGCCTTTAAAAAGGGGCACGGTGGATTTTTCTGCTATGCTGTGCTTTTGCCACTAGATGACAGCAAATATTCGGTAATACACTGAAAAATAGGCTAGACCAGAATAGAATAGAATAGAATAGAATAGAATAGAATAGAATAGAATAGAACAAAATGCCAAAATATCAAATACAAATTTAAAAAAACCCAAATAAGTTAATATACAACATTAAATATGCACAAGGCTTAACAGTGACTAATGCATACATCACAACAATACATCGAAATACACCAAATTATGAACAATCAGCACTGTGTTCATCCAGGCAATAATGTAAAGTTTTTGATTGTTGGTGCTGCACTGCTTTAGTACAATTATCAGACACATCACAAGATTCGCAACACTGAGACGTGGATTGAATAACTAAATGTTGAATAATGTTGTCATCAGAACTAGCATATTACGACATGAGCAGATCAACTGTGTGAGGATGCATTTGTGAAAATATCCACAAACACTGCATAAATCTTGTATTCTGATGAAAAAAAGGCTTAGTCCAACATAAGGGAGGAGAATGTGTCAGAATGAATATTTTAGGTTGCACTTATTTGCAAAACGATCTGCATTAGATGCACGTTCTTTTTGGATTTATAGTCATAATCATTTGCTTTAACAAATATGAATTTTGCTGCTGTGGGTGTTTATTGATTATTATGCTGTATATTTACTTACAGATTGTATTGAACTTCAACTGACAAACTGAACAAAAGTCAGCTGGATAGAAAAATACAAGGAACACTAACCACAAGTCGGACTGACAGCTCACTACAGTTATGCAATTAGATTCCAGCATGTTGTTGTTATAAGGCTGACATTTTTTTTAAATTAAGGAGCATAAAGAAGTGTAACATACACAGCAACACCTATCATGTCTAAAATACTGAGTTTCTCTATGGAACCTGAAACGAAAGACACCTGTATAAACATGCACGTGCCACAAAAACCGGAATAGTGGTGCTTGGTTTGAGTTGTCCATGTCACAACAGTGGAAAAGCGGCTATTGGTTTTAGTGAGTCGTAAAGATTAAAGCTTGATTGTCAAATGACATATGTAGAGGAAAGGTTTGTTTGAGTGGTGGGAGTGTATTCAGAGAATGTGGTTAACACTGCACCCAGGAAGGCTTGCCGTGACACGAGGCCGGCGCAGACTGTACGCTACAACCAGAGGAACAAAAGCCAGTGTTTCATACATTTGATCTGTTTGCAGATTGATTAGGCAATTATGTAACTGCAAGGAGCAGACTACTACCGTCACAAAGCGGAACTCAGTGCAGCTCTGGAAGACTCCGGGAAAGCACTGACGAAGGGGATCGATTTCCTGAAACTGTGATGAAGATGTGAAATGTGTTGTTTGACTGTAAGAAGGCAGACAGCACATTGGAAGAACAAGATGTCTATCCCCCAGTATTTAGATCACAAGTGCAACTGTGGCCACAAACAATTATGATTGTTTCACTTTGGTGCAGAAATACAGAGCATTTAAGATCTGCTTTCCTAAAAAAAAAAACACACAAAAAACAACTTTTCAATACATTTAATTTAAGTGAATCCACATCAGACACAATTCAAATGCAACCCTTTGTCCATGTGTTGAGTTGTCAGGCTATATCAAGAATTATTAACTCACTCATACTGGAGAATAACGAGTTTGAAACAACTCCAGTTTGGTCACCTTTCTGTATATGTCTCAATTGAATGAATACAACATGGTGTGAAGCATCAGTTCTTTGAATATGTCGTGACCTTTTTTTGTCACATTTTTGAAGATATCAAATGAGCGATGACTACGCAAGCCAGCGAGCAACGAGATCTGGATCTGTAAACATCAGGTCGACGGCAAAGTGAAAGATCCATCCATCCCCACTTTATCCAACATATAGGGTGACTCGAAGCTGGAGCCCATGATGAAAGGCATGGGATGAAAGGCCTGGGAAACCCAGGAGAGGTCACCAGTGTGCCACAGGGTTATTATTGAGAGAGACAATGAACCACGCACACACGCACACACACACACACACACACACACGCACACAAACACACACACACACACACACACACACACACACACACACACACACACACACACACACACACACACACACACACACACACACACACACACACACACACACCTCTGACCGGTTTTGAGTCACCAGTTGACCTCACACTAAAGTGTAAACCCCACACAGAAAGGCCATAAAGCTCTGAATTGAAAACAGTGGCCTCTGAATTGAGTGACCACTGGTGTAGCGGTAGGTGGGCGGGCGTTTTGTCTGGTCTCAGGTTGTAAAAATCTCATTTTGAATTAGAAACCCATGAAGACACTCTTTACAAAATGTAGAGAGGGAAGTCAAGACCTCGCTTTGATGTTCAAGCTTTTTAGTTGCACTATTCAACACTGGTCTACACATATTTATCTGTTTATCTTTTATCTGCCTTCTTATCATCATCTTCTTTATTATCATTAATGTCATATGCTGTGCTATTTTCATTCTGTGTGTTCTAGATTCTTATTTGTATTCTTCCATCCCATAAAAAAAAACTGTTGTTTCGGTGCGTAACAGGTGCTTCAAACATGTCGATGCACTTTTTTTTTACTATGTATAATTGCTGTGTGTGACGAATAAAAGGCAAATTAATAATCAGTGAGTTCTCTGCTGATATTCTTCTAAGCAACAAGAGGTAGATCCAGACAAAAAAAAAAAGGTGAAGAACCACTGTCCCACACCAGAACAGGGCCCGTGACTCAGCGCACCCATTTAAAAATGACCACAGCCAGACACGAAGTAACCACAAACCTAATAAAGAGGTTTATGTGTTCTCAGGGAGGTGGCCTTGTCAAAAATATCCCACTCAACTGGTAATCTGGCTCTTGACTCTCATTGAACGTGCTTCAGCCGCATGTGTGCGTCTGGTTTGACTAACCCTTCCATTAACCCTTTATTAGCCAAGTGGCCATATTTGGCAACTTCCTCCCTTCGTCCTGTTTCCTCCAATCAACGAAGGCTTAGCAGCAGCCAGAATTGGGGAAAAAAATGTTGTGTATAATATGACACTTGATCCATTGACATAAAGACATTTGTTTTTGCCCGTTTAAATTGATAAAAAAAAAACAACAACAATTCTTTAGTACCCAAGGTTACCTGATTTAGTGTTGAAAACCTGATCAAACGTAAAATATTGTAACACTATATTTTAATGCACATTGGGGAGTTAAGTGACCCTGAAAATACATTTTACTGTGTATTTTTTTAAAGTATTTATGAAAATGTGAAGAATACTTGGACAATAATAATAAAAAAAAATGTTTAAATGTGAAAATGAAATAGCCGTTTGTGATTTTTACATCTGCTGCCAGGAGCTTGTAACGTCTCACATATGGCAATGTGTGATCACAGTGTGTTTAGACTCCAATAAAATAGTCTCAGGTTGAATTGGGTGGTGGAGCAAGAGTCAGTTGTTCCACCCAACCATTGAGTGAATGGAGCGGTCATGTCTCGACAGGCCTCAGTATTTAAACAAATCAAAAGGGAAATGATCACGCACACCAGTGCTCCTGTGGAGGATTTAAACTTCAAATATACTTTGAAGGGAATTAAGGTATTGGTTCAATATGGAAACATTTAGTCCGTGAGATATCTGTGGGGTTTCTATAGTTCGGTGTTTTTTGTTTTGTTTTTCCTCAAAGTATTCGAGAATACTAATACATCCGAGGTTGATGTTGGTTTAATTACCGACCACACGACCCCCTCCTCCCTCTCTCCCACCCACCGCTGTTGACTGGCTCCTTGGGTTATGTAACACATTTATGCATTACGCACGTGGCCACGCTCATAGTAGATAGCAATATTTAGACGGATTAAACATTGCCTTCCACACGGTGGTCACCATCACGCACGTTGCGGATACAAAAAAAAAAAAAAGGAAAAAAAAGACTCATTTTCCCCAAAACAAGAAATGACTGCATTTCTCCGCTCGGTTCCAGACTGCACCATTGAAAGGGGACGCAGCAGAGAATAGATCTCAGAAGGCACACTCACTTCATTGTGTGATTTGTGGCATTTTTACAGAGGTAAACTGGGGGAAACTGGGGAGGGCGAAACACAGGAAAAGTTCAAGCACTGGGGGGAAAAAAAAGAAAAGCTTAATCACCGGTTGATTTCTCAAATATGCAACGCTTAATATGATTAAAAAAATACACTGCGCAAAAGCTAAACTTTCACCTTGTTTTAATTCAAACACCCCTATAATAATAATAATAACCCCCCCCCCCCATATGGCGTCACCTTGCCCTTACATATTGACCACTATTCCTTTCTCTCTCTCTCACTCTCTCTCTCCCTCCCTCCCTCCTTCACTCCCCCTCCATCCCTCCCCCTCCATCCCAAAGCTGTCATCCCAGCAGTGAAGAGTCGACCACTGAACGCCCGGATGAGAGCAGCGGCAGCAGCAGGCGACATTCAAGGCAACATGGTCGCATGAGCGCAGGGTGGACCATTCCAGGGGGGACCGCCGCCGACAGCCACTGCTGGAATCTCACGGTTTTTCGACGCAGCCCACGTTGAGCCGTTCTGGGAAAATACGGTCCGGAGATAGAGGCGTGGAGGCGGACGGGAACGGCACATTTCACCCCCCCCCCCCCCACCCCTTATTTGCGGTGTCCTATTTCGTCGGTAAGTACATTTCGTCTAGCAAAAGAAACGCGCAGCCCATGTGTGTTTCCCCTCCTCGCGCTGTCCACTCTTCTCCACCTCGTGCTTCTTCGGGAGCAGACTTGAAGCGAGATCAGGCCTGGTAAGTGTGAACGCGGCGTAAGAACTGACATGTCTGTATTTAAATCAGCTGCTGCGCCGCTCAGACGCGCCGTCTCCGCTATTGTATTTACGTCGCCCCCTGGCAGACATGTTTTCTTTTTCTTATTATTATGTACTGTTAAAATATTCCATTCACGGCCTGCAGGTTGTTGTTGATGTTTTTTTTTTTTTAAATGTCAGTTCGCTGGTTACGTTGTTGTCACACTGGTCGCACGCAACTGAGCGAGTGAGTGGAGTGGCTGCACGTGTGCGACTCTCACAATAGCCCCGTTTCACGCGCGCGCGCGCGCTCCGGTGGCCTCTCCGTCGGCGGTGGGCCGGTGTGGGGACGCGGGGGCAGCCGGGGGAGAAGCTGGCGCTCGGCTCCCGGAGCCGCTTTCAACCAGGGTTTAGTCATTTGGGTTTTAATCACGCGAGTTCATTTCCCTCCGCTGAGCTTTTTTATGAGCGAGACACTGTTTGACAAGGCGGGTCGACACCGGCGCATGCGCAGTGCGCCACGCCACTACCACCCCGCCGCCCAATAGTGAAGGATTTTGGGACAAGCCAATCCCAAATATTTAGGAAGTGACTGGAGGATCAAGCCGCCCCCCCTCCTCCCCGGGACAACCATCCCAACCAGTCCGACAGACATAAACAAACCTGTTGATATGCAGGTAGACGTACGTGTGTTGCCAAATATTGTTTTTTTATATTGTCACGTGCATCATGTTCCTGCTCATTGGAAGCCTCATTGTCTCCATGGGTGATTACAGACAGGGAAGTAAAAAAAAACCAAAACATCTCCCTGGATATGTATTGCAACGGTGCACTGGACTAAAAGGGGGAATTATAAATAAAACACCATGAAATCTCTAGTAAAAAAAAGTAACTGCGATTTGTAATCACATTTATGATCAATAACACAGTGCATTAAGGTGGAAGCTGTTGATGTGGAATTAAAAAAAACTGCATGTAAGTGATATACCTGACTTTATTATTAGATTACCTTGCGCTATATGCACTGCAGCTAAATTGGATTATTTCACCTACAGCGGAAGGCTGAACGTTCCCACGTTCATGAGTAACTGAGAGGTGGGCAAGGTCAAAGTGGGAGTTTGTTTTAGTGCACACTGAGAAGCACACCTGGGTGATGAGGGGAAAGGGTAGAAATGTACTCTTTCCAAGCCCAGAAGTTATTCACAACAGAAAAGTGTCAAGTTTTAATATTTGCTTGATATGATAACAAACAAACAAAGAATGTTTGTTTTTTTTAATCTCAAAACAATAATATTTACATTGTGGATGTTGTTGTGATGTTATATTGTCCACTGGATTTTGATCTGATCCCGTTCAAACTTTATTAGTACAACTACCATTACGCCATAATATATATATATATATATATATATATATATATTTACTGGAGTTGTGTCATCTGTAAGCCCTCTCAGCCTCCAAGCTGCCCAAACAGGTTAATGATTAGACTGAATGCTATGATAAGACACTGAGAAAGGAGAAGAATGTCTGATTCTCCCTTCACTTCACTTGTTTCGTTTTGCTTTGGTTTCTTTTTGACAGAAATGAAGAGTAGGAAAGCGTTGGGCTTTTAAAAATGGCAGGAGTCAGTTAACGAGACAGTGTTCCACTGCTCCCACACTCAGATTTATTGAATGTATGATGAAGCTCTGCAGAAAGCCAAATAATGAGCCGAATCATTACTAATGAGTGGAATCATTACTATCAGGTGTATTGAAGTGAGGGTACAGTGAAATCATGCAGGAATGCGGCCCTCCAGGACCAGAATTGCCCACCCCTGCTGTAAAACCGATACAGTCAAACACATTGTGATTGTTGTATCTCGTCTGGCCTTTAAAGATTATGAGGCTGACACGGAAGCTTATTACGATAAGATTTGTAGATTAATGACTACCTTCCTTTTCACACACGACTACTTGAATGAGAGCATTAGCGCCTCTGATGACAGGATGCCACATCCTAAAAACATGTTCACGTAATGATGATGCACACTGTTTTTGTTTACTTACAGCCCCCCCCCCCCCCCAACCTTGTTTTTGTCTTGAAAAGTTGCCAGCCAGCCTGCTGGCCGACAATTTGTTTTGCAGGGATTTATGAAAATGCAAGGTTCTTCTGGTAATCTGGTGGTTTGCGTTTGAAGCTGTCTGCTTTGCAAAGTCCACCTTCTTTTCCCAGCAACCTTGCTGCTGAACCTCATCAGGTCTGACTGCAGTGATTGGTTTTTGCCAGCAGGCAGCTTTGGCAGAGGGGAAAACTATTACTACTGTTGTCCTCCCTTTTTCTTTTTTTTTTCCGACTGTGCCTTAATGAACGATTTCCAGCACTATCTTGTGGACTGAAGGTGGGGTCACAGGAACAGCATGGATTGATTTGAATTATATTTGACTGTACTTTGACCTGTCTTTTGTACATGTAATCCTTCAGGGGGAGACAAAAAAAAAAGAAAACAATCAAGGCAGAGTGATTCACACTAAATTGCCAGTTGTGTGGCGACAGGGTGCAGCCACAGCTTCCATCACACCGTCAACAGAGTCTCTCTCTTCTTTGCTAAACCATAAATCCAAGCGCTTCATAACAGACACCCAGCTCTGCATGTTTGTGGCACGGTTAAGTCAGACATTGAAAGCTTGTGTTTTGGAAGTTGTGGGTTGGGGCTGGCTGTCAGTCCACGGGGTAGGGCGGCTGTTTGCCGGTTCAGAGCAGGTATTTGTACATTGTGTCATGTTTTAATGTTCAACACATTGTCAAGAGAGAAAACGTTCTTTTTTTTTTTTCTTCATCTGGGTGTGTCTTTGTTGCTCACATGCAGTGAAAGTTGATGAAACGTATGATTCACGCTTTAGATGCGGATCGGTGTTGGATCCACCTTAAAGGCACAGTGTGTGCACTGTGAAGAGATATAGTTTCAGGAATTGGATAGATTACTCAAAACTATGTTCTGATTGGATAGACTCTGAGGGGGGGGGCTTGGCCTATACATTTGACAAATGAAGGATTCTTCTTTTCTCTTGAAACGAACAATCACTTTGTTTACATTACTTCAGAATAAGATCTGAAGACCCCTCTACCCCCCCCCCCCCCACCGCGGTCCGCAATGTCAGCAAATAACCACAACAACCAGGGACTACAATCAAGGTGGAGCTGCAGGACAAGCTTGACCATAGACCTATAGAACTAGAGTTACATACAGTTTGCAGGAATCTACTTCTACATTTCTATGTGCTCTGTCTTCTGCGTTTTTGGTGTGTTTGGTGAAAAATTTCTTACAAATCTCTTGTTTTAACCATATTAACAGAACTTCACTTCCAGAGTAATCAATTATTGTTGAGGCAAAAAGTGGATCAACAGTTATTGACAGTGTTCCTCGGAAGGAATAATTTCCCCTACGAGATCAATAAACGATGCTTCCTCAACACCTGAATGCATTGTCTGCGTATTTATTAGATGATTTATCTGTGTTGGTGTTAGTTTTGAATTTCTGTACAAACCCTTGGCTTGTGAGCTTGTGGTGGTTTGTTACTTCTTCTGTTTTAATCAAGGACATATCGGAAAAAAATGGCAGATTTTAATGAAATGCAACATGATTTAAAAAAAAAAGCTGCTGGCTTGACCAGTGGCAAGATTCTAGTTATAGCTTAGAATGTTTCATAGCTCCCCACTGTATGCAGACGGCAATCTTAATTTCATTATTTTCTTGAGTGAAGAACTGATGTTGACCTTTCGTGAGTCAACATGAGTGGGAAGGAAGATGAGATGTATGGGAAAAGGCGGCGTAGCACGCTCTGCTTTCCATGATGGTAGGGCCCCAGTGCCGGCCGGCCCCTCGCCAGTGGGTGTGTCTTCGTCTCTGTGGGCGGAAGGGCACTTGGCATCGGGGGTTGGCAGTGTCGCAGTCGGAGAACAGACTGTCTCTCTGATCAGCCCACCTCGCCCCGCGAGCACAATTACCCCGTTATGTCTGAGCCCTCCCTCGCCATGGCAACATCACATGATGGCACAGAAAGTGCGTGAGTCGTCATGCTGTCTGTGTACGTCCGCAGCCCGTGTGCTCGTCGCGGCGCTGATTAATCCCATGTTGCCGCCGCAAACTGAGATAATCTTGTCATCCACCTCGATCAGACGATAACGCGTCTTTACGTTATTTTATGAGCAACGGCCAAAACAATCACCGCGGACAACAAGGAAACGGGAAAGGTGGGGTGTTATGGGTGTTGTTATTGTGAGAGGAAACTGAGACGAGTGCTCATTTAGCAAGCTGCTGTCCGTCAGTGATGGACAAGAGAAGCTGAAAACAAATGGAGGAGTTGCACAACGGCTAATTTTTGCTCATTTGATTTAAACGTGGCTTCAGGCCAACCATTTCAAGCCCCACCTCTCTTTACGACCACCCGTGCAGTTTGTATTTCTGCATTTCGCCAGAACCTGGTTATCTGGACACAAACACCCAGAATCCATTTATGTAATCAAACACCCTGTGGATGGCAGACATGTATGTACATGCAGCGGGTTTTTTGGAGAACGCCGTCTACTGAAAAACATAAAACCAATAATGTTGTTGTTCTTTTTTTGCTGGTTTGTCTTTCTCTTAGCACTGTCACGCACCCCTGCATTCTTCTATCGCCATTAAGTGAGCTTTAATCGCTAATGAAGTGGAGGTTATGTACCGTCATGTTTACACATGATCATTGTGGTCATATTTTTTTTTTTTTTTTTCCTGTTCTCTTGCTGGAGATCAGCCTTTGCAGCTTTCACTGGCTGTTTTTTTTCTTCTCTAAATCACGCCTCTGGCTTTAGGCCTCTTGTTAGTTTCCCCTATTTCGGTTGCTTTGAAGCAGAGGACTCACAATCTAAATTGTAGAGGGCGACGCTTACGAGAAAGCCTCCGCTCTCGTAAGTCATTGCCTCTTCAAAGACAAAACCTCCGAAATTCGTTCCCATGAAAAAGAGAAACCAAACCTTCTTACAATGAAACAATTAGCCATTTATTACCCCCAGTTAGCGTGTCACTGTTGTTGCTGATGACATCGTTTCCCTCTGACCCGTTGTGTGCTTTTGGCTCCGTCGGTGCACTCCACTCAGGCCATGAGAGCCGGTCTCTGGGCTTTCTGGTGGCCTTCTGTGTGCGGTAGGGTCTGTATCAAAGCTCCGTCACACAGTGCGTCTCTTGTTTGGGTGCTGGCCTGGTGTAAACTATGCTAATGACAGGCTTACTGCTGAACTATGGGGCCTTGTGGTTGTATTTGTGGCCGCTCGAATGGTCATTATTTTATTGTTCTGGTCACCCACGTTTGTCTCTGAAGCACCTTGGTGATTGTCAGACTTGAGTGAGTCGTAATGCCATTGACGGTCAGTTTGGGGGTTAGGAAAAAGCAAGTAGAAGGAAAAAAATAGAGAAAAAAACGTTGGTTCTGGAAAAAAATACTAAAATAAGCATGGGAAAAACTATTCTTAGGGGGGGGTCATCGCCAAATTTAGTTATTTTTCAGCCTTTCAGAAACACACAGATTCAGTACAAAGTTTTAAAGAAGAAGCCTCTTTTCCTTCAGGCTGAGATTGGCATACACGTATGTGCTCCACTGTACTGGAAAAAAGTCTCTGGCATACCTTATTGTACTGTTTGAGTTTGGTGTTTAGCACTGCCCAATTTGAGTTTTCACAGTTTTACTTTGCGTTACCGCGCAGCTCGGCGGAGCAGGTGCGAGATGTGACTGACCCGACCTGTCTGCCGGAGGCACGTCGAAAATATTACAGCTTATTTGCATTTGACTGCGTGCATGGGGCAGTGCTCCATGTAAGGATGAGCAGCTGGCTGACTGGTCACTGCACACACTCATGTGACACTTGCTATTTCTAGCCAAATCATTCCTCCTCCCCGCTTACCTTTAGCAACAAGAGCAAGTGGTGGATATATGACACCTCGGAGAAGGTGGCGGGGCCAGTTGTCAGTCTGCGCAGGTATCTGTGCAGAGGCCGACTTGTGGAGTGGGGTGGGGATAAACTAGGCAGAAGAATGGCATTCTGGGCGATTGTTCGCAAACGATTGTGCTCTCGATAAGAGCGAAACGCTGGTGTGCGTGCTTTTGGAGCTCTGTCAAGCTGTTGCAACACTGCTGTTCTTTCTTAAATATTGTTAGCCCGTTTCTCAGACTGGAAATAAACACGTGCACCGTTGAGTGACATGCTTCTGTCATGGCGGGTGGGAAGGTGTCAGGATCATAGGTGGTATTGTTATTGCAAAGCAACTTCTGGCTTGTTTTACGGGTTAAAAACATCTGTTAAAGTGACCTCACATTGGCAAATGAATTGAACAGTTTCAGGGCAAAGCAAGATAGAAAGGATCATCATTTTTCCTGGTGCAGAATAAATGTCCGATAACTTTCTAGAAAGTGCTGACCTTTAATTTTTTAATCAGTTAAAACCTCGTCTCAGAAATTACACATATAAAACTATTGCATAATATTCAAAATGTCAGCTTTTTTTTTTATCTAGTCATTGTGCTCAGTAATCTATGAACTCTAATGTACCGAGTACAAGTATATTGCCCTTCAATCCTCCCACTTACCTACCCCTAATTTATTTGTTGAATTACCATTGATATTACATATGATTGCACTGAACAATGCGGAACTGCCTATTACAGTATTTGTAGGCAGCTTTTTTTTCTTTTCTTTTTTTTTTTTACTGAAGAATTAATCGGGGTATTTAAACTAAGTGGAGGGTGTTATTAGTGGTCTCATTGCCCTCACTTTTAATAATGGTAAATTGTTTAATTGGTCCCTTTTAGATCTATGATGGAAACAAGAGCCCTGTTTGGAACGGAGCCTGGAAAGTGCACAGGCACCGAAAATACTCGCGTACAACGAGAAACCCCAGGGAAAAAGCCAGAAAGTGGTGCGTGCACAGGAGGAGGTCTTCTCCTCCGGCGAAGGCGCTTTTTCAGGGTAAAGTCAGAGCAGCGACCTATGTGAGAGGAGCATTAAATATTGTTGAAAATCTCCAGGGTTCCCTTCACTGAACAGGTGATGACATCTTCATAGTGTTTCACACATTCCAGCCCCGCTTTGGCTCTAACACTAACCCCCCCCCCCCACCTCAGTAACACTGAGAAGGTCTTCCCAGCTTCAGCCAGAACTGCAGTCAACAAACCTGTCGACATAATCTTTGCGCATAAACACTTCTGTTTATGGCGTGCAGAATATGCGATAGGATAAAAAAAAAATTCCACTCGAGCTTGAGGGCTGAAATGTTAATTACTGTTGAATTGAAAGTGTGATTTTTCTTGGTGCGCCATTTAAAGACTTGAGCTTAAATCAATTTGGGTGTCCTAATGAGCTGCTGTGCTATCGGCATTGAGGGAAGATTAAGGCTTCAGGAAATGTTTTAGCTGCTCATGAATAGCCAAGAGAGTTGTTTGTCTTTATGTACTCAGGCTGTAGACACAGAGAGCGTTAAACACTTTAAAAGTTACTATGAAATTCTGGGGGTCAAGGAAATGCCCTTACCCAGCATGACATTATAGTTTGAATTTTAAAAGATGAAATCATGATAACAAAATTATTGAGTAAAATTAATAATTTTACCGTGCAAATATTTTTAAATCTTAATTTATTATAAGTGCAATGCAATAAACATACAAATAAAATGAATGTTCTCCAGTTGCAGACTTAATGTAAAGACCTCTCACATAATATACATTAAAATCAAACGTGAGAAGAGTTGTGCTTTCTAATCACTTAAATCTCTGAATGTAAAACATACTAGGAAATGCAGCATTCAGCCAAAATTATTGCGATGAACTGTTTCACATACAGTTTCATTTCTAAAAATGAACGTGCATGTTATTCGATGCGCTGGTGGCTATTTTTAGTGCGTGCGTGCGTGTGTGCACGCATGGTTTTAAGTGACCGTTTTGGGAATTGATCCCGATCTGGTGGAATTTACACATCAAGCCCAAAGTCAGAGCTCATGCCTGTAGGCCCACCTCCAAACCCCATCAGACCAAAAAACAAACGTACAGAGAAACCCTCATCTCCACCTTTTGTTTTTTTTTTAGAGAATACCTTATCTTTGTGAAACTTGAACATTACATTTGAACCAAAAAGAAAAGAGTTACCAGAGTGGACGGGAACCTTCACATCATCTGTCCCAGCAGCTGTCGTCAGAGATCAATGTGACTTACAACAACATTGCTATTATCACTTTATGGGGATTGTTTCTTAGTTGGAATTATATTTGAACCCTATTGGATTATGTCTAAAGTGCCATTAATGTACTATGAAAAAAAAAAAAAAAAAAATGCGACGCATTTTTCCTGCTCCTTTTATGGCATAGAAGCGACATCGAAGTCAATCTTGGATTTATAATTCATTTACAAACGAGACATGTAAGTATGCATATTTATTGAACATATATGAAAATATGCCAGGTCATGGCGAGTAGCGTGAAATCATCCACTACAATACAACTTTAAGAGGAATGGTAGAAGGAAGAACTATTGATTTAAGACCAGAGAAGGTTAAAGAGGACCCAAGGTATTCACATAAAACCACATAAAACAGAACAGACGGGGCCTCTCTTGCTGGAGACACTGATCTATGTAAAAGTACAGAAATAATGAAATTGTTATAGAAGCATGTCGTTTGAAATACAGGATGTGCGTGTGTACATATAAAACCGTGGATTGCTGTAGCAAGTGGCAGCGCGTGAAGCTTACACAAGTCACGCAAACACAAACCTACAGGGACAGTCCTAATGCCAAGCTGTGCCAGATGTGGCATAATCAGTACTTTTGACTTTGAATGGAATTTCTAGGAACCAACTGAAACCCCTTTGTCCGCGAATTAGAAAATCTCACAATGTCTGGGGCCAAAAAAACAAAAGGATTTGAGCTTCATTGTGCCCCCTCCTGGTGGGGAGAGCTCATGCTCTGATTTGAAGCGATGGGTGGAAAAGTTCAATGAAATGATTTCGTCCAAGAGGATTAGAGGTGACCCATGCAAAGTCAGCCTTTCTCTAACCACCCCCCCACCCCCCACCCCCCACCCCCAACCCCCGCTTCTCCCCTCCCTCCATCACCGGAACGCCAGCAGACCACTTGTCACAATGACTTTCCTTCAGCGTCAAGCACTGAGCGACAGCGTCCAGACACAAAGAAAGTAGCACATGCCACACACAGCCTCAAAGGATACTGTCCCCAAAAATATCTCTCCCTGGAGTCAGTACGACAGCTGTATTAAAAAGACTGCATGTAATGATCTGAACCGCCTCCACTTCATCGGCAGGCATTTCAGGGCACAGCCGCCGAAGCTGCCCCCCATGTTCTGTCTGTGGAGTGGATTAATTACCTATTTCCTTTGTTAATCGACTATGAGCATAAACACGGCTTTGATTGTATGGAGGAGACATTTCCACACACATCTATATTTATTTTTTTTAATAAAATGTGTGTGGAAAAAAAAACCTCACATGCAAGCATGGAACAGCACTTCTTAAAGTTTGAGAGTACTGTGTGTGTGTGTGTGTGTGTGTGTGTGTGTGTGTGTGTGTGTGTGTGTGTGTGTGTGTGTGTGTGTGTGTGTGTGTGTGTGTGTGTGTGTGTGTGTGTGTGTGTGTGTGTGTGTGTGTGTGTGTGTGTGTGTGTATGCACCATGTGCTGCAAGCGTGCAACACAACCTGCAGACATGTGACAGATAACACTGGTCACACACTGTTTACACTGTCAGTCTGAGATGAAGCAATTTAGTCTTCAGGACAGAAATAAAGCCGTGTCTTTACACTGTAAACACGCCCAGGATTCACAATTGTATTTTAGTCGGTACACACACACACACACACACTTGCCTGGCCACTTCATTAGGTGTTCTTGCGCAATCTAATTGGACAACTCTGCCATAAAATTACTTTACAAGGGCAATAAGCCTTGTTTTGCTTGACATTGTAAAAGAGCTTTGACTTTGTTTATTTTTGTAGTTCGTTAGTTAACTGCTGCAAACAACAGTGTCAACAATGGACTTTCTACATTAGATCTTCTCAAAACTTAACATTTGTCCCTTTGGAAAAGGCAGAAATATGACACAACTGTTCTAAAGGTGCAGTGGCTGAAGTGTCCACTGGATTTTGTTTTTGGCATCATGCTTGTGGGAGGTCAGCAAATTGTATCACTGAGACTGAAACTGTGTGCTCAGTAGTGTTATAATAAATCTTGGTTCTTTCTCTTTCTCCTGAGTGTGCAGGCTAGTAACCAGGTAGTTTTGAACCTGACGGTTTATTGGGATCGTACACATTGTTGGTACAGTTCACCACCGAGGGTGAGGATTTCATTTTGACATTTGACTGTCTGTGTTGACATTGTCTGCTCCGGCCAGCTTTACTCCTGCTTCCTTTCGTGATATTTTCAAAGTGCAGCTGAAGGTGTTACTTATTTTACAAACGTTCAGAGATGCAAGAGAAGAGCACCGAGACACTTATTTGTAAAGTGCCCTTTTCTATCATGTCACTTGTTCAGAAGTAGTCCCTTGTTTTGCAGGTTTGTTTCTTCCTTTTTGTATCAGTAGCAGGCTTAAACAATACTCCGTAAACTTTAAAACAAACATCTCCCTTTTGAGACCCCCTTGATGCGATTAGGGCCTGGTGCTGAAGTCGTCATGTGAAATTCCCTTCCCTGTTGTGACCGCTCTAAATGCCTCGCTTGCAAACTCCTTCTGCGGCCTATGGGCCGCGGCGCGCGCTAGCAGTGCTTTTCAGAGCATTACTCTTAGTTTTAACGTAGAATAACAGTGCCGGGGCTAATCCGCTGAGTCACTGACATGCAGGCCTAATCCACGGCGGCCCTCGTGCCTTTTCTTCCGCTGTGCACAGGTCGGTGTGGTGGGGGGGTGAACTTATGGCTAATGAGTGTGTGTGTGTGTGGAGGCCTGGCATTCCTGTAAAGTGGCGGTAGAGCAGAGGGACCCCGTGTGCCCCCCCAGTACGTACGCACAGCAGCAGGTCTAATCAAAGCACTTCATAATACTGTTAGCTGGGTCATGTGCTGGACGCCAGGATTAAGAGCAGGAGGGCACAGGCCACTAGATCCAGCTTAGGAGGGTCCAGTCCCTCTCACTCACTATTTTTTTTTCTCTCTCCCTGTGCCTGATTCTCTTTCTCTCCTCTCTGTTCCAACATCCCTTTAATGCGACGGGCGCACAATGTATCCCAAATTAATCGTCATGGCAATATCAACTTGTTTAATATCGAAATTGCAAAACTTAAAATATCTTTCCATGTCCTATATATTTATGCTATGCAAATTCAAAATGGCAGAATTTTTAATATGAAAGATGAGTGTGATTAATCCACAAAGACAAAAGCACAGAAATAACAGCCAAATGAATAAATGTAACAACAAACCAAAGTTCTGAAATGATGCAGGCTGGCGATGTAATGCGGGGGGGAAAAAACACCAAAATAAAATTAAACACAGCACAGTCAAAGAGAAATAACAGTTATTTTGGACGAACCAGTTGTAACGTACAAAGACATGAAGAATTTGAAGAAGTGTTTATCGCAGATGATATTGTTTTGTATTGTTGTATTTTTGATGACATTAAAAATCATTTTATGACTCTATATTACTCATCTAATTTTTGTAGTTATATTTTCATATGTGAATAATCTGGATTACTTCCCTGTTAGACCTTCAGCTGTTGGTTGTTTCTTACACCAGACACTCTTTTGCTGCAAACTCAGGCCCTTTGAAAAACTAATGTGTAGCTCTCTCGTCAATCTCAACATTCCAGGTAAGAACAAAAGAATGAAAGCCTTCAAAAAATGTTCTGCTAACTCCTTAAATGTAAAAAAAACCCAAAAAACAATTGTCTTGAAGAGCATTAGTGCCGATTTATATTTTTACCCGTGGAAGCCCAAATAATAAAAATAGCCTCAATAAACTCATAATTCTGGCTGTATACAGTTGCTCACTGCTTTTGAACATCTGGTTTTACAAAGGATTTGTTTGTTTTCTAAAAGTCCCTCACATATAGCCTATGGTTCAGTGGTAGAATTCTCGCCTGTCATGTGGGAGGCCCGGGTTCAATTCCCGGCCGGGTGCAGAACCCACTCAAGAGCAGGTTCTGCTCAGTGGGTTCTGAAGCACCGGAGCTGTACAACAGCATTACAACATTGGAACGCGCTTCATGTACAGCCATATTGAGCTCTTAACTCAGCAGTTGTCAGCGTTGGGTGTGTTTGAACTTGGGGGCTTAAGCTCTTCAACTGCAATATAATATTACAGTGTTTACCCCAATGGCAGACCCTGTTTTGCTCTTCGATGGTTGTCCAGTTTCCAAACTTGACCATGTGACCCTCGGGTGTGTGAAAACCTGTACTACAGCTGAAGTGCCACACTTTCAGAGCATTCTCTTTGAAGCACCCTTTAATTATTATTTTTTGGGGGGGATCAGTCTATTACCGAGTGTTGACGGAAGACCAAAACCGATATGGCAACTTGCATTTATTTCCTTTTGTGTGGCAGCCACAACATCATTAATTGTGCTGGTATGTCTCCCTCCTGGTCGTCTCTCGCCTTCTTTGCTCTGCAGTTTCAGCAATCACGAATACCGGCACCCACTTTGCTCCAGTAACACAGTTTAATACCGTAGAGCATGCCAACACGAGATTACCAGTCTCAGCAGCGGAGAAAGACGTAGGTGGGTTGGCGGTCCTGGTAGGGCATTGTGATCACAGAGCCAGATCAACATTTCTGTGTTTCCACTTCTAAGAAGAATAAATCTCGTTCGGGCCGGGCATAGGAGAAAGGTACAGCGGTGGGGAGGGGTGCTGGTTGTCTTATTGGGTACCAATGCTGATTTGTCGAGGGAACTGGAACTGTCCGGCTGGATCTGAAAGCAGGGAGGGGGAGAGGGAGGAGAGAGAACAAAAACAGAGCGAGGGTCAAGGGTAAGATGACTCCTAGACTCGGGAACATGGACGCAGATGGCAGACGGATAATAAAGCTGGACCACAACACCAGAAAGCCACAATTATCGGTGGGTACCAAACCTAATTGTGTCAGTCATATGATGTGAGGCTGAGCTAACAATATCGGGCCCCTCAGTGCTGATGAAAAAGCATTTGGCTGCAGGCTCATCTTTGTGGCTCAGTTTGATTGGTCTATTAAGATCCCTGTTGTGAGCATTGGGTTATTCTCAGAGGTGACTAATAGTTTCTGCTCTCAAAAAGTCTTTATTCCCGAACCTTTTGTGTTGTTTCTATTTTATCCACAGTGGTTTTCATGCAGTGAGTGTGTATCTGTACTCATCGGATTCCAGAAAAGTGCTTTAAACTCCTCATATGTAAAGTCACAAGGTCAAAAAAAAAAGTCCAGTTTAAGTCATCTGAATGTTCAGGTCTTTTAATCGCCTGATTTTGCCTGATCGAGAATTTAGACGCGACTATGAGGACAGATGAGCTTGCGGACCGTGCACGGCAGTGTGTCTGTCTCAGTTACTTAAAACAGTTGCGCAGACACTCGGGTAGGGAGGAGTTGCTTCAGTCACTTTGCCATTTCGGGGCCGGGGAGTCAAACCCGTGTACAGTCTCCACTGAAACCAGAGAGAGCTGACCTTAAGAGTATTTAAACATAAGCCTTACACAACACTGAAAGCCATGGGAAGCTAAGGGGGGTTCTCAATTGTTTGCTGTTGTTCCAGAGCTTGGTTTCGTGTCGTTAAAAGTTTGGATATTGAGCATGGAAAATGTGATTTAACGTTGTCTTCTCAAAGGAGGAAGTTAGAAGTCTTTTGATTTTACACATTTGTGTCTCTGTACATGATGAAAACAAGTTTAAAATGCCTTTTGTGGCTACAGACGTAGCTGCTTGAGAGTTCCAATAAGGCTCACTCGTGTCATGTCACTGGAGGTAACACCGCTGAGGTTGAAGACCGCAAGAAAATTGGCTCATCAGCCCATTGAAACACCTCATCCCTGGTTGAAGCAAGTGGCTCAAGGCTTCTTGAGCCTCTGGCCACACCATAGCCTCGATCTTGTTGTTGCATTGTGGGCAAGGTACTTATCGCTGTAACATACTTTTCCTTAATAATGCGTGGCTTAGGATTCCAGCAAACAAGTGTTTGAAATGATGTTGGTTAACTGGATTTCAAGTGATTTAACACAGTTGGTCATTTACCTCCATTGCTGGTGGTGTCCTACAATCCACTGAGCTATTTGCTTCGACGTGTCTTTAGATGGTTATTAACACACTAATTTCTAGCGATAGGTAGTGTATTTTAATATAGTACTACCAAACAGATTGACAAATATTCCTTAGTAACTCTTGTTTTGTCACTATTTGAAACATGTGGAGAGTAAATCACCAAAAAAAAAAGGGGTACTGAAAGCTATTGATTTAGCTTGCAGGCCCCCATGAATTTTTGACACATTACTAGTGTGCCTGTAATTACCTTCAGAGGCAATCTGAAGGATTACCAGTTACTCGCTTCTTGACAGCCTGACCGAGTGCTGCAATGCAGAACAGAAAATAGCACGAGTGAGACGATTTATGGAAATGTGCACGTGTGTGTGTGTGTGCAAGTGTCCACACACAAGGAACCTTTGAAGATGTGGCGTTGCGAGCAACGCGCCCCGTTGTTGTCATTCTTAAGAGACCCCCCTCCTGCCCCGAGAGGTTGATTTGATCCGAACGCTGTGTGTGTGTGCGCGCGCGCGTGTGTGTTTGGGTTTGAAGAGACAGCGCCACCCTGCTGTGAAGCACAGAGTCAGAGGCAGCAGGTGCAGCTGACGCAGATTGGCCTTTCGCAGGCAAGGGCCAGTTGGGGGACAGAAAGGGAGAGAATGAGCGATAGAAGAGAAGGCAAACAAACGGACGATCAGATGGGGTGAAAGGACCTTAAACCTGAACGGCACAAGTGGCACGAGACTCCGGCTTGACCTGAGGGCATGTAAGTCATGACAGCTTTTCAGTTTGCCGCTCAAACGATTTGCGCGAGGCTCTCAAGGAAATTGTGCAGGGCAGGTATATAGTGGCCGGAGTCCGATCACTTGTCGAAGATGCTTTAACCACCGAGAGCAAAACTGCATCGAGTTTCTCTTTAAAATCACGTAGAACATTCTGTTCCACAGCTGAAGTAGTCCCGATGTCAAATGTCCATCCCCTCTCTTCCCTGAGCCTCATCAGTGAAGGGTTGAGGAATTGTGTAAGAGACTTGAACTGTGTCTCAGCTTTGTATTTTATCACCCACAGCAACTTTTCATAGTGCTGGCAAGGGCCCCCTATCTGAAGTCCAGTGACATAAAGACATACTGTTCACGGTGTCTCTGAAAGAGGACAATCGTGGCAGAGGGAGAAAGGCTGGAAAAAGTGCTGAGTGGACCGTAGCCAAGTAACGCCGTTGAGCTGGTGCGAGTACTCGTGTGACGGGCCTCTGTGCCGCCAAGAAAAACAACCCTGTCTTAGTTCATCTTATCATGCTGGCTGCTATGCAGTAACAGGCATCGCGCACATGATTGCGCAACGGGGGGGCGTCCCCTCGTCGGCTCGCTGCACTGTTGCTTCCTTTGTGTTTGTCTGCATTGGCGCTTCGGAGTGTGCGTATTACATTAATTCATCTTTTGTGGAGGCTGGCTCAACCGACTGAATGCTCCGAATGTCCTTGGATCTACAGTATCTGCATGCTTTCCGCTGTAAAACACATCGCAGAGGTTCACCTCCTCTCCCTCGCTTGGCTTCCTCCCCTCCCGCGGTCATTGGCCGCCTCGGATGAATCCGTCCATCCTCTCCACACGCTGACAGCCAGTCAGCGTTACGCCACAGCTCCTCCGACATTTGTCATTGGCTCGCATGTGTTGTGAATGCAGATACATTCCTTTAAGAGGCAGTCTAGACTTGACTCGTTGCACTGCTCACTCTCTCTCTCTCTCTCACTCTCTCTCTCTCTCTCTCTCTCTCTCTCTCTCTCTCTACCCCCCTCTCTTTCTCTCCCCACTTGCGTGCTCGCTCGCTCCTCGCCTCTTTTGCAACATCACCACAACCTGCTGCTATCTCACTGAGGCTCCTCTGCTCCTTCCCGTCACTTCTCCTCTCCTCCTGTCATCAGCCGTTCTTCCTGCCGTCTGTCCTCATAATTTGATTTCCCATCCATCACACGCTCACCACCCGTTGTCTCATTCCCAGCCCGATTCCTTCTTTTTTTCCCCCTCTCCTCGTTTCTCTCCCAGCCTAGCGCTCCTCTCTTAGTGTTTGTAACACTGTCATTTCGCCTCTAATTCTCCATCACTTTCCCCACCTTCTTCCGATGTGAGAAGACATGAAGGTGAGTGGAGTTGATTTCCAGGCATATAAAGCCTCCGTATGCACATGTGTTTGCCTTCATCGTCCGTCTCCAGCCCCTCACTCTCTTGTCTTCCATCGAACTTCCAAAATCATCTGTTAGCTGTGAGCACCCTGTGCCGTGTCCTTGGCGGCACTGGCTGCAACTGCGTATGCTCCAGGTGTAACAAATGATCCAGCTGTGGCGGGCTGCTGCCGTGAGTCATCATCTGACACTGCATGTATGTTCTTGGCTGTCCGCTCTCTGTCGACGGGATAGTTAATGTGAGGAGAGAGAAAGGAAGGTGGGTGTGTGTGTGTGTGTGTGTGGATAGTGCAGCCGCGTGTCAATGCAGACTGTAGCTCGTGACACAGTGTTTTGCACCAGCTGTGGTGCAGTGGCATCCCAGGCAGATTAATGAGTAGCGTACAGCAGAGACGGCAAACAGTTAGGAGTAATCACAGTGAGTAGTTTTTTGCGCACACGTTTCTTGCCACCACAGGCTGATGCTGTAACAGGTTAAATGGCCAGCTGGGGCCGGGATGAAGCATCGTCGGAGACAAAAATGTTTTGTCAGTCAAGACGTGTATTTTACCGAAAGTAGAAAGTGATGATCATTCGACAGAGTGAGATACAGTTTTCTTCCCAATGGCTCATTGTTCAGTTCGAACACTCCAAAACACTCGCAGGGTAAATTTGGTTCCTCGGGACAGCTGTGAAAACTTGAGCCCAACGCTGTGTTGCTTCAGCGTCAATGTCACGGCGTGGGCGTGTGCGTTACTCCCATCACAGGACGTGTTACGTCAATCATGGCGAATTGACATCAGCACGTGTTGTGATCAGCCCCCCCCCCTCTCTAAATGCACCTCGTGACGTCACACGGACGCACACACAGAGATGGGGATGAATGACGGAGCTCAACAAGGCAGTGTGGCTCACACTCACAAAGTGGCACAACACAGAAAAGAGAAGTCAAGATTGTCCGAAAGACAAAGTCGGCAACTCCTTGTAGCGCATGACAAAATTTCTGCTGTGCTTGTAATAAAGTCTTTTCATCCACTTCACTGGAACCCCAGAGTAATCCTGGACGGCTTATCTGACCAGCAGATATATCCCAGAGCGAAGCTGCCCTTTTCAGACTCGAGTGCAGCAGGTGAAGACAGAATTAAAAATTTTTTTATGCAACTCAGAAAACTGATAGGAGATTTTACTCCGAATTTTTAGGAACTTCACATGTTTTTCTTTGCCTGACTGCAGTGGTCGGGCCAGCTCTGTGAATCTGAACCTCATTAAGTGAGAAACTGATGTCCAGGCATCGCCATTACATGTAATGTGATGTTCAACTGATTCGTGTTGCTTCTCGGCTTTCTCAGCGTGGAACATTTTCAGCATCATTTGTGTGCTGGGTCAAGATGACACCGTGTCTTGTTATAGAAGCACTGAGCGCTGATTTACTCCCCAACAAAATCACTACAGTCATATCAAAATGAGTTATCCTTTCAAACAAAGCATTTGAAATTATCTAATGACAATTTGTGACACATCTTGTAGTATATTGTGTAATTAAAATGAAAAATCACTGTCAGATTTTTCGATTATTGTGCGGGCATAGCAAAAACTTCCCCTGCCTTTTATAGACAGATGTTCTCACTGTATAACTCAAAGATGAGCATTTTGCAGATCCTAATCTATGCGAAGACTAAAAGCTGAGCTAAAATATCAAACTGCACTTGATTGTAATCAAAAAAGAAAAAAAAAATTCTTGATCAAGTATTACACATTTGAATTAGATGGATTATTTATGTGAAAGTGTCCTTTCACATAAATAATCCAGTTCAGCTGACATGAAGCCCAGTTTAGTCCATTCGCCTGTGGTTGTTTTTTTGTTTGTGTCAGTGCTCTCATTATGTGTTGTATTGGCCACCTGACACCCACTGGAGAAAAAACAGGTCTGCCAGAAATAATCCTCAAGAGCAGGCTTCTTTATAGTGTATGTCACTTCCAAGTGTTTTTTTATTTTATTTTTTTCCATTTTTAGTGCAGCTTTCTTAGAGGGCCTCATTACACTGCGGCTCTGCGATGCTTTGTTTTGCTTGTTGGGACCAAGAAAGTGTCGTAAGACAGTATGGAGAGAAAGCCTGTGGCGCTTGCATCGTATGAAATGATGAATTTAGTGAAATACGGAAGTATCAGCATCCGAAACAGAAGCCGTATCCCAATTTTTCAATTTGTTTGTTCATCGTTCAATTGAACAAAGGCAAAAATCATTATCAGAAATTAAAATTGGAGACAATTTTGCCAATTGCTTATATTTATTAGAAATAATACCAAAAAAAACAGTCCGATCAGTCACACGTTGCAGTTGATTTCTATCTGGTTCTGCCTGAGAAATTAAGACATTTTAATGAAAAGATGGGACTCAGCTCTGTGATGCACTGCTGACCTGTCCAGGTTTCAGCCTCCTTTCAGCCATAGACAGATGACCTTGATAGTAATAAAAGATGGATGGATTATCGCGCTATTAAAGTATCAAAATGTGGGATTGTGGCGAGGTCCAACCTCACCAGATGGACCTCGCTTCTGAAATCCAGGGTATTTTGCCGCCATCGTCGGCTGTCAGGCTCGCTCCGGTCAGGCAATTGGACTTTTTGATCGGCACTCGGCCTCCACAGTCATACGATCACAATTCTAAGTAGCACTGAAGTAGCTTTTTATTGAAGCATTACACTACAGGAATTGGATCGGACTTGGCCTGTGTGTGAGTCTAGCCTGAGAGAGGGGGGAAAAGGAGTTATGTCCTGTCGTGACAGGAGCGTAGCAAAATCCACTTGTAATAATCCAGCCAGCTGAGAGGTCTCCTGAGGTGGACACATTCATAGGTGTTTTTTGGTAAGTCTCGCTATGTACACACTGGACATATTACAATACATTATATGGACACAAATTGCATAATACACGCACAGATTTTGATGAATTTGTATGTGTATCAATTAAATTTGATCAATTTCAAGTTTGTACACAAATCAAGATACACACACACACACAACTCTCTGGTACTACCATAACCCTAAAATCTTTAAATGTCTAAAATTATTTGGCAGGACCATCCAAAATAGGCAAGTCCAGGTTAAGCCAACTATAACCACTGACTGTAGTATAGATATTCCTCGAAATGCTTCATTGAATGTATATCTGGATCTCAGGTTCAGGACCTTGGACAGCAGCTGTGATATATTTATTCTTATAGGTTATACAAAATTCCCCTAAAATGAAAAGGGCGGTACCATACTGTCGACTGATCTGTTCGGTTTCACAGACCATTTCATGAGTCAGTGAAGCTCCGTTAGGTCTTTAACGTCTCCAGGCTGATAAATTCTCATTAACCTGAGCTACCTCCTCGTGAAAAAGAAAACCACGCTGGTCCGCCATACTCATCCTCCCAAACGGCCGGAAACAAAGTCATTATTTTATTTCCGCTGCCACAATGGTCTTTTAAACAAGCTTTATTTTATAGTGTGCTGGAAATAATAATCAAGCGTGAAATTCCTTCTGCTGGGTCATGAAAGCTGCTGGCGTACAGCGGGTGGTGGTAAAAATAATCGCTGCATGTTTGTGTCTCTCTCTCTCTCGCTCGCTCTCTCTCTCTCTATATATATATATATATATATATATATATGTATCTCGTAGAAGTCTATCCTGCTGCATGCTCTTATAATTTGATCAAACAGGTCTGTGTTTTCTTCTGATGCTACCAGTTTTTTTTCCAAATTAAATCAACAAATTCTAGTTACACCTCTTTTTTTTTTTTTAAATAAACCTCAACAGAAACCCAATCACGTTAATGGTCGCTGCACAGGCAACAGCTACAAGTGAATCTGTGTTAATTTGCTGCTACCTCTCTCTGCTGATGCCGACCAAGTTGAGTTGAATAATTAATTTTTCAAAACCGAAGTGCAGAGAAATGACGTTCAAAGTCGCGTCACAGTATATGCAACTTATCTTTGGTTTGTTTAGAATGAAAACCAGCGAGGACTCTAAACTGAAGGTCATATACAGTCTGCCTGTCAGGAATCCATTTTTCATGGGAGTTGGGCCTGGTAACGCGCGAGGCTGAAATTGAATCTCTGCTCCACACTGTACTCTGAGTCAGCTGCGGCATGCTCGGATCAATGTGTATTACAAATCAAGTCAGGACAGTTGACTTGCAGTCAAGGTCATCTGTAATAATTTCCAGACTGCTTCACAATGTGACACAGTCGACATTTTGAAGATTTTTCAAATCTCACTGCAAACTAAACAGACGCCGCGAAGAACGGCTTCAACGCAATCTGTTTGTATTTAGGCTGTCCGGGTGGCGTCCTCAGGTTGGGCGTTGATATGTTTGATAAATCGAAGTGTAGACCAGCATATCGAAGCTAAACAATTTCCTCAGGGCGTCAGTTTGTGGCATCAAATATTCATTTCATTCATTACCATTTGTAGAGCATGAAGGGGGGAAAAAAACCAAAACACTTATCATCCAAGCTGTTCGGCTCCCATCTCTTCCAAGTAGAGTCGTTATCTGTTGACTGTGATTTGTATTTCCAGCATTTGATCATGTGCCGGACAAATTTTACTGTGCATCAAGAAAAATGCTGCCATTCTGTCTCGTTGAAACCAGGCTACTAAATACTGAAATATGACCCGTCACATTTTTCATTTTTGTACCACTTTTACAGAAAACTCATCTATACAAGCTCATACCAGCTCATTACTGCCAGGTTTAAGACGCTGGTGTAAAATTCCATGCACGTAAGGCTATACATTCAAATATAGGTTTGAGATTCAGGATTTTTGGAAGCTGCTAATGTAAAATTTCTGACTTGGTGTTAAAGTAAAGAGACAAGAGCAAAAACTAATTTTTTTAATTAATTATTGTGCACAATTATTGCTTGTTGATATATCTTTTGTAATCATTGACCTCCAACTTTAATTTTTCTGAGTTCTGCTTGTCTTCTAAACCAACACGTTTCGTTCTAGTTAAGCTGTAAACATCATTCAGAGATCAACCATGACAAATACTTTTTGTCAGAGGAAAAAAAAAAAAAAAATCAATAGCTGGTACTTCTTAACCTGAAATATCTCGTCCTTTTTCTGAAAGCTTTTAAACTCGGGATACTTATTCTGACTTCATCCTGTAATCCTGACTGCCTAAAGCTACAATGGAAATTGAATCTAATGCTTGTGCTTGCTTCTGAGGTGGAAAGATTACTATCCGAGACGGGTGTTTTTATTATTATTATTATTATAAAAAAAAAATTTTTCCTTCCATTTTTCTGCGAGTAACTAGTCCCACACCAGCAAACTGTTTCCAAATAAATCCCCCCCCAAAACAGTGAAGAAAATGTGAAAGGGAGATGGAGGAGATCAAAGGAGAAGCAGACAGACAAGCTTTCCTCTGGAATTTTCTACTTTTTTAATGTTCTCCTCAAAACTGCTTCTTTATCATTGTCACCGTTGGAGCTTTGGGCCTGTGGGAGCTTTAGGTTGTCTGTGCACCACTGGGAGTGGCAGTATGTAAACTGGAGATCACGTCCAGCGGGACGAGAACCACGTGTCGCGGCAGCTGTCGCGCTGAGTTTCCCCGTTTAGAAGATTGTGAAGTTGATTTTAAAGGGCCTTGGTCGGGTCGCGCCCACACTCCAGACACACTCCTCTCTCTCTCGTTTCTCTCACACGCTTGGGCTCAGGGATGGAGGATGCACCGTCTGCTTGCGGCTGAGTGGTGTTTGACCTCTGTGGAGTGTCGACTGGCTTTTTGGTGAAGAATCGTATTTGCTCTTGGTTGCGTTGGACTCGAGTCCCCCAGAACAAACGTTGACACAGTGTCTCCTTAGACCTTCAAACTGAGTTCCTGACCGCACACTAGCGATGAGGTATATTTATAGAGCGTTTCTGAGAAGTGACGACAAACAGAGCTATTGTTAAATGACAGTCTGAAATTGTTCCATAAGGGTTCAAACGACTAAATGTAATAAAGAGTAAAAGGCTTTTGAATGTTTCTGCAGACATTGAAAGGTTCTGATCAGCTGAAATGCCTCTTTGCTGCAAACGTATGTTTAACCAATTAAAGAATCAATTCGGACGACTTTCAGACAGAGATAAACCCCTTTGATTGCATCGTTAGGCTGATCATTAAATATTAACGTGGCCATATAGCGATTGTGGCAATGGACAGAGGTTTATAGTTGACTGACGGGGCTACAGAGGAATGGCTCTTTGCTCTGATCCCTCTCAGGGGAGAGGTCGATGAAAAGGGAATTTCCTCTCAGAGATCAGTGACGTATCGAGACGCCCCGGTGATGCAGCAGGTTTAAAGCCCTTGTTACGCAACAATGTCTCCAAGGGAAAAAGGAAAAGCTTTGCTGTGTTGACAACGGTGCTCAGAGCCACGGAAAATGCAACTTTTTGAAAAAGGGCTTTCAAAGTTGGAACTTCTGACACAAAAACAAGTTTTCTCTTGAAATGTTGTCATGCAAGCAGGACCTAAGTCTTGACCCCGAGTACGGAGCGGCCTGATTTGAATCTTGACTGCGGCAAGAAGGGAATCCTGCATAAATATTTGTAAAAAAGTAAAGGGAGCAGCTGAATATATCAATGAAATATCAAAATACCACCACCGATTGTAGAACATGCTAATTCCACTAACATCACTGTGCTACCTTTTGGTTTTTATTTAAAATAAAATAAATAAAATAGAACATGTGCCTCCTCTTAAACTTTAAACTCTCCAACAATTCAAAGTGGATGACTGGAGGGAAAGTCTTGCGGCGATCTGATCGAGAGACAAATGATCATCCCACTCCTCTTTGTTTACATGCGTGTTGTGGTTCAGTAAAGGACAAAGGATAGCGGTACGTGACCTCAACTGTTCCAGATGGAGCTGTTGGTCGGAAGGAGGGAGCCATAAGAGCCTGTGGGCTGTTTGGAGAAGGAGCCGTCTGCCCCCATGCGAGGAGGCGCACGCAGTCGCTTCACGCCGAGAGAATGTACTAGCTCGGCCTCCGAGCTGTTTATGTTCAACGCTCCCCATTACCAATTGGCCTCACCGTAGAAGGAAATGTGCTGCCATTAAGTCCTATGAAATGACTCTGATTATGTGGCACGGGCGGATCAAACAGGGGACTGAGAGGGATCAGACCACCTCGTCTGTGGCTTTCAGCTTTCTCCGGGACCACCAGAGGCCGCTTTGTTGGTGGGCTCAATCTCTGCGTTTGAAGGCAAGTTGTCATATTGTTGTGATGTAACTAAGCCTGGCGGGGCACCACTTTATTGAGACTTTTTTTTTTTTTTTTACATATTCACTCAACGGATTTGATCTGGGTAATGTTATTATGGCGAGTTGATCTGTGTGCAGCGAGAAAAATCTCTTTGTTTCTCTGCATCTGTGCTGATGTGTAAAAGTCTCTTGTTTATTCACCCCGGGTGTGAAACAGAGTTTTATATGACAGGAGAGAAAGTCAGTGTTCACTCACTGGAAACAGAAGTAATGTTTGATAGAGCTGCACTCACGCTCATAATACTTCTATTTTTAAAGTTACCCTCAGTCTAATCAGTATTCGTAGCTTACCGAGAAATAATTTTTGTGCTTTCTTGAAAGAGTACAAGATAGTTCAGTAAAGTTTTCTCCACTATTTACTCTCTAAAGTGTGGTTGTGTAAAGTATTGCCACCTCGAGCAGCAGTACATCACTGATTCTTACTGCATTGCAGTGTTAACTTAAATCCACGTTCCCGAGCTGTTCTCTCTCTCGTGCCGCAGCAGAGCCTTCGATTCACTTAGAATTTGCACGCTGGAGCTTGTTACAAAGCTCTTGTGCCTTTTTTTCGTCGTGTCGCCAGGCGAGCACTGCTGCAGTCACTCCGCGGCAGCGAGAGCCAAGTTTAAGAAGGCAGTTGAGTCGTAATCTGTCGCACAAACATCCACGAAGATGTCAGCAGGACCGCTTCTCGCGTGAATATATCAGTTCTAGAGGTATTCACTCCATCACACCGCTTCCAGCTCGTTTGCAGAGCTTTGATGTGATTCCTTTAACGTGGGTAATTCAGCCCGTCGTCAGCGTTGGCGGATGAAAGTAATCGAGGATGGGTTTATATTGATGTGTGGCAAAGGCGAAAGCTGTGAAACACAAGCAGGTTCAGCAGCGCGCCAGCTGCCGTGTTGGGGGTAGGATAAGGTAATGCACGTGGAGCGTGATGTTTGGAGGATTGGTCACCTCTCACTCCGGGCACTGTGGTCTTTTTATAGTGTCAAGCGCTGACGGCGTGCCCTCTCCACGATCCGATTCGATTTCTTTGAAGTGCAGACTGTGACTTCCTATTGTGGCTGTGGGAGACGCACTCAGCTTTCAGCAGTACGTTTCATCAAAGCCAGTTCTGCATCATCAACGTCAAAATCCTGCGGGGTTTGTTTTCCGTTTTTTTTTTTAATTGATTTATTTTTGAGTTTTGATCTCATATAAGTTTTGATCTCTCTCTCTCTCTCTGTCTCTCGCACTCGCTCTCTCTGTTTTAGTCCCTCCCCATCTTTGTTTGAGTTCTTCTAGAGAAGTCCTGGCGAGGTGTTGTCAGACGAGGGCTGCTGTTGAGAAAGGGTAATCATGGCTCATGACACTAATCTGTTTCTGTGTGTTCTCTGTCTTCTCTCCTCTCCGGCAGGTGGAAGAAGGTGCAGACAGGCTGCCGCACACTAAGCTATGGAATGCTCTCTGCTCCCACCATCACTAGTCTCCAATCTCTGGACTGAGCTCCACACTCTTAGTTAGCAGCTGTGCTCCTCCCCTCGAACTCTTTCTAACTAGGGGACAAATAAAAGGAGCGGACTTTCTAAGTCCTCCGCTAAAAACGCACAGAGCACTTCTTCTTTTTTCAACTTTATTTTGAGTATTTAAACCCAATTTTTTGGGTATTTTTTTTTCTCCCTTGGATATTTTTCTGACGACGTAGCAAAAATGGAAATGGATTCATACATGTGGATGGTCATTCTTGGCTTCATCATTGCCTTCGTCCTGGCGTTCTCGGTCGGCGCCAACGACGTGGCCAATTCTTTCGGTACGGCCGTGGGGTCCGGCGTGGTCTCGCTGAAGCAGGCCTGCATCCTGGCGTCCATCTTCGAGACGCTGGGGTCGATGCTGCTCGGAGCCAAAGTGGGAGAGACGATTCGGAAGGGCATCATAGACGTGCAACTCTACAACGACACGGTGCCCGTGCTGATGGCGGGAGAGGTCAGCGCCATGGTTGGTAAGTGGAACGGCGGCTTGCACTTCCACTGCGCAGAGTCAGCCGAAGTGCTCTCTTACCAATTGATTTTCATTCCTTAAAGTAACATGTATCTGTTCTGAAATGTACTCAAGTACACATGTGTACGTACAGTACAAGTCTCAACACACACACACACAAACACACACACAGTACTGTGTTTGTCACCTTTGATACAGCAGTTTCAGTTATGAATAGATCATGCGTCATGTTTGACTCAAAAAATGTTAATGAGTTTTTTTGAAATGAAAAGAGGAAGTTTTGACCTTCAACCGTTCATGAATGAATTTATCACTTTTAAATGAATAAATTCGAAGCTTCTTTGACCCACGAGCTCTGATTCATCATCCAGGGATTTTCATACAAGTAACGGGTGATAAAAAAAAAAAAAAAAGAAGTATAAACGGTACCGATATTTGTGTTAAATTCCAGTGAATTTGGAAGTAATGAATGTCACTTCAATATGGAAGTACAAATACTTGGTTACCTGTTGCTGTCATTTAAACCTCAGTTCAGACATGTGTTCATTGATATGGACTTCAATTATATAGCGCTTTTTAACTATGAGCAGTCCCAAAGTGATTTTTTTTAATCATGAATCACATTCACCCATTCACACAGCAATGGACGCTGCAGCGTCCATTCATTGGAAGGTATTGTAAGAGTTTCATCAGATCAGACTAGGTCATAAACATGTAACTCTTTTATTACCTGACGATTAGGATTAACACGCTAACAGACTTATAAAAACAACTTCAGTACGCCTGTATAACTAAGATAAATAAACCTACTAAACCTTACAAAAGCTGCCATTTTTCACTGCTTTTGCTAAAGACAGGAACTGGAAACATGTGGTGGATCTGAAACAATAAATCTGTTTGCCCAAAGATTAAAAACCAGTTAGTGTGTTTTACTGTTTTGATATTGAATCACATATTTCAATAGACTTCTAAACAAACAATGAGCCTAAGGAACATTATATTAATAGGTATGATGAAGGTCATATTTGCACCCAAAAATGTTTATCATTTTGAAGTGTTTTATTGCATAATCCCCAGGACTACTACAAGGTTGAAATTCTAAAGAGTCATAAACAAAGGCGGCTTCAGCAGGCGTCATGGGCTTTAGTGAGTCTTGATTCTCGCATTGTTCATTCAGTGTGGGATAACATGAAGAGACCGTCTTTCACCCGTTTTGCTGCATTCAGGAGGATGTTAAATGACTTATTTAAAATGAAGTAAATTACACTAATAGACTCCCCGGTTTACCTTTTAGTGTGTAACACTGTTTAGTGGTGGATTTATTGCTTGCATCTTAAATATGGTGAGTCGTTTCTCCTGACCAGTGTTGTGCAGCCCTGCTGTCTGCAGCAGCCTGATAACAAGCAGTTTGTTTGCACCGGGCGGGTTGTAGCTGAGAGTTGTTCAGCAATCGTCCCCGCAGGATTCGGGCCAAAGAGTGTGTGGTTAAAAAGTAGTGAAAGGCTTTCGTCTCAACTCGACTACAAGCCAGCATTTCTGGACGAGAGTTGTTAGAATATAAGGAATCAACAATGGTTCCTGTATTGCTGTTTGTCAATTTTCTCATCACTTTTCCTGCACAGTTGACAAAAACTACACATGACATTCATCTTTTCTCTCCACAACGTCACGTGAGCCGCACTTGAAATATGCACAGCCTCTTGTAAGACAATTGTTGATCCATACAATGATTATAAAGAAGTCTTAGGAAATAGCTGTGACATGATGTGCATGATCATAAAGCTTGATCAGATTAGCGGCAGTCTTAAAGGTGTTGTAACTCAGAGAAGGGCAACTTGTAGCACATGTGCGGCCCCTGTCCCCACGCTTTGAGACAATTTTGAAAAGTGGTTGTTGGTTTTATGAGTAATATTCATACTCGTACAAATATTTAAACTAATTGAAAATCATCCATATTACTGTACTACTGAGTTTATCCAAAGATGGTAAATATATATATATATAAGATGTATGTAATTTGATTAAAACTTGACAGGATTTTTCTTTTCGATAAATTAATCCCCATTATTCTCCTGAACCCTTGTGTTAGATTTTACTGTGGGAGAGAGGATGAAAGCTTTCTCTCGTTGTAAATATTAAGTGCTACAGATTGTAAGCGTTACAATCTCTTCATCATAAGCTGATGAAACCTTGGAGAGTTGGGAAGGGAACCCCCCCCACCCCCGGCCGCCACCGCCGTTCTGTGAAATGAGAACACACTGCTGTCCTATCATTGAATTACACTGACGGCGAGGAACAAGCATGAATTGTTGAGCTGTAGCAGCACAGTATGAACTGTGCAGAGCAGCAAACAATGGGTCTCCCGTTGAGACAATGCCATTTCCATCACAGAGTGACATGGGAATCCCCCGGTGACTAATGCCGGTATATTTATCACCATTTCCCAGCAGCCTGAGGGAAAAAAACTCAGACGTGAACGCTGAGAAAACATTGGAAAGGCTTTTTTTTGTAATCTTGAACAGGAACTATTTTTCACAAGTAAACGGTTCGCGCAGAATTAAAGGATGTTCCCACTTGTGGATGGTTGGAGTTAACAGATAATGTACAGTAGGTTCTGTGTGTGCAGTTTGCCTGTGATTCAGGAAAAATAAAACGTCCTCGCCTGACAATGGCACACTGCAGTCTTTATGATCTTTTATCTAAAAACAACAGCAGCAAAGTTTACCTGTGGGAAAACGTGTGTTTGCAAACTCTTTCTTATTTCTGTCATTGATGAATGGACTATTATTCTCTTTTGTTTTTTTTCTCATCACCACCTGTTTACACAGGGACGTTTGCAGCAGTTCATCTTAAAATGCCCCACATTATCCACCATGTGCAATTACTGCATAACATTCAGCAATTTTGAACCCGTCTTTGTTTATACTGCGCTGCAGTGTACCGTGCACTTTACACGATTGAGATAAAACTCAAAATACTGATGCCAAAGTTTTTAAACAACGCAAACCTAAATCAGGCCCTTCAAATCGGTCGCATTTAAGATGCCACATGTCGCCGTCCTCCAGGAGAGTAAATAAACAGAACCACAGCCTCACGCAAGTCCGTTCACAAACGGTTTCTCTGCCGTTTGGGCTTTCTCTTTTATTTCAGAGTTTCATTATTGATTTGATGAGTAAATGGGTATAGACAGTGAGTTTTTACTATTGTTTTCTTTTCTTTTCTTTACAGGGTCAGCTGTCTGGCAGCTAATCGCCTCCTTCCTCAAGCTCCCCATCTCTGGGACTCACTGCATTGTTGGCGCCACCATTGGTTTCTCGATGGTGGCCATCGGCACGAAGGGCGTGCAGTGGATGCAGCTCGTCAAGATCGGTAATGTGGAAAGGTTGCATGAGTCCAGTGTGTGTGTGAGTGTGTGTGTTTGGTCTCTGTGAATTGTTGTGTGTCCATCATGAATACGTTCTTAAAGATAATGTGTTGGAAAGAAGAAGGAAAGAAGAACAAGTATAATCTAATTTAATGTGTTTATTTTATAGATTCTGCAGATTTTTAAGACACATAAAACATTGAACATTGAGGAGATGAAGGCTAATGAAAGATACGACCACATACGTGTCAACGCAGTCCGTTTTAACGTCATTTGAAATCACCGTTTTAAAAGGGAACCTGAAAGAAAAAGGGGATAAAGGCAAGTTTCAAATACTGCAGTTAATTTCTGGGAAGGCCACATGCGAAGCTCGGACTATTGTGAAGGGCTGAGTCATAACTTCTCCTCAAGTGTGCACAACATGAACAAGAAAACTCTATTAAAAACTGTCCCTGCTCAAGGTTTCTACTTCTTTTCACGTTTTGTAAGATATTGGTGATTCAGATTTGAAGCATTCAAGTTACTCATGGAATTAAACAAAAACCAAAAAAAACAAGGCTGCTACCTATTTAATATGGAAGAGAAGCAGCTGGATTATATGCATACTCATTCTCACTTAGTTGATCATTTTCAATGACCCCTTGCTTGGTGGCCCAGGTGGGGGGGGGGGGGGGGGGGTACAGTAACATCTTTTATTCTTATTATGGGTTTAATATCCCAGAAACCTATGGAGACCTTACATTTTTTGTTGTGCTGTATGGCCTTGGAAACGCCCTGCTGTTTCCTCTGTGAATGTCTGGCCATATCTGCTGCACCCAGTGTGTCCTGTGCTGCTTCACTGGTTTCCTTGTAAGGTTGGGGTCGGAGTCAGGGGTGCTGCGCCCTGGGCCTTCCTCCGGACTTTGTACCAAGCCCACCACCTCCGCCACATGCCGCTAAAACGAAGCACTTCTATGGGGAGTCATTGAGTTTTGCAGGATCCCCGTTGGATGATGTACTGGCCCGAAACACCACCTGCAACATAAACCCCAGCAGCAGCACAGTCTGTGGAGTCTGAGCTCTGTTAAAATGAATGAATACACACAGCAGCATCCACTTGTGCACTTCTGGACTTACATGCAAGTACACTCTTCAATCCACACAGAAATATGTATGATCACATGTAACATTTAGTTACTCTGATACTTAGAGGAAACTTAAGTTGTGATTTTACACCATTCTGCAAAGTCAGATTTGTCAATATCAATTTTTTTTTTTTTTTAATTTAAAAAACAATTCCTTAAATAATGAAGAAATAAGAGGGTGTAGATCAGATGGCCCTTTACTACATGAGCAACATAAACTTAAGAAAGAATGAACATTGTCTTGAAAAAATTAACAAAACATATCTGATGGAGTTGACAAAAGACTTGACAAAAAAAATGTGTGTGCATTACTGAATAACATAACGTGTTTTTAACCAGATGGAGGAGAAAATTGATAAGTAACTGCCATTTTTCTTGTATAAAATATATGAACAAATTTCATGAACAGGCATCGGACATGCTCACGCTCTGTGAAGTGCAAATGTGACTGTCTTAACCTTTATATTTACATTTCTGATTGTATATTTACAATATGCAGTAACGTGTGTGCATGTGATCCATAAATTATTTGTAGTATTGAAATGGGTCTCTACTACCATGTTCCTTTTGTACGTTTTGCATTTATACGTGATCATAAATATTTGTGTGTGGATTGAAACATATTTTTGGAAAGACACAAATTTATATGTGAATCCTAATGTGTATTTTTGAGTGCGTCTGCGTGCATTCATGCTTTTTGGTCAGTCTTCTTGCACCTCTGGGTATCCAACTCTCATCCACCCTGCCGAGGGAGCAGGCAGGAAATTGGGAAAAGTCACAGTGGATGTCTGCCGTTCATTACTTTCTGCAGCGCGATGCACAATGACCTCTCAGGGATTCCACTAATGGATTCCATGCGGTTTCATTACAACGACTAATTAAAAGTATATCGTCGCAATACGCCTTCCACAGGCTTTACAAGTTAATGTCGAGGAACGAAGTGAACACTTGAGCCATGGAGTCTTTGCTCAGCAACGATGTCGTATCTCTGTGATGATTCATGTTTGTTGGCAGGCGTCCCGCTGTGCTTCACTAACCATTGTTTTCTCTCCTGCTCCAGTGGCGTCGTGGTTCATCTCGCCGTTGCTCTCTGGACTCATGTCTGGACTCCTCTTCATGCTCATCAGACACTTTATCCTCAGCAAGGTGGGCTTCGCTCACTCCCTTTGATTTCATGACAAATTATGTTGTGATGCATTTGGAAGTCTTTCAAGGTTGCAATGTACGTTTTGTGAATATCAATAGTGTTAGATCTACAACGTTGTCCACGTGTAAAGCATGTCGTCAGTCTGTGACTTTAATTACTGGCGTTCATAAAAAAAGACGGTCGCGTGCAGCACGCAGCTTTTATAGAGCGCGTGGAAAGATAAAATCCGTTTGATTTGACAACACTGGCAGATCTGCTGTTATGTAACGGGCAGTCTCTGGCAGACTGGAGAGGGAAGTGTCGTGGATCATCCTAAGGTCATGACTACAGGATTATGTATGAATGAGTCATGGGCCGAGTTTTCATTTGGAGGTACTGCAGAGACGGGTCAAATCTGGACGAGTTCATTTGTGTCTCTGCAGGCTATTTGCATAAACTCACTCAGAGTGATCTGTCTCTGCAATGTTTTTTTTCATGGGTCTAAATACAGCTGCGAGATGTTAGACTTCAACAGTTCAGCCATATTTCACAACAAAGATGTGAGACATATTGTGCAATGCTATTTAAAATACTCAAATGTATTGTTGAATGTCAAGTCTGATTAGAAACTCTTGTTAAGCGTTTAAGTCTTCATCATTAAAATTGTGAAGTCGTCAGAGAAATAAGGACACCTGGGTGCACTGTGCTGCGACACGCGAGCCCAGCGGTGGATAATTAGTCATTTAATAAGACAGTTCACTGAAGCATAATGCTGACACAGCAGAAACCTCAAGAAAGTAGATTGGAATTAACAATTGCTAAAGTGGTTATATTCTGTGATCACATCATCATAACCTCATCACACTATAATTTAACTTCCTTTTTTTATATTTAGATAGTAAGTGCATGTGTCTAAGAGCAGCATGATGAGTAGTTGGTGTTGCCTCACAACAAAAATACTGTGTTCGAGTCCAGGTTTGGAGGTTTTTGGATATAATTATATATAGAAAACAGCATTATATCTTTATTCATTTTTTTGTATATTTAAATTAAAG
The DNA here is from genome assembly GCF_963422515.1 of Blennius ocellaris. Classification (NCBI taxonomy): domain Eukaryota; kingdom Metazoa; phylum Chordata; class Actinopteri; order Blenniiformes; family Blenniidae; genus Blennius; species Blennius ocellaris. The sequence continues at coordinate 8,702,923 of NC_137656.1, forward strand.
GTGAAAATCCAAAATTAAAGTTTCACATCATAATGTTAGTTTGTTCATGTCAGCAGTGTTCTTATATAATATTGAAGTTTTTGTTTCCTACCTTTGTTTTTGCACAGCAATCTAACACTCGGTGTTAAAAATCTTTGTCCAGTTGAAAGAAAATGTCTTTCGCTGTCTCCTACAGCCTCTGACAGAGGCTTGCTGCATAAGCAGTGCGTGCAGACTCCTGTGTCATCATGTATTTTGCGTTTCCTCCGCAGGATGACTCTGTCCCGAACGGCCTGCGAGCACTGCCCGTCTTCTACGCCTCCACCATCGGGATCAACACGTTCTCCATCATGTACAGTGGAGCCCCGCGTAAGTGCCGGTTGTTGGAAATATCATCTCACCGTGTTTAGTCTAACACAAAGCACGACGAAAAATTATCTCCTCAGGCTTAAGCGGTGCCTGTCACATTTTGTTTGCTCGCTGGAAATTGGGGAAAGTTTTGTTTTTCCAACCGGCGTGTCTTCATTAACCGCAGTGCTCGGGTTGGGAGAGCTGCCGGTCTGGGCCATCTTCCTCATCACCTTGGCCGGGTCGTTGGTGTGCGCGGCTGTCGTCTGGTTCTTAGTCTGTCCTTGGATGAGGAGAAAAATAGCAAGTAAGTATTTGTTGTTGGTTTTTTTTGTCTTAAAGCATATCCGCCCGGTCATTCTTACCCTCTCTAAAGCCCCAGTGTCTAACAGCAGAGCCTCAGCCGGCACACTCTGTGCTCTGACACCGAAGCCAGCGGATGTGTTTTCTCACTGCCCTCTGCCAGACTTGCTGCAAAAAAAACAAAAAAAACAAACCCCGGTGAACCCTGTCCTGCTCCACTTACTCAGATTCTTGGGTGCACGGCTACTTGGCCAGATAAAAGGGGGGCGAGGATCGTGGCCCTGCAGTGCAGAGAGCTTTCAGAGGGAGGTTAGGAAGTGTTTTCCTGATGGGAAAATCAGCCTACAGCAGCTTTGTGCAGGATAAGTTGGACCGTCTGCTCCCTGCCACAAAGTAAAAACAAAGCGACAAGCTGTTTACCATGCTCTGAGACAATGACTATCTGACTTGATCCTCCTCGAAAGGGTTCGACTTTACGAAACTGAAAGGTGAGGTTCTTTTAATAGACTGTGGACAGAGCAGTGATAGCCACGAAGAGGCTTTAAATAGAGGCTTTAGCAAAACTTTCCCAGCACACGTGTGAGGCCAACTTGACCTGTTACTCAACGTGTCGGTGACCTCTGAATGCCTGCGGGGATTATTGGTGATATTATCGGTTATAATCTGGATATCGCCGCATCCGTTAGAATGAAACAGGTGGCGACTGAGATTGTTTACTTGTTTGTACTGGGGCGCTGAAGGAGTGGAGGGGCAAATCGAGTCTATCAGCGCCGGGATTAGTTTGGATCAGCTGACGGCTGCATGTGTTTGAGGAATGTTTCCACAGAGTTTTGTCTTTTTTTTTTTCTTTCTGGGTCGACAACAGGCTTTTGCCCCCACTCATTCATTGTTATTGAGATTAGTACAGCACACAGTTTGCACAGAAACAAACATTTATTTCACATCTTTGGAACTCAATTTTACTTTAATCCTGAATTCATCAACGTAAAGCCGTACTGGGAATTATCCTGGAACTTTTCCTCACGTCCGACATTTGCTGTTTACACGTAAATACAGTTCTGAAATATTCGTACGTGTGAGTCCATGATGCTTTCTTGATATGGCGCTACGTCCCTTTCAGGTCGTTTAAAGAAGGAGCAGGCTCTGTCCAGGATTTCCGATGAGAGTCTGGACAAGATCCCTGAGGAGGAGGAGGAGAGTCCCGTCTTTAAGGAGCTACCGGGGGCGAAGGGCACAGACGAGGCGGTGTTACCTCTGACCGGCAGCAGTAGTGACCGGGCCACACGGGATTCCAGCGGAGAGCTCACGAATTTGGCCAATGGAGGCACCATCCTGCCAAATGGCAGGGTGTACGGTAAAACTGGGGAATTCGGGGGGGGTCAATCTAATATCCTGAGAGGGGAAGGGGTACATCCTGTCATCTTATAGCTGTTTCTGCTTCAGCATGACTTCTCTTTGTCTCCCAGGTCGAACTCACTCAATGACGAATGGCTGCCTCAAGTCGCCCGTCTCTAACGGCAGCTTCAGCTTCGACGGCCACATGCGCAGCGACGGGCAGGTGTACCACACGGTGCACAAAGACTCGGGTCTGTACAAAGACCTGCTTCACAAAATCCACCTGGGCCGCATGGACGACAGCGACCGCTCGGGCTCCAACTCCGGCCCGCCCGACAACAATTACCGCCTGCTGCGCCGCAACAACAGCTACACCTGCTACACGGCGGCGATCTGCGGCATGCCCGTGCAGCCGCTAATACGCACGGAGTCGCGCGACGACAGCGAGAAGTTGGTGGGCGAGGGCGGCGGGAGGAGCAACAGCGTGTCCTACTCCAAGAAGCGGGTGCGCTACGACAGCTACTCGTCGTACTGCAACGCCGTGGCCGAGGCGGAGATCGAGGCGGAGGAGGGCGGCGTGGAGATGAAGCTGGCCACGGAGCTGGAAGGGGTGGAGGAAGAGGGAGGGGCGGCGCCGATGCCCCTGGAGGACTTGACGGAGGAGGACCACGAGGAGAAGGACAAACCCGAGGTGTTCCTCCTCTTCCACTTCCTGCAGGTCCTCACGGCCTGCTTCGGCTCCTTCGCCCACGGAGGCAACGACGTCAGGTGCTTGCCCACGCGACAGATATCCACCCATACGTGTGTGCCGCGGGTCAAAACGTGGTTGGTTCTACTTTCGTTGCTTCGAGAAATCACGCTCTGCCGGCTTCTGTTGCAGTAACGCCATCGGGCCCTTGGTGGCGCTGTGGATGATTTACGACCAGGGAGGTGTGATGCAAGACGCCGCCACCCCCATCTGGCTGCTGTTTTATGGCGGTTTGGGCATCTGCGCCGGCCTTTGGGTCTGGGGCCGCCGCGTCATCCAGACCATGGGCAAGGACCTGACCCCCATCACCCCCTCAAGGTGAGCGAGCCGCCTCACAGGAGAGCGAGCGGATATGTTTGTGCGTGTTTGTTGGTGGGTGGGGCTTTTGGAAAGAAGAAGAGCACTTGTGGCAGAGGTGAACTTTCCCCCCCCCCCAACATGATTGGTTTCACTAGCTCCAAAGAGCCTCAGCACGCTGACACAAACAAAGTTCGCAGCCGCTGCAGCAGCCTGCTTGGTGAGTACTCGCATGCACAACAGCTCCAATGTCAAAGCAAAAAAAAAGGTCTTCCGGGCTGGAACCAAGCACTCAAGTGGTTTTTTTCCAATAAGTCGCAGCAGAGTGCACCGAGCTGAGGCAGCGCCGGCGTGTTTCCGGCGCTGCCGGACGGCCTGGAGCACGACCTGTTTACAGGTACAGTGAACTTGTTTCAGTCGTCAAGGGCGTTCGTGTTGAGCAGGCGCCATTTTGCTGGCTCTGCTGCAGGGGCATGTATTGCACTGCTCCACCCACATGTTTGCTCGGTCTGTGGCATCTTGAAAGGGACACGCTGGATGTGACCTTCAGAAGATACCTTTGACTTCAGAACAGGGAAATGTATGATTTTTTTTTTTTTTTTTTTTTTAAAGAAAGATTTTTCTTCCGCCGCACAAACTGGTGACAGTTCTTTGTGATGTCACTATTAAACGGAGTGAAATCAGTATTTCTTTACATCCATATAGGAGTGGCATGGTCTGCGCCCCCCCCCCCCCCCCCCCCCCGACATCTTATATCTTATTGCATAATAACAATGAATAAATAAGTAGCGCTTTGGACCACGGCGAATAAAGCCCTAGGGTTTGCTTTGTCCAATATCCTCGGCAGCAGACACGCATCACCACTCGCTACTGCTCTGTCCTTGACTTCAATCTTCCTCCTCCTCCTCCTCCTCCTCGTCCTCCTCCTCTCTCGCTGTCCTGTCGTCTTCCCACGCATTAGCCGAAGAGTGCGCGTGCATACCTCTGGGGTGTTTGTGTGTCAGGAAAGCTGAGCTCTGTGCCTGCAGGTCGCTATGTGGTGGATGTACTGTATGTTTGCGTGCGAGCATGCATGCATGCACGTACATTAAGGTCTAATTGTTCCAGCAAGTCTTTTCTTTTTTCTTTTTTTTTTGAGTGTGTGTGTGTGTATACGCTCTGTTGCCTGGCAGGAACATCACACAGGTTACACAGGAAGCTGTTTGGCATTCTGGAATCTGGATGGAGAGAAGCAGAGCAGGAGGTGGTGAGGGAGGGGCAGAACCAGTGAGAACCCAGACCTTCTCCTGCCATAGTGAGGGACGCCAGCCTGACTTTTTCTTTTTTAACGCTCTGTCGTCCCCATTTCTCTTCTTCACCACCCTCCTGGTGATCTGTGTTTTTGTGGTTCCCCCCCTCCTCCCTTCTCTTTTTCCCATTTAACTCTTCCCCATTCCTCTCCACACCGCTTTGTTTCTGGGTTTTTTTTATCTCACCTCAAAGGCTTCCTCTTCTCTCCACAATCCCCCAGTTGTTCTTCATCCCATTATTTTTCACTTTTTCTTAATTCCTCCTCTCTTTTTGTTTGCCCCCCCCCTCTCTCTCTCTCTCTCTCTCTCTCTCTCTCTCTCTCTCTCTGTGCCTCCTTTTCTTCCTTAATCTCCGTCCTTCCATCACTCACTTGGTCTGCTGCCAGAACCCAAAGGCAAATTTGCACTGGTTCACAGTTGGAAAGACTGCCTTTCCTCCGCTGTCTGTTTCCATGCATCGGTCTGACAAAGAAGTTTGCTTTTGGGGGGGGGGGGGGGACTGGGAAGTGTGTCTGTGCTCAGTGTGCCTGTGCGTCCATTTGAGCCACCACAGCAAACACCTGAACAGAGCAGTGGAACACTCAACAATCCCAGTGACAGCCCGCTGCAGGTGGAACTCAGCGACTCTGCTGAGCGGACAATCCTCGGCGGCACACTTGCGCAACAAACCGGTTATCCAAAATGTTTAGGGTTGTAGTTAGAGAGTGACGTCTGCCTGCTTGCAGCTGACTTGACAACACGGGACTCCTGCAGGACTCCACGACATTCCACTGTCTATTAAGCTGCTCCGCTTTTTTTTTTAAAGGAATCACCACAGCAAGCCATTGCAACTTGCACTGCAAGACTTCCCACCAGCAGCGCTTCAGAACCAGAGTAGTTTGACTTTGACTTTGTCCTTAATTTTTGTGCCCAATTGCCAACAGGTATGAAATTATTTCTTTGGTTTTTTTTTTTTTAAATAGCTAACTATGCAATTCTTGTGAATGAATTGCAATTAATCACACATTTGTTTCCATATTTAAAATTCCGTCACTCCGAATTGGCAGGGCTTGGATGCACAGTGCGGAGAAACGCAAATTGTCACAGTTCAGTCAGTCCTTTGTGATATGTACATGACACATTGTAATATCCAGATGACTGTGATTTATTGTGCAACGCTCTTCTAGTTGTCTGTAAATATGGATCGGCTGAAATCATTGACACTCTGCTGTGACATTGATTTGCTCCTGCTGCTTACAAACTCCACAGTATTGATGAGAGTGGGATTTTTCAGACGGTCAAGAAGCGTCAGGCGTCAACGGGATGTTTTTCACTTCGTTCAGAGCAGCGCATGGCTCACGTTGTTTCTGTTAAATACAGTAAATACTGTCATTCGTTTGGTAGTGGTGGTTGGAGGCCTCGTCTGCAACAGTGCTCCGAATAGAAAAACCTCCGAAACACGTCCCAGTGGAGATAAAGTTGTCATTTGTATGCAATGTGTTGGTCCGTCTCCGGCTGCTTCCATGTGATTGTGTTTTACGTGTTTCCTCTCGACTGTCGACGGTCAAATGTTCCTCTGTGATCAAATGTGGTTGTTGGTGTGGCGGCGCCATCAGCAGCACCGTGCCACACATGACAATGAAGAATGTCTCTTTGCCTCCCCTCCCTCCCTCCCTCCACCTCTTCCTCCTCCTCTCCCCTTCCTCCCTCCTCCACAGTGGATTCACTATTGAACTGGCTTCTGCAGTCACAGTCGTGTTGGCTTCCAATATCGGAATCCCTGTCAGTACCACACACTGCAAGGTATGACCGAGGGGCCTGTCTCCAGCTGGCCTCTCACGCCCCCTCACCCCCTTTCACAGGCGACTCCGGGGGTCAGGGCACGCACACCGCCTCCCGGGGCACCGGGGCCGCTGTCACAAACGCATCACCCACATCTCAAAGCAGCAGTTAGTCGTGCAATCGGTATTAGCTGGTTCCCCCCCTTTAGTTGATTGGTTTGTAAGCTTGCCTTTCGAAACTCTTGTTAGGTTATTAACACCTAGTGATGTTTGGCTCACCCTCAAGAAATTGTGTTGCCCTTGTCCAGGCTGATATAATTGCTGAGATCTGGCAACACATCAGCGTTGTTGCGTGTTTCACTACCAGGAACAAGTCAACATTTATCAGTCTACAGGTGACTCCTCCTGTTTTCCAAATGCTGTCTTTTTAAATGCAGGCAGTCTATCCAGGTGTGCAGAAAGATGATAAAAGTGGTTTTTTTTTTAAAGTAGTGACTTTCAGAGCTTTTTTGTTTTTCAGCTCTCTGCTTTTAACAGTGTATACAGCCTGCATCGCACCTCTAATGAGGGTAATGGTTATTTATTTTGCTCTCTGGAAGAAAAAAAAACAAGCTTGCATTAATAGTTTCTGTCATTATGTTTTACCGTTAATGAGGATTTCCTTTGAACAAATGTGTAAATCATGCCAATAAGGTCCCCGAATTGTTGGGAGACGAGAATTACCCTTTAATGATCTAAATCTGACAATCTTGTTCTGCATAAAAAGACAATCAAACAGTTGGATCCAAATCGGGATTGTTCCCCAAGGCCCCGGGCAGCAGTGTGCAGCCCCCCGCCCCTCTTTTCTTTCCAGGAACGTCTGATCCAGGCTGGAAGACACAGCGGACCCCTCCGGTCCCCTTCAACCCCCATCAGCATGATGACTCATCGTCTTGTTTCATTTCCACCATCTCGCTTTCTTTTTGCCCTCTCAGCACTGGCATGGTTTGGTGTGTGGGTCCTCCACCCTCCTGTGCTTGGCTACAAACAGACCTCAAACAAACCCCCCACTCCTCCTCCTCCTCCCTCCCCGATCCCACCTGGTTTTCCACTATTTTTTTACCTTTTCCATCTTTCTTTGTCTTTCTACTCATCTGTCTTCGCAGCGGATTTTGCATTGAAGTAATGAGTGCGCTAACAGTGCTTGTTGCGTCAAATGTGGGCGTCCCAATAAGCTCCACCCACTGCAAGGTATTGGAGTCGCTGGTAGTGAAGCCGTGCTAGCGAGCCGCTCCGGAGCTCCACTTCACCGCTTCACCTGTAGCTGTCAATCGCCAAATCCAATCACAGCTCCTGAAGTTGAAGTTTTGACCTCTTGTGCAGTCCTCCTCTGGCAAACAAGCAGCTTTTAATAGTTATATTAAAAAAAAAAAAAAAAAAATTTGTGAGTGTGAATGCTGTTTTCAGTTAATCGCAACAATTTCCATCTCTAAAATCTAAATTAGTTTCTGTGTCATCGGGTGCCTCTTTTGTCCCATTTACCGCCAAATGAAAAGGAAATATTGTTCTTTTGTTCAGGTTTATTAATAATGTGTATAAAAAAAAAAAAAAGGTGTTTCAGTTACATGCAGCCCCTCACGTCTCCTCGACTGGAAACCAGCTTATTTAGCTCAGATTCTCTTATTTTTAAAGCCTCTCGTCCAGCATCCTTCTCAGCGTTTTTTTCTACCAGTATGGAGCGCTGTGTACTTGTAAGTTTACGCCAGCCTCATGTTTGTTTTTCTGGCTGCTGCTGCTGTGTCTTCAGCAGATGACCATATCAAGAAAACTTGGTCCCCTTAAAGGAATCGACTTTTATTTACTTTGGCTGCAGAGAGTGAGATTAAGGTCCTCTGTCAGTCCTTCCACTAAATACTGAGCTCCATTTCTCTTGTTTAGTCTGCAGCAAAATTGAATTAAATTATATATACAAGAGTAGCATCAATCACTTTGTCTTGGGGGGGGGGGGGGGCATCATTAAGCTAAATCCCAGTGTGTATGTCTTCAAGAGGACACCGTTTTATGGAAATTATACTCCCACACGCACGACATCCGCTGATGAGCGACTGCACAAGACTCAAAACAGGTTCAATTACTGATGATCAGTTTATTCTAAACATCAACATCAACATCCATACCTTATTTTCACTACTCACCTCCAAATACCCGCGTCTCCCCTCCCTTTAAAAAAACCCCGATAATCAGCTGCTGCTGCCAAACGCTAACTCTACTCATCGGTAGAGTTTCATGATCCCGGTGATAATCTGAATGATTTTTTTTTTTTAAATTTTTTAGTGATCGTGTCTGGAGACTTGCAGATGTTGTTGTTCAAAATCAAAGTTCACATTTTTGTGACGGTTCCATTTCAATTTTGACTCAAAGACGGTTTGTCTTTCATTGAGAAATTCGTGAGTGAAAGGCTCCGCTTTGAAAAAGCATGCGACAACATCTGCCTACATCTCTGACGCGCGTGTGTGTGCCTGAAAACACTAATGGGCATCAATTTGGTTCCATCAGTCGTCTCGGCTCTTGTCGTCTTCACGCAGGCCTTGTTTTGTTGTTTTTTTGTTTTTTGTTTTTTTTGTGTGGAGGTCGAACCAAATTGACGCCCCGCCCTGGCGTGTGTGGGTCGCTGTGGTGTGATTATGTGCAGTGACTCGTTGTTTCAAAAGCTCCCTCGTCTGGACAAACACCGAGGTCATGCCGAGTTTGTTGCTGCATTTTTGAGATATTACGAATGCCTGTAAACACACATCACTGCCACGAAGCTGACATCTCTGCTTTGTTTTTGTGTTGTTGCTGTTTGTTTTTTTTTAACTTACATGCAAACCCAATGGAAGAATTTTTAGACTCGGCGCACTCTGAAATCACAGTAATGATACTGTTTTAGTGAGGCTGACCTCTGGACTCGGACCCTGCCTGGTCCCCGTTGACCCGGCTTTCCACATTTAGTCCCAGTCCTGACAGAAGGCGTCTCGGGTTTCCTTGGCCGTAAAAGACGAGGACGCAAAACGGGGGGGCTGGAAGCAGTCGCTGCACATGTCACACAGCGGCACTCACACACAAGTGTCTGAAATGAATCACGTAGCGAGTTTTTATGAATCAGTGTGAGCGGTGGAGGCGTGATGTTTGCAGATGTGTTTTAATATAAACGTCTACATCTGCCAATTTCACATTTTCACTGGTAAAAAAAAAAAAAATTAGTACGGGTATATACCCGTCTTTTAACATGCTTGCTTTGACTAACATACTTTGATTTCGAAGAGCTGAGGGTTGCACAGGCTTTTCTGTAATATCACATTTTTGTCAATGGTTTTGAGACCTTCTTTACCGATTTAATGTAACCGTATCACATATCTGTGTAGAGATCTTCAACTTATGTAAAAAAAAAAATAGGAGGTTTCTGAAATACGTAAACTTAACTCTTAAGTTTTTACTATGATTTTTTTCTCACAACGAACGATCCTTAAATTTAAAATCTTCTTTAGTAGCCCATTGGTTGGTTAAGGGAAATCACATTTTTGTGTTTTTGACACACATATTTTAGATGTATGTTTCCCATGTAAGACAAAGTCTACGTTATAAACTCTTACACCCCCTTAAGGTACCAGGATTGAGTTAGAAATTACACAACATGAACTTGGATCATCTGAAGCAAATGCTTTACTTCTATTGGAGTCCCTATCTTTCACTTTATCTTTACAAGGTCTGTTTCCTTCTTGTCACAATAATTTAAACAACGACGGCTCCTCGACTTCTCAGGGACACAAACCTCAAACAAGCCACAATAACTTAATGAATCTGTACGCTTGAGCTCAGTATCATAAAGATAAAAGGTAATTTTTAATTGCGTTCCGGAAAGCCACTGCCCCGTATGGATCGCATGAAAGGATCTTTATCGCGATCAGGAGCAGAGACGGCACCTGAAGCATTGTGGGTAGTGACTCCCTGTGACCACAGTTGGACATTAATAGCGAGATATTTTTAGCAACACTTAATATCTGGAGAGACCACCCTGTTGTTTTTTTTTACACTCGTGATAAAATGGGTCCAGCTGTTGAGACATTTCATAGTTATATAGTGTATAAATGTTAGGGCTTTTTTACTTGCATTAGCCTAATCAGGCGAACGTTATTATTGCTCACATTATCCACCACTGCGCCAAAGGCCACGAACATTTTATATGAATTTATTTCATCAGGAGTCCATTACAGACAAACAGCAGCTACAAATAACTTCATGCACGAAGCAGGCAGCGCAGCAGACGCCTGATAATCAGTGGGAAGCCTGTCCAGCCTTCAGCTCGTCTCTCTGAACTCTTTTGCACCGCCGCCGCCGCCGCCACTGCTGCTGATTTGTCTCCTCCGTCTCTCCCTCCAGGTGGGCTCCGTCGTGGCCGTGGGCTGGATCCGCTCCCAGAAGGCAGTGGACTGGCGCCTCTTCAGGAACATCTTCCTGGCGTGGTTCGTCACGGTGCCCGTGGCCGGCCTGTTCAGCGCCGCCGTCATGGCCCTGTTCGTCTACGGCATCCTGCCCTTCGTCTGAGGGCGCGCGGCTGGGAGGAAGGGAAGAGAGAGAGAGTCAGAGAGAGAGAGAGAGAGAGTCAGAAAGAGGGAGGCTTGGGTAAAATAAGAGCTCGAGTGCCAAGGGGGAGGGGGGGGGTTTGCAGATGAAGGAGGAGGTGAGAGGAGGAACGAAGGAGGAGCTGCAGAGGATACAGATGGGACTCGGTTGTACTGTGGAAGTGAGGAGGGTTGGTTCACATGCTGCGTGGCGCCGTGATCCACAGATCTGTTCGCCTCCTTTTGAGTTTCTGATCGTTTTTTTTTTTTTTTTTTAATTTATTTGATTTCATATTTTCCTTTTCTTTTCGGGAGAGCGGCGCATAAGAGATTGCGCCACCGTTTCAATCTGCTGTACATACGACAACAATAGGGAGCTTTCAAGTAACCTTTAACAAGAACCTCGGTTTGTTGGACAAACGGCAGCAGTCGTTTATTCAGTCTCTCCATTTCGAGAGACGCAGTTTTTAAAAGAAGCAACGCAAGACGGCGAAACGATCAAAGTTGCGGCGACTTTTGCTCGACCCCTCCCCCCCAAGCGGCGGCCCGCTGTAAACCCACATCCATCTGCGTGCTATCGTACGTAGCATAGTCGGTCAGGTGCTCATCATTGCTCTAAAATGGCAGGAAGAGAAAAACAAACAAAAAAAACAAAGTGTACATATCGTCCTGCAGGAGCGAGTGCGATCTGTCGTATTGCGGCTTGCTCGAAAATGTCGTCAAACAAAAGAAGCGACTAAAAGAAAAAGAAAAAGTGCGTGTGGTCAACCAACCCGTCCCGTCATCTCACTCTCAAACACAAGCAGGTACAACTGGGGGCCAAAAAGGAAACGCACGCCTCGGCGAGCAGGTGGCGCTCACTCTGCTTCTGTTTGGGTATTTCTTTTTTTTTGAAAAATGTATTTTCCACATACCATAGAAACCTAATTTACTAAAGAGTTCATTATTTGTCAAGAGCTCCTGTATGTTTTTAGAGATGGATCTCATATTTTTTAATGATGTATTATACTGTAATTTGTACTGTAAATACTGTCCTTTAAGAGTTTGCCAGTGGGTTTGGGAGGGGTGGGGGGTGGGGGGGTGTCTTGATTTGTCTTTTCAATGTTATATGTAAGGGGGAGGGGCTTTTCACCTCATTACGATGTCATAATTTACTGGATGTTTCATCCCAGCGGCTCGTAGTCGCCTGAACGCACACTCATGAACACATGGGGGGGGGGGGGGGGGGGGGGGGCTGTCCGGCTTAACTCTGCAGTATCGACAGAAAGTTCTTTAAAGAAGAAGGTTCCCGCTCTTTCAAGAGCAGAACCATGCCAAAGTGTGTTTCCAGCACGCCAATGAGAAGCAGGAAAAAAAAAAGAAGAGGTTTTTCGATGCAAGCAGATGCCAAAACACTAAAATAGGAATCGCACACTGACAAGTTCCCAGGAAGTGTTCATCCATATCTTCATCCATATATGCCTTCATTTCTTTCTTTTTTTTACATGCAAAAAAAAAAAAAAAAAGCTCCCAGGAGTCACTTCCTCATATCAAAGGCTCCCTGCCAACCAACGATGGACCTCGTCACCTCCCGCGGGGTCGGGGCTGTGTCTCTGTCTCCGCCTCGGACCCCGTGGGACAAATTAAGAGGCTCGTCTTTTTAAAATAAAGACCGAAGCTGAAGCCTTGTCATGTCAGACTACGTGTCGTATCAGACTCTTCTGCCACTTATGCAGACGCGGAGCAGGAGTTGAGGCTCGGAGCTCGTCTGGTGGTTTTATTCTTTTGTGGGGGGGGTGGGGTGTGGGGGGGGGGGGGGGGGGGGGGGTCTTTTGATCAGCTATGGTTCAGTCTTTGCTCAACGCCACGAGGTCGGGTTCATATCACAACGGGGGGAAGAGGTGGTGTCGGGCGGGGAGGGGCGGGGTTTAGAACTGATCATCACCAGCTTTTTAACAAGGTCACCTGACCTGTAGTTGAACAAAGTCAAAAGCTTTTTTTTTTTTTTTCCCCAATTCTATTTTATTTGAACAAACCCAATGCCAGGTGTTGCAAATATCTTTTTTGTTCTCGTGAGTTTTGTCTAATTTCAAGTTTTGTTGTTTTTGGTTTTTATTTTCCGTTGCTCTTGAACAAATCTATGCTTAAGTAGCCACTTGCCTTGTAACATTGTGTTTTACTTTGTGCAGATACAGTTTAAAAAAAAAAAAAAAAAAGTCAAAAAGATTAAGTACTGTGGTGTTTACATCGTAACCATATTGTAGAGTATCTGTTTAAAAAAAAAAAAAAAAAGTGGGGGAAAAAAACAACCAACAACAAAAAAAAGTTGCCTAATGCCAATGAAAGACAAAATATTAACCACGAATTTTTAAGTGCAAGTAAAATAAACCTGAAGTGTCTCGAGAGAAAGAGAGCGAGAGCAAGCGTATGCGCGATGATTTTGGGGGGGGGGGGTTTGTTTTGTTGTTTTCTTTCTTTCTATTTGTTGGTAGTAGTAGTAGTGCTAATCATGATCCCTGTCACTTTACACTGCTACTACAATACGTTTTAATACGACATGTATGGGTGCAATTCAGTAATGAAAAGAAGAAGAAGAAAAAAAAGAATAAACTAGAGAAATTTCATCGAAACTATATATTTTTCTACCATATCTGAGTTTTAACCTGGGTGAGCTTCCTGGCACTTGGAGGACACACTGCGGGGGGGTGGGGGGGGTGAGGGGGTGGGGTGGGGGGGGGACCAGGACGAGATGTGGTAAGAGCACAGTCTTGCTCTTGCTGGTACCGTGAGCCGCGCCGCCCCCTCAGCCCGGGTGTGTCCTCCTCATATTTAGACTGACGTGTCGGTTGCCAGTAGATCAGATTTTAAATTACCATTTTTATTTTTGAATGTTAGAATGAAAACACTTTGTAATTTTGTTTCCCTACTGCTTTGATCATGAGCCGCGAGAGCCGGACGGCTGCTTGCTGGAGGCGAATTCTAGAAGCTCGGTATTTGTAGGTCGATGATTTTGGCTCTTCAACGTTTGCTCATTCGGCGGGGAGAAAAACAACAAACAAATAAAAACTGGACTGCGAGGACATTGGTTTCCTTTTAAAAAAAAATTTAAATGGCAGGGTAAAACTCTTACAGCTCATGTCCTTTTTACTCTTTTACAGTCTGTGTGTTCCACTGAGAGCCGGTGTGTTCGGATGATCTGTCTGTTTGTTTGTTTGTGAGGCACATTTGAAAAATAACAAAAAAAACCTTGTTCGTTTCCCAAAACGCCAAAGTTCTCCAGCCGTCCACTTGATTAATTTGTCCCCTGATCTGAAGAAGAAATACATTTTCTTGTTTTAAGTAATTACAGATTGGTTTGAAGCCATTTTAAATGTAAAAGTAGACAAAATGAGGAAATAACCGCCTGATAAAGGTATTTCTGCTCGTCAGCCAATTCACTGATAAATCACCCTCCAGTCTTGTAATACTAGTTTTCTACCACCAGGTGGTGTGTTGAGTTACTCTGTCCGTTCTGGTGCGTGTCCATTGAGGTTTACCTAAATTACACTTGAACAACTCGTCGTGCGTTCGATTACGTGATGAAGCTGCAGCAGCTGCAAACAGAATTGAACTGAATACAGAAGTCCAATTAGCAAAAGCATCTTATCAAAGATTCTCTATTTGACTGCAGGGAAGCTGAGCAACGCTGTGGCTGCTTGCTTTTCACTCGAAGTAGATTATCAGACAGTCTCCTGCACAATGAGAGCAATAAATATAATCAGAGTAAAAGTAACATTTACAGCTGGTTTAGTGAGATTGAATTTAATGCAAAAAATTATAATGAATACTGCGTCTCATTTGCAGAGACATGCATATTATATGTAGGTCGTACTTGTCCACGGATCGGCCTTAATAACTATTTTCCTTTTGAGAACAATGGAAAATCTACAATAAAAACCAAAAATGTCCAGCTGCTTTATGGCATAAGTGAGAGTTTAGAGTTGATGTGTGAGGTGACGGCTCGGCTTTATTCACATTTTGAAACGGATTTTTCCAGTCTGTTGTCTGGACAACCGTTTTGTCCAGTCTGTTGGTGAAGCAGCTTTAATTTCTATGCACCAGAGGTAAATTGCCCGAGGCTCAAAAGAGGGATTTCCCCTCTTGTCCTCTCAAATCAGTCAAACTGTTTCACCGTTGAGGCGTCATGAGGTCCATTAGTAAACTGGCACACTGCAGACATTTCATCAGGACATTGTCTCCAAACTCTTTGCTGGCTCTCTCTGCAACTCACACTCTTTGTTTTTTTTATTATTATTTTTCTTTCCTGTTAGTTTTTTTCCCCCATGCATTTTCAGTCCTGATAGGCCAAAAGGGATGCACTGCTCCAGACGGGGAGGGACCGTTGACTTCACCCTGTGGTGGCAGCATCGAGCGTCTCTTGAGAACTTGCTTTTGGAAAAGATTTGGAACAAACGACATTGAAGGATTTAAACAAAAATATTCCCTTAATCGTCTCAATTGAAATGATTCTGCATTTCCTCACAGCGACAAGTGCTTATGACACGGTTGCAATCTGAAATAACCCCAGCCAATTGGTAAATGCCTGTTAAATGAATGTTTTGGTTCGGGATTTAAAATGCTGAGAAAAATGAAAAGACCCAAGTGTGTGCAGTTCTTAAGGCAGCCACTGGAGGGCGGAGTTTGACCTTTCCTCCTGAGAGAAGGACAGTATTGAGGACCAGAGTGTTTATCAGCTGGTCAGTGGAAATCAGTGGGTGCTGTATTTGTATTTGCCATTGGGGGAGTTACTGTGCTTCAACTGCATTTCTAAACTATTTCAATAACCTTTTTTTTTTTTCAATCTCTGTTTGTTTTTTGTTTTTGTAAAAAAAAAAAAAAAAAAACAGAATGTGCCATTTCTTCCTCCCTGAATGTGCAATACAAGCTGTTTCTCGTGGAACTACATCGCTGTCATGTTGTGGTCATGTAGCTCCACCTGCCCTGGTGTGATAGCGCCCCCTCCTGGAGGGGGCATCAGGTCAGACCTTCATCTGGATGTGGCGTGCCGTCTCTAGTTCTCTGGTCTGTTTCGTAATCAGAATGTGCTCCTCTGGCCTGCAGGCTTTACAGCTCCGTGTTGTCTTTCTACTGTTTACTGCTACTTAACTGTCCAGTCCTTCAACGGTTTGAAAATACAGCTCTATATGAATATAACTGAGAAAAAAATAAATAAACGAATAAAACAAAACAAAAAAAAATCAAAAGAAAATGTAGCCTGCTTCTCCGAAATCTTAAAGCTCTTCTGATTTGCATATATCGTACTGTAATGTTTTATTTAAGATTTTAGTGAGAAAAATGTCTGCATTTAAAACTAAATTATGGGAATTAAAATTACAAAGAATACCTTAAAACTTCTGAGTTGTGTCTTGGTTTTCTTTTTCTTTTTTTTAAAGCAACAACGACATTCACATTACTAACGCATAGCGCACACCTTTTTTGTGGATCCATATCATATAGTCAAGGACAAACATGCCGGGAACATTAACATGATATTAAGACCCGACAGATGGGGGGGGGGGGGGGGGGGGGCTAGACACACAAACATTCCATTCATTTTAAAACTGCAGTCTTGGGTCTCGGGGAATTACAGAAAACGGGTTGCTCGTCCATCACAGGACAGAGAAGCACACCAACAGGGCATTTAGAGTCCACAATTAACCCAAAACACACAGGAAGCACATGCAAACTCCAAAGAAACTCAGATTTTAGAGAGCGACCCACAGACTTACACCCACGCTGTCACTGTTTGGAATTATTCTCATCAAAAGCCATTTAATTATAATTATAATGTAAGAAAATCTACTGGAGTAAATAATCTAAGGTCCAAAATGGTAATACCACTTTATAACATAAGATGGTGCAATGAGTCTTACTTTTCCTGCAGTCAATGAAGATGAGAAGAAGAAGCAGGACACACATACACACACGCACGTTAAACTTGTATAGTTTTCATCTTATACAAACTTCATGTGCTGCAGGATCCTATACATTGCCCCCCCACCCACCCATACATGTGGTTTCCCACAGCAACAGACTTCTTTAAGGACTGCATGAATCTGCCAGGTCCTTTCAGGCTTCCTCCTATTTAGAGCTTTTCGCCGCAGATAATAATTCAGGGATTTGGCTCTGAGGTTTGCTCTTCAGGTTCCCAGCAGTCCGTCTGTGTCGGGTTCCTTTAGGAAGGAAGTCTCTCTGGTAACGCTTGAAAATGCCAGCCTGGTGCCGCGGCGCTCTCAAAGTGGTACTATTCAAGGTGGTTGAATCAGTAACCAGGAGTGGAAACCTTCACCTCTCTGCAGTTCACTGTGTCACTTACAGAGGCCATAATAAGGATATGTGTTCTTATATTCACCAGAAAAGAAAAAAAAAAAAAAAAGAAGCTTGACAATGATCACTCCATGTCACTCCAGCAATGTGTTTCAGAAAAGTTGGGACAGTGCAAATGGGACTAGAAAAGAAGGGAAACGTTTTAGGATAGCAGGTTCAACAGGTCAGGGTAAATAAATAAACTGACGTGTGTCATTTGTGGCAAATGTAGAAAATCCCTCCTCGCCATCAAAGCATCCATTGACTTTAAATCGTCTTGGGAGCTGAAAATTCAAAGTCGCTTGAACGTTTCGTGAATCTTGACCTCTTTTACATGAGCCAGATAAAATATGATGGGATGTTTTTTTTTAAACGTCTGCTCTGCTTGTGCTCACTGCAGGGTCCACAGGGGGCGCCAGAACGAAAAGGAAGGGGCATAAAAGAAACTTGATGCGACCGCTAACCTTTATAAAGCTGAGGCGTTATATTTGCTGTGGAACTCCAGAAAGGACACTTCACATACCTTTTGGTAATAAAAACTCCAAATGGAGCCCTTAATCGTGTCGCATTCTCGCCAGGATTTAATTCAACGGTTTGCCGCCGGGGCGACGCTGTGAATGACGAAATGCATCAGGAGATGGACTGAGATTGAACTTGACCTGTAAGATAGGCCTTTATTGTCAAACCAGATTCTGTACATGCTCGCCAAGACGTTAGCAAACCGAGGAGAGAAAGTAAAAACACAAACCACAGGGAGAAAGAGAGAGAGAGAGAGAGAGAAAGAGAAAGAGAAAGAGGGATTGGGTTAGTTCATTTCCATCCAAAAACATGTTTATTGTCCTCCGAACTGAAAGGGGTTACCCTGTGATTTGACTCCGCCGCCGGAGCCAAACGACATACATTGCATTTCTTCAGGTAGCAGTGGAGGCTTACAAAGATCTTTTGGACTGAGAGAAATTCTTGGGGAAAGAGCAATACAGGGGTTCTCTCCTTCAAGTCGACATGAGTATTGTTTTGCATTCGTGAGTAATGGAGAGAAGAGTCGTTTCAGAACACAGGAAGCTGAAGAAGTGTCACGGCTGGTCTTCTGTGAAACAAACAGGAACAACAAAAAAAACAAAGAAAAAGAGAAAAGCAACTTTGTGAAGACCAGCGTTGTTTCTTCCTTGTTAGAAAAACAAACAAAAAAAAAAACACAACAGATTCTGTCATCTGCGTTTGCCTCCAAAGTGTGTGTGTGTGTGTGTGAGACTTCACCGTGGAGAGCATATGTAGTGTAACACAAACGGACACCGGATATGCAAATTCAAAACCAAAGTGCCCGCAGTCAATATAAAGCAAGGTCACGTGACCCAAAACAGGTGATGTCACACAAACGGGAGAGAGGGAGACTGGACATGGAGGAAACCAAAACATGGCCGTCACTCTGTGTGTGTGTGTGTGTGTGTGTTGAAGTGGCAGCAGCCTTCGGCACTGTTCATTTACAGTTAGTCAACAGTCGGAACCGAAGAGCCCCCCCCCCCCCCCCCCCCAATCTTGTGACTGTGCAGTTAAAAAATGGGCACATGGTGATTTAAGCTCATGCTTAAGTTGTGGTAAACCATCCAAGCACTTCTTTAATTCAGAACTATAAATACACAGCAGCGGGTTGTTTTTTTTTTTATTGTTATTTTTTTTTTTTTTTGAAACCGGAGAGGTTTGAGTCTGTGTGTGTGACCAACTTTTTGCCTCTTCATAAAAAAAAAAAAGGCTTAACTACGCTTCGCACGTCTGCTAGAAGAAACACGGGTTATGTGGAGCTGATTATCGACTTTCATATAAATTTTTTTTTTCTTCTATAATATATTTATATAGTTTAGTTGTTTTTTTTTGCTTTTCTTCGCACTCACCCACCACACGCTTTCGCTTGCTCTTCACATTCTCTCGTCTCACTACTTTTATTCAATGTACACAACATAAAACATGGGGTGGAGTGGGGAGCGACAGAGCTAAAATGACAATCACTTGAGAAAAAAAAAAAAAAAAGCCAAAAAAGAAAAGAAAAAAAAAAACAAAAACAAAAAACTGCAGTCTCTTTTGTCATCCATTGGCAGTTGGACCGACTCGGCCGTCGGCCAGTTTACAATGGTGTTTTTTTTTTTTGTTGTTTTTTTTTTTTAAAGGGGAGGGAGCGGCCATGTCATCAAAGGGGCGGCGGCGGGGGCTCTTTCTTCGCCGGCGCCGGTTTCGTCGTGGCTTTCGTGGTCTTGGTGGGCGGGGCCGTCTCCTTCAGGTTGAGGTTCTCCAGCGCCACGTCCAGGGTCATGACCTCCACGCAGCCCATGGCCTGGAAGTCGGCGAAGTTCCGCAACGGGCCGTGGCCGTCGTCCTCGTCCTCATCGGAGGAGGCCGAGGCGTCCTCGTCGGGCAGCAGCGTGGACAGCAGCAGCTCCGTCACGAACAGGCTCCGGTCGGCCCACTGGGCCTCGCACGCCTGCCGCTCCGCCTCCGACAGCCGCGGCTCGCTCAGCCTAGGGGGGGGGCAACATGGCGGAAAGGTCAACTCAGAGGGCCTCAACCGGACACGTTTTTAAACAATCCGACGCCGAATAAACCCGGTGGAACGGTTCAAACGGGAAACAGGTAGAGGAATGAAAAGTTTTCCGGGACTCCCTGCGGTCGGCCTCACCTGCTGAGTAGGAACTGGGAGCTGTGCGCAGGGTGCTGCAGGGCGTTGGGCTCCGCCGGCCCCGGGTTGGGACTGGGGTTGGTGTTGTGGTTGGCGCTGGGGTTGCTGGGGTTGGCGGCGGCCGAATTGGTGTTGAGGATGGCGTTGGCTCGGCTGCTGCCGCCCCGGGTGGCGTTCCGCGCCGTCTCCAGCTGCTGGCGCGCCGCCTGCGCCTGCTGGCGCTCCAGCTGCAGCTGCATCTGGAGCTGCTGGAGCTGCGAGGCCGACGGGCCCGAGCTCAGCTGGCCGCCCGCCGAGCGCCGCACGCCCGACAGCTGGGACAGGAGCTCTGCGGGAGACGGAGCGGTTTGGTTTGAGTCGCTGGAGAGCGGAACTGCACACGAGTAGTTTAACACAAGTATTGCGATTCTGACGACTCGACAATTCTACAACGCGAGTGGATTTTGTTTATCCTTCCCAAATAACGGAGCTCAATCACACTCGTCTTTACTTTGTGGCTTTTAGTAATTTGGACTTCCTGTGCTAGGTCATTTAAAAACAATTAAATGAAAGAATGCGTTGTCTCCACAGCGCAGTCAGTCTCCACCCCATTACTCACGCAAACTCTTTTTGCGTATTTGTATCGCGAATGCCGACATCTCGCTGACAAAATCTGCGGCACAAAGACTATATGGGTGAACAAATGTAGCCGGAGCACGGCCTTAAACGTCAAATGAATCAAAAGGACACACGGCCCAGTCTTATTATTTCTTGAAGGCGCTTGGATCTGAAGCGCTGCAGGTCATTAAAGTGGCGGCTGCTGCTCTGTGCGTGAGGCCAGGCTGAGCGGCGACTCATTACGGCACAGCTGGAGCCGACATGGCGAATGCCAGCCACTGAAGCAGACTCAAAATCGAGAACAAAATAAACACGGAAACAAACTGTGCCCGCACATGACTGCAGTGTGGAGAAGACTATTAAAACTGCACGCTCAAGCACAAACGGAGGATTTCATATCCAGGCTGCTGCAGGAAGTGTGGGAATCTATTAACACTGTGTGTGTGTGTGTGAGACCTCTTGTGGTTGCTCCTCGGCGACAGCAAAGTAATTGTTTCCTGTGAGACCTGCGTGGGGACTCACCTGCTATGGGGTCCATGGCCTCTCTGCTGTAGTTGGAGCTCTGCGAGGAGCTCTGGCTGGTGGAGAGCCCCCCTGTGGTGCTGCTGGTGAAATGCATGTTGGACCTGCGGGCTCGCGGCCCGCCCAGCCCGCGCCCCGGGTGGAACATCCTCCGCACGTGCCGCACGCCGCTGGACTCGTCGTGAAGACGGCGGTCAAGGAAGACGACGGCTGCGGTAACCTTCCCGATCACGAATAGCAAAAAAAAGTGTGACTGCCCCCCCCTCCCGGTGACCGTTTTGTCCTCTGGACAGTCAATCGGAGTGTGTTAATCAGCAAAGATGGACGTTAACAGTAAAAAGCTGAAACTCTCCGGCGCCACTCGTCTGGCTGCTCCACTGATTTGCATGAAACTCAAGCGCGCAGAAAACTGCTGGATACAAACTCAATCCTTTGAGCCATCGATGCCTTTGCTCCATCTCATGTCGCTATGTTGGGTTGTGTTTTTTTTTTTTTTTTTTTACATCCTTTGTTTTCTGCACTCATTCAAAGACTATAAATAGCCCGGTGAGCTGCTGTCGTCAAGTCAATCCTACAGTTCTGCTCACGCCGAGACTTTCAGCTGCTTTCTGACGGGCAAAGCGCACAAACAGGTTTTACCCAGTTTGGCTGAGCAAACTGATCGATCGCCGACGTGTTGAAAACTTAAAGAGGTTCAATCGTCCAGATGCGTTACGTCCACACCTTCAGCATGAAGACACTGTGCTAAACACACACACACCCACACAAACTCAATTATGTATGAAAGTGGTTCTAATTTAAAGCTCGGCAGTTTTCTGAATCGTTAAACATGAATAAGCTCTCTTCTTCGGGCCTTTACCTGTTGAGTGAGACGTGCAGCGGCGTTTTGAAGAGCTCGGGGGCATTTGATTAGAAGGAGATAAAAACAATGGAACTCCCCGAGGGCGTATTGATTCCATCTCCTCCCTGCAGACGAGCTCAGCTCTGGTTATGCATTCAATGCTCCCCCTTTTTCAGTGATCTTCCCTCGGTAAATCTTATAGACATTAAAAAACTATAAAGTCAGGCTAATGGCTGTTTGGCCAACTGAGATTGCATATATGTAATTTAAAGCACTAAACAGAATCATTCCGGACCGAGAGAGTAAATCCTGGCAAAACCTTAAGACTGTGGCTCCAATAACTAAATACGTTAAAACATCCTGCACTGCCTTTTTAGATTTACAGCCGACTTAGAAACAGTTGATGCTCCATCATGTCCTAAAAGCTTTTATATCTATTTATTTCGCCGGCGACATGCACGCTACAAAACAACCTGCCGACCTCGTGTTCCCACCGTCCCAACCTGCAGCTGCTTCCGGACTCCTCTGTGGAGGCGGGGCCACCGCGTGAAAAAAGGATATCAAGTCTCTGGGTGCTCTGTGTTCAAGTGTGAGGTGAGCGGCGAAGTCGTCCGTCACGTGGTTCGGGTCGCCACCTGGCAGCGCCGCACATATGGGGCAGATCTGGAGTGACGGAGCGGAAACGTTAGTATCGACACACTTCACAGCGGGGAGAAAAGAAAAAAAAAAAATCTGCTTTCCGCAGATCCTTGTGGACAGAGAGGGACGCGACGGAGTGAAAGAAAAACGAAGACCGAGCGATCGTATTCGACTTTCGTCCAACAGGGACCCATAAACACTGAACAGCACGAGCTGCTCCCCGCAATTAAAACCACGAACGACACAGTCGATCGCTAACAAGTCCTCTCTGGAAGACACAGGACACCGACTCGGTTAAACACGTTTCCTGCGATTCAAAAAAACCCCAAAAAACTTGGCTGCATTTTAAAACTGTACGTGCAGAAATGGGCTTTCAAATGTTCAAACCAGTGTTCTTGTGTTGTCAGAACAAATTGAAGGAGCTCCTCGAAACTAAAAAAAAAAAAAAAAAAAAAGGCTGCACTGCCTACCTGACATCACTCTGAGTTTAGCTTCCCTGCAGTAGTCACAAGCTGACATCTGAACTACACCTCAACTCTTACACGGGGGAGCGGGACGTATTAGTACAACATCGAAACCTGCAGGATAAAGAAGCCTCCGACATGTCCGGGAGGAGAAAAAAAAAAAAAAACGGTCAGTCTGGGCACCGGCGTGGAGTGAAAGGTTTCCTGGGTGGCGGTTGGTGGTCTTACCACTTCGGTGGAGGTCTCCGTGTGCTCGGCAGCCACATGCTCCTGCAGAGACATCTCCGTGTAGCCCATCCTGCCGCAGTAGGGACACGTGAAGGCCTGGGGCTGCTCCACCGAGAAGGCCTCGCCTCCATAGTACAGGTCTGTGGGCAGAGGAAAGATGACCGGTAAACTCAAGAACTCCTCAAAAGATGCCGACAGTGCAACTTTGTCCCTCCCCGCAGGGTCGGTAACATATGTTCTATTCTGCTTGCGTGGCGAGGTCCAAAACCAATTGTTCGGCACAACAAATCGATTAAAAAAACGCTTTGACACCGACGACGTGATTCATTCCGGCGACGTCTGTGTGGAAACGAGCGTGTTCGAGGAGGGCAGCGCTCAGATTGCTCGCTGCGTACGTCAATGTGGTTTGTTTCAAACAGCACGTGACAGCAGACAGTCACAGACTGTCCCAAACATCAATTGCAAAATGTGGAGAGAGAGAAAAAAAAAAAAGTTATTAGTTGTCATATTTAGTTTAGCCTAGTGGCCATATGCCGCTCAATCGGATTGCTGGACGAGTAACTTGATGTCATAATCAATCGCCTTTGTCTGACTTCCAAGAGGAATAATTACAAAAAAATCTCTTCACCAGAAAAATTCCAACAGAAAAAAATTGGTGAAATTTCAACAGTGAGGCATTTCTACTGCTGCGAAAAATAGAAGGAAATGTCAAAACGAAACAAATTTTACAGGAGAAGTTGTGAAATCTCTGTTTCTGCAGCCTTCGGTTTGCATGTTTTTACACATCTACCCTTCAAAGCATGGCTCTGTCGGTTCCATAGCAACTTCTACTGCTGCAGCCCTGACATCTGGCCTCAGGTTTTACTTTGTTCATGTTGACTATTACCAGTAAACTCGTTTGTTGACACGTTGATTTTAACAAAGTGCAAGTTCACCCCCGTCGGCTGAAACGAGGCGGATGTTAAGACAACCTCAGTTTAAAATGTGAACTGGGCTCTGAACCTTCAGGGAAATGCCAATTTCCTGCCTCGATTTCAAGATTATGTCGGCATTTTATGACACTATTGGTTTTCCTATCAAGCTTAATGAAGGCCTTGTAATGAAAGTTAGTGCTTTATCGTCATTATTGCACACATGTTAATACTGAAAGGTAAATCCAATCAGCTGCTTGTCATAAAAAACGTGAAAATTTGACTCACGGGATGATCTTGTCAAGTTTAATTATAACCCCAAAAACTAAACATTAAGTGAACAACACATGGAGGGATCTACAACCGCTCAGAAGAAAATCAACAGGCTCAACCAAACAAACAGAGATGAAGTTGCACCTTCTGCTGTGTTGTCAGCAACAGTTTTTTTTTTTTTATTATTTCACCACACTGCAAAAGAGCATTTTGAGTGTGTGAAAGGGGAAATACAAACATATTTCACTGTGCCAACACACAAAATAATAGCAGGAGCCGTCGTCCAAAAGCAGTAGAAAGGCCGACTTAATCAGCCGTGATGACTACACTCGCTATGATAACACACCTGCTGTATTGCCAAAGCGCCCAATTACAAATATTAACCGAATTTACCGCATGTATGGCCTGATCCCACCGCAGCCAGAACAAAATGCTCCACTTATGACGGGATAAATCAAACCCAGAGGACCAATAACGCACACAAAGTGTTCCGAGGCTCTAATCCACCACTGCTGGGCCGTTTGAAAAAAACAAAACAAAACAGGAATGAATGGCAGTAAAATGCAACATCCACCATTTCACATGATGTAGGTTGTTCATTCACCTGAAGGGAGGTTTCTAGAGATGTTATTTCAATGACGACTACCCAAGTTCTTAAGAGCTTTTGCAGAGTAACTGGTGAACTGAAAGGTACCGCCATTCAGGAGATCAAAAATCACAACCGCAACACTCTGATTTGTTTGGAAGCATTCCAGAAATGAGATGATCTTCTTCAAAAATGACTCTTTGCTTTAGCTGTGATGAGTTTTCTTTTTATGCAACATGAAATATTTCCCCTCTTTACTCCAAAAGTGGCTCCTCTAACACTTCCTGCTTGTCATGTTGTTTTTGTCTCACCTCCAGTTTGTGACTATGTCACTTTCACAATGAAATCTACCGGACCGATGTGCATGCGTGCACCAAGACGTCCGAGGATTTGGGGGAAACCTCGGTCCGTTCACTTCCATCTGATAAAGCACATCACTTATTATTATGCTGTTTACATGATCAGCTGAATCATCTGATAACCACGGAAATTGGATAATGATGGGATTGTTAATGTGCTGGTGTGTGTGTGTGTCAGTCTGACAAGCAATCAACAGAGATGCTGCAGCATCAAATTCAACATATGCCCTTAAACATCAAGTATCTACAGTCACGCTTTTGAGAATTTCCACATGCAGCTGAATAATAATAATAATAATAATAATAAAAACTATACTCACCGAAGTCGACTCGGGTTAATATACACTGCATGGGATGCTCTGTCGTGTGTCTGGTTGTGGTGGCACCGCTCTCGTAGCACGATGCGCACAGGTCGTAGTCGTAGCATATTAAACATTTGTATCGTCGGCCTCTGAAGTTGCCTTTTAAACACGCGTCACAGCTCACACCTGAGAGGAGAGAGGTCAGACAGTGTGTCAGCCATCCGAGAGGAGGACATGTTGAGCAAGCTTGAAGTGGCAGTGAATCAAAACAAAAACAAAAAACATCCAAGGTGCAAATCAGAATTGTGATTTTGTGTTTAAATGTTTAGTCTCGTGATACATTACACAGATAAAAGTTCTTCAATACAATACAACCCATTGGGATCTATTCAAGTGGATGACCACATCGAATCCCCCACATTTCTGGGGCTGCAAGATGTCAAGTCTGTCCAGTAACTCCTGTGATAAATCCACGGTTCTCCCTTCAGGCTTAAGCAGTGATGCCCCCCCCCCTTGTGTTTTGTGGCCTGTGAGTTCAAGTCCGGGCTGCTGCTGCTGCTGGTGATTGACTGGCACAGTCGTCCGGAGTGTCTGTGACAGCAGATCATCTAAACTCCCTCGGATCTCCACTCCCAAGTGAGAAGCAGTGAACCCAACCCGGCAGCAGTAACACCCCCCCGGCCCCTCCGTCCCGCAGAACTCGGCAGGAGAAGTTGACAACAACAACAGGCGTGGAGAACAGAGGCCGCCGGGGCCCCGACTCACCTTCGCAGCTGGTTGCATGCACCGAGTGAAGGCGTGCTAAACTTTAGCTTCCCGGGTGAGCCGACAGGCTCGTTTCAGCCGAGCTGGACTTTTAGTCAAACTGTGAACCACAACCGCGAAATAAAGAGTTGCTCCACTCTGACAACACGTCCAACAAGGTTGGCCGCAAGGACGCTAAATATTAGCTTGCGAAGCCGGAACGTGCGGGCCAAAGTGAGAGCAGGAAGGGGGCTAAAACGGGCTAATAGGAGGCGGGTTCGTCCAGGCTTGGGACCCGTGAGACTGTCACCGTTCTTACTCTCGGAGCTCCGGTCGCTAACTCGCCGGTGTTAACCGACATTAGCGGAGAGCTGACAGGCTAGTTAGCTCAGCCGGGCTAACGCCGTGTCGCTTCTTCCGCCTGTTCGGGGAAACCGACACGGAGCGCTGGATGTTTCCCCAGAAACACAACCATGCGACACAAGCCCCGTCACACCGGGGGCTGAACCATCGGCCGCCATGGCGCGTCCCGTGGGGAATGTTACCACAACCTTGCTGCTAACGCTAGTTCATCTTCACCCGTGGCTAGCCAGCGCGAGCTAGCGGTGCACTGTCAACGTCAATCTCGGAGCGGGGCGAGCTTCCGGGCCGCCGCGGCTCCTCACCTTCATGACGGGACATCCTACGGACACTCGCGCGGCGCCCTGCTCGGGCTCCCGGGCTTGCAGGAGAGCGATATTGCGGGTGAAGAGAAGAGGAGCCGGGGCTGGCTGGCTGTCCCTGGCCTCTTCCCTCATGAAGGATCCGGTCTGGCTCACTGCCCCCCTCCGCCTCCTGCTGTGTCACCGCTCCGGTGCGACGCCGCTTCCGCCACACGGGGGCGCCGCTGGACCACTATTGGAAACCGCCGACAGGCCGCAGTGGTTGGAGCTTCTGCGCCATTGCAGGAAGGTCGCGGGTTCGAGTACCACAGTGTGCATAAGTGGGTTGTTAAAAAAAAAAAAAAAAGAATAAAAACTCGTGACTCTAAGTTGCCTGTGTGTGCATGCCCTTATACATCACTGCAAATCATATCAGAATGATGCAATATAAATAAATTTAACATCTGTGTGAGTGTGGCTGTCTGTTTATCTGTTTGCTCTGTAAACTACCAACCTCTTCTGTCTTTTGCCATTGGTGAGCTGGGATCAGACCTGGAGGAATCAGTGTAGAAGATGAATGGATGAACTAAATGGCGAATTGAAGACATGCCATCCTTCCATCCATCTTCTATTCTGTGCAAGGCCAGAGGACGCTGGAATCAATCCCAGCTAACTATAGGGGAGGGCAGGATAAACCTTGGACAGGTTGGCAGTCTGTGCATTGCAAACACACAGAGACAGCCAACCACAACTCACATCCTCACCTACTGTATATCCACACATTTAATTGATAGAGGATTTCAAAAAGTACTTTATCAAAGCCAAGACAACCTACAAAAGGCGAAAAAAAAATGATATATATATGGAGCCATCTGGAAATAATGGTGCAGTAGTCCCTCTGACTCTTTTCACAGTGCTAAAACGTGCAGCACATCCACAATCACATCATTTTGTTTTGTTGACTGATTGTGAAGAATCAGCTTCCAGATTGAGCTAAAAGTGGTTCTGAGAAAAAAGGAGAGTCCAGAAGCCAAAGAAATGAGTGGCCTTTCTGAAGTGATCCGCCACAGTCCCATATGCTGCAACCAGTCTTCAAACTCCAGCTGTAAGCTATTTTTTGCAGGATGGACATGTCCAAAATGCAAAATGAGACACTTTCTATAATCTGCAGCAGGCCTGGGAAGCTGAACAGTGTTATTTTGAATGCCTTTTGGGTCAGAGGAGGTTTGCCTGCCAGTGTTTGGCCCAGACCTTCACGTTTTGGCAAACATTAGATCTGAGAGGGGGTGAACAGCTTTTCAATATATGGGGCACTGGTGGACAAATCACTAATTGTATGAGCACATCTAACAAACGTGAAAAGTGACACTAATAAGTGATAAACAGGCTTGCTGAACAATTTACAGACAGTTATACTAACACACTGCTTTTATTACACACTATCAACTCTCCTTATTGATTGTACACATCCTCACACATGGGAGCTGAGATCCTGATACCTTATCGAAAATAAAGATTAGCTACCTACAGTAATATATGCACATGGTGGAAAATTTTACATTCAACACAAAGAGAAGTGGAATTGGAAAAACTATTTGACAAACTGTTGCTGCCCACACACCTGAAACTCAGCGTTTTGCAGACACACTGCAAACTTTGTTCTGACTACATGGCTCGTAAGTGAAGTTTTTGACAGTAACTTCAGGAATGAGTCATGGCTACACTAGATAAAGACATGGAAAAGCCTCCCTTTCCACCTCTCCGCTCTCCACCACAGAGTCAGCCGACCTGCCTCCACCTGATTGTTTAAGTATTTCACAGTGCTCCATTGTCGGCTGTGGTCGGGCAGACTCCGTGGAGGATGGGTCAGCGCAGTGCAGAATCAAACTGGCACCCTCACACTGTGCAGCTGCTTGAGGCATGTGGATGGAAAGAACAATAATGCCTCAGCACGGGACACTACCTGTAAAAGCCAACTGTAAAAACCAGAGTCTGACATCAGGGTGATTCTGGGAAGGGTTAGACTGCACACTTTTTCTGAGGAACTATGTATGGTCTTCTTGTTACTCACATGTTCAAAGGAGGAATAAAAGTAGTTCATTGTGACGTGGGTGAGGAGATAATTATCTTTGAGCAGAAATAGGAAGCTCATAGTTTCCGATCACAATGATTCAGGTTTGACAAATCTTTAAAATGTCACTTTAAAAGTTATATTCAATTAATTCTGTACAGCCATAAAATCAATTTTATTCAGCCATTAAAGAACCAGGTAAACGTTTCCATACATGCACATTTGACAATGATTTCTCTTCATATGAGAAACCCCACAGAATGAATTAGACTGCAATATTTTCATAATGACTCAAAATGTTGATATTTCAGGATTATTCTTTAGATTTCTGTGTCAGACTCATTTATTAATCAATGTCTTGACAATGTGTAACCTCAATGGAATATCTCCAGAAAGACGTAATAAACCAGCATGTGACTCTTACAGTTCTTACGGAGATATAGTTTTGCACAGAAAAGCTTTGCACATTTTGGACCCTGTAAATCAGAAAAGGAGATGTTATTTGTTCAGAATTTTTATTGCAGGTCATGAAGAAAACATCACAAAAAAGACATGATTCCTTTATTGGAAACATGACTAATTTTGTTAGTTGCTAACCAGTCACTTTGGATCATATAGCTGCTAGAAAGTAGTGACATTAATGTGCAAGCAGTTCGACTGCAATGTTCCATTGCGGCTCTGACCTACACATTGAATTATGAATTTCATTTGTGAATCACAATGAAGAGTACACAACAATAAACTCTTCCACTGACAATATAATCAGGTAGTCAGGGGGAAGTGATGAACCTCACATCAACTCACTATTTGAACTGTTGTGACCTCCTGAAATGGGTATCATACACCTTCCACTGGGTTCTCAGCTATACAGCTATTAATACAGTGTCTGCTAAAAATACAGTAGGACAAGTTAATTTGAATATTACTTGTGTCACACAGGGTCAGCCCCCTCCTTTGAAAGAGATTGATGAATACTTGAATGATCCCGGAGGAAATTCAACCTGTCAACAACTTACAGGTGAAATTATGTAAAATAAACTTCTAAATCTAAATACAATATAGAAACATTAACCTCATGAAATAAGTGTATACAATTGTAAATATATGCAAAGATCCCATACTGAAAGAATAGACATCAATATAGAAGAATAGGGTAAAAGATACTTCTGAATTGAAATACGCTGCATTAAATTATATATTCAATTGAACTTTATTTATATAGCACCAAATACAACACAATCATCCCTAGGTGCTTTTAACAGAGAAAAGAGAAAAACCCAACGAATCAACATGAGCAAGCAGATTTATTTGTAACTGTGGGAACATGCATTTTCATTAAGTTTGCTAAATGATGAAAACTCAATCGATTATTGAAAATGACATGAAAGAAACACGTGAATCATTTTCCTGAGTCATAGTTAACCATTGATAATGTGTGTCGTATGTTTCTGTACTCTGATGACTAATTTGTTCTCCCGCCGGGAGAATATCAGCATTATCAGTATTGGATTAGAACAGTAGGCTACAGTTGGTAGATAGATAGATAGATAGGGAACATGATATTAAAAAAAAGCATGACAATAAATCCAATTAGACAGTATTTATGTGTCTTGGCAGGTCTGTTAGATCTCCTGACTCAGTGGACAACATAAACAGCACCGGCAGCCAATAAACCCTGTTTGCAGAGATGCGTAAAAGCTGTTTGGGCGCCAAGTATACCAGGAGCTCCCGGGGTGGCAGGTGACACTTCCTACGGCTGGACGTTGATGTATGTACACAAAACAGTGGTGTTATTGTAGCGGGAGACTCTTTGCGTGAGTGCGCCCATTCTTCAGCTCATCAATTGAAACTGGATGGTGAGCTAAGCTGATGGATTGGCTGCGCTCCAGGCAGGGGACTGGCTCTTTCAGAGGATAAGGGCGCCTCGCCATCTCCCTCCACTCACACAAGCCTTTTAAATAATCCCATAAAGGAGGGAGAATGTTGTTTCCCTAGCAGGATGCTAAGCAATTGGATTTTAGAGGATATTGGGTTTTTTTTTGCATAAAAGAAAATAGATAAATAAATACTAGCAATAAGAAGCAACTCCGTTCCTTAACGTGTCGAGGATTGTTTGTTGATTATATTTCTGACTTTGTGTGGATCCGGTTGGACCACAAAAGTATTGGTTATATGACCTTCGTACCAACATAAAGCTCCGAGAGGCTGCTTGCGTCAGACGCACACACCCCACAAGGGTTAACACGCGCAACGTGAGAAGCCTACTACGACTTCATTCAACTTTGCCACGCCTTCAACGTAAACAAATGGGGGCTTGACCAATAAGATTCGCGATAGATCAGCCGATGATCAGATGACTCAAAGGGGGAGACTATTTAAAACTCTAATGACACTCTCGGATGCAAGTTTATACATTTGAGGAGCCGTAGTTTCACAGGCGCGCACCAGAACGCACCGGCGGCTCTTTGTAACCGCTGGATTCAAACTTTGCCCTTCGCACCACGCTACCAGCTGAAGCGCAAACCCCGTTTTAGATTCTCAGGAAGCTTTTAATTCCTCCATACTCTTTTGTGACTGAGAGATGAATCATAAAGGTCTTTTACTGTGGATTTTCCTCCAGTGTGCTTCTGCGCTTGTCTCGTCCGCCCCCGAGGAAAACCCTGTTCTTGGAGGTGAGAAATGCCTTTGTTTCTATTGTTCATTCATTTGTCATTTCACTTGTAGCCTCAAATGGAAAGTGATCACACCCAATATCACATATTCCCAACAATTCATACCACGGGAATGTGAGAATCCGTGAATTATTTATACTCTCGAGCTCTCAAAGCTTAAAATATCTCGTCATATTTGTAGATCAGTGAGCGTTTTTTGTTCCCCCCCCCCCCCCCCCCCCTTTTTTTTTTTTTTCGACCATTTGAGGCTAAATTGGAATTGCAAACAAGTGTGGCGGGCAGAGTGATCCAGAAAAGCGGGGATGGATTCAAGAGAGTGCGATGTGTCCTTTTTGGGAGAGCAGCGGGAGTCTTGAAGTGGAGGACGCATATAAACGCCACGTCTGTGGGAACTCTTTGGAAAGATGTTCTGCTGAATCCGCGTTTTACCACGGACCGCTCTGCAGCTCCTCTCTTTTACTACCCAGTCATTTCGGTCTGTGTGGCCCGCGACCAGAGGCTGCTGAGTTCATATCGTGATCCACATATTGCTTGCGCTCTTTGACGCAAACGCGTGAGGCCGGTGCGCGTTATCAAAGCCCGCTTCACCGATTAAATCTGGTTCTGGTTCTGATTCTGAAGTCGTCAAGGATTAGACGACCCAATTAAAATGTGCAATTTATGAAGAATTCTCTCAAGAATTTTCGACCCATTATTAGGACACCGACATTTTCCGCAATTATGTTGTTTGTTTTATTTTTATTCGATTTAAGCTGTAAACCGCCAGCATCTTTTGAGCGCTTCAATGGGACTTGCCTGCGTCAATTAAACGTAATTGTACAGATTTGGCCTCAGACCTGAGAGCTGTGCGTTAAAGCCTGCCATAATTACGAGCTCTGGTTGCAGCTGTGTGGAAGAGGGTGAAATGAAAAGAAGTGTGGCGGTGACATTTTGGCTCCGGTTCGGCCTCCTCGGCCCAACTTGCACTCAAGGGGCCTTTTTTTGTTTGTAGTGGCTGTTGAGTGGTCAGGTGATTGCTTTTGTGTTTTGAAAGAGCGAAAGGTTTTGCATTTGGCTGCAAAGATGAGTGGCAAAATAAAAATCTGAATCCCCTCTTAATTTCACTCAGTGGCTTACAATGTTTGTTTTTTTTGTTTTTCTCCCCCACAGGTGTAGATAGTGGTTTGGAAGACTTGTCAACAGACCACAAGGTTCTTGATGGTGCCATCAAGTACAACATGAGGAAGAGTTTAGATCTGGAGCAGGAGGGCTGCTACCTGCAGGCCGGCAACAAGGACTGTCTCTTGGAGTGTGGCTTCAATGCTACAGCCAAGACGATCTTCATCATCCATGGCTGGACGGTACAAATGCTTTTAATATTATCTATATAGTTGTCAATCACCCTTTTATTTCTGGGTCACTTGGTTTTAAAGCAAACTTCCCATCACAGCGAGGTCGAGTGTTTCCTCAGCTTCCATTGTTGGAATGTGCCATGTTAATGTGGAGGAACTGTGAGAAGAGTGTCAGAGAGAGGTCACCAGGTTAATGTGATTTCCAAGAATGAATGACTTATCTCCTGTTGTTCCTGTCCCCCCCCCCTTCAATCTCAGATGAGTGGAATGTTTGAAAGCTGGATGCACAAGCTGGTCTCTGCAGTGATGCAGCGTGAAAACCAAGCCAATGTGGTGGTGGTTGATTGGATATCGTTGGCACAGCAGCTGTATCCCGACGCGGTCAACCACACTCACAGCGTTGGCCTTGATATCGCCACCATGCTCGATTGGCTTCAGGTGTGTAGAGGTTTTTTTTTTTTTTACTTCATCACTTGCTTCAGTTGATTTCACTCATTTGCATTTCATTGAAACTGGGAAAACAAATGATGTGGCTGTGCTGCTTTTACACAAGTCAGAGAAATGAAACTCCTCTTCAATCAGCCAAATGTAATGCTCCATTGAACACCACAGAAATGCCCACAGGTCTCACTCTTGGCTCCATCCCATTAAAGTGTCTGTAGTATGTATGGCGGGCGTGTAAAATAATTATTTATGTGGACGCCTGTCTGACCTCAGCATTGTGAGCAGGTACAGACAGCAAGAGGTGACTGGAAAACTACTGTGTATGAATCATTAAAATCTGCCTCATTGCTCTTCAAATATGTGATTTATATTTAGCAGATATGGAGAAAATGCGACATCATAGAAATTTGAACGATTAATCCTACCTGTTTAAAAAAAAAAAGTAGCAGCTCTAGAAATGCTGTCCTCAGTTTTGCATTCTCTCTATTTTTGAGTACTTATTTAGATCAATGCTCCTCAGGGAGCCTAATAAGAATCAGTCCATTTAGCACATCGGAATCAAAGAAAACTGCTCCCATTCATCAGGACTGTCACAAAATTGGACCAGTGAGCGAGGATTCAGGCTCTCTGCCATTTAGTTGTAAATGCAGACAAAGAGTATTTCACGGAGACAAACTGAGACAGATGGTGGAGGCGCTGTTGCATGGAGGGGACTGTCTGTAAATTGTGTTTGGGTTAACCGAGTTTGGCCCAAATGGGGGCACAACTTGTCACGAGTGGCTGAAATCCAGAATTTGCCTAGTGTTTGTTTATGCTAATGGTGACAGCTGCTGACAAGAATTACATTTTAATTTTTTTCCCCCCTCAAAACAGGATGAGCTCCAGCTGCCTCTGCAGAATGTCCACCTGATTGGCTACAGTTTAGGTGCCCATGTAGCTGGCTACGCAGGAACGTTCGTGCGAGGGACCATTGGCAGGATCACTGGTGAGTTCGGGTGCAACTTAAATTGACAACCGCCCCCCCCCCTCAAAGGAGTGCAATAGCCTTACCCTGTATTCTTTTTTTTTCACAGGTCTAGACCCAGCAGGTCCAATGTTTGAAGGCGTGGAGGAGCAGAAACGCCTCTCTCCGGACGATGCAGACTTCGTCGATGTGCTGCACACATACACTCGAGAGGCTTTGGGCGTCAGCATCGGAATCCAGCAACCGATTGGAGACATTGACATCTACCCCAACGGTGGTGACGTGCAGCCTGGCTGTGCTTTGAGTGATGTGCTGGCAGTGGCAGGAAGTAAGTTGTTGAGAAGTGGCTGCATGTGGTTTGTCTCTTTTTTTGAAGTTGCAGAACGGGTAATAAACGCCATCTGCTTTCACCGAGAAAAAGGCACTTGTTCAGTTGC
Source organism: Blennius ocellaris (assembly GCF_963422515.1). Classification (NCBI taxonomy): domain Eukaryota; kingdom Metazoa; phylum Chordata; class Actinopteri; order Blenniiformes; family Blenniidae; genus Blennius; species Blennius ocellaris. The sequence continues at coordinate 8,737,580 of NC_137656.1, forward strand.
CCTTGATGAGTTGATGTTACCGTCTTTAACGCATTGCTCTCAACTTCTGTAGATTTCATGGAGGTGATGAAGTGTGAGCACGAGAGAGCCGTGCACCTGTTTGTCGACTCCCTGATGAACAAGGACCACATGAGCTTCGCCTTCCAGTGCACCGGCCCCGATCGCTTCAAGAAGGGAATCTGTCTCAGCTGCCGCAAAAACCGTTGCAACAACATCGGCTACAATGCCAGGAAGATGCGAAAGAGGCGCAACAGCAAAATGTACCTGAAGACACGTGCGGACACTCCCTTTGGAGGTGAGACAAAACATGGAAATGTACTGCGGTCCGTTTTATCTACCGCCATGCAAGAAGTCTACCGTTATCTCACTTCAGTTATCTTTAACCCCAAATGACATGTTTTATGGTTTCCTCTGTAAACTAAAAAGAGTTCACACTTTCCTACTGGATCAAACATTAACTCCGTCTGCTCTCTTTCAAGGTTACCACTACCAGATGAAGATGCATGTGTTCAACAGGAAACAGTCAGACAATGCAGATCCCATCTTCTATGTGAAGCTGTACGGCTCCCACAAGGATACAGAAAATCTATTTGTTGATGTGTAAGTTCAAAAATCTAAAACTCACCTAAACGTAACAATACATGGACAAACACTGCAGTGGATTGACCCGACACCCTGTTACACACACATTCACACAGCGGCAGCTGCACTGCCTGCATGTTGTACAGTGAAGCTGTGATATAAATTTGGAATTTGAACTTCAGCCTGGTTTCTACTGACCTTTTTCAAAGTGGCATTCGCATAGATGGCAATGTACATTGAGCCGGGACTACGGGAGGAACCCTAGTGTGTGTTCTAGTTCATGTTCCTATAATTGTAGACGCACTTCTCGGCTTTCGGGCTGTTCGTAATGTGATGTCCCTAAACAATGCCCAAACAGTTGTTCACTTGGCTGCTAGATCCTCTGTCATTTTTCTGGATGCCAGACTAAACCTTGCGTCTCCCCTCTCGTCATACAGCTATGACAACACAATTGGCCTGAACCTGACAAACACCTTCCTGGTGTTTACCGAGGAAGATATTGGTGATCTGCTGAAGATCCGCCTGAGCTGGGAAGGACAATCTGACTCTTTGAACTCCATATGGAGAAACTTCCGGAAGTCGTTTTGGGCCTGGAACAGCAAGCCTCCCAAAGCTGTGTTGGAAGTTCGTCGAATTCGCGTGAAATCTGGTGAAACGCAGAAAAAGTAAGTTTATGGGGAGACCTGTGTTCTCGTGTTTAGAAAGATGGGTGAAGAATTGGCTTGAATTACTTTGATTAGTCATTCATTAAGACAATTTGTTTTTGGATTTTTTTACAGGTTTACCTTCTGTGCCCAAGACTCTGCAAAGACCGAAATCTCACCAGGGGATTCCATCACTTATGTAAAATGCCGTGATGGCTGGGAAGTGAAGCCGAGAAAAAGGTATGAAATCAATTTTGGAATAAACCATTGAACATTTGATTGAACAAACCCAAGTTAAATTCCGCTCTCTCTGATCAACAGACTGCCAATGTAGGTCCACTTTTTCAAAAACCAATGCACCGTCACCATGGGGGACCCAACGTGGATTATGGAGAAGCACCGCCTTCTCTCTTTGAGCACTTTTTCATAGGAGTATTGATCGGCGCACGGTGGAAAGGGGGCTTCAGGTCAAGGACTCTGGGACGTTCCCATTGCTTTTACGAGAGGAGGACTACGGTTTCTGTCCGCCATACGAGACAGCTGCACAGTGGCTGGCTGGCAGCTGGAGGCAGTCGCGGGCGCGTTACGACTGCCTGTGGAGTTACTGAACGTTCCTTTGTGTGGACTAGTGAAGTAGAATACCAGATCTGTGCCAGTGGACACACACACCAGCAATTGTAGTCACTGTACTGTACATTTTTAAATATTATTTATGAAAAATGGAAGCACTGCAAGACCAACGTTATTTATCAGAGCACATCCCATAATGAAGCATGTTTAATGAATTTCTTCCAGATGCAGTATTTGTATGCGTGTGAGTGTTGAATTGTATGTGTGTGTCTGTAGTGACCAAGATGTGTGCCTTTCTGCTGAGAGATTACTGATACACTGTATAACCTGAAGGAGATACCCAATCTCGTTACATGCAAGTGTCTGAGATTTTGTGCATAGCGTAACTGTATGTTGCTTATTTTTGGGGTGTGTCTGCATATACTGTAAATATCTCTTTTTGAAAAAAAAAATAAAATCAACCAATATTTGTAACCTTTTTGAACTTTGTCAGTCTTTTTAGACATCTACTTGGTGTTGAACTGTAGTGGTATTCACCCAACGTTTTGAAGTTGATTGACCATAAACTGGCTACTCGTGTGTCGTCGTGCATCTTTGTTTTTACCTTGAGATGGACTGGTGGTCTGTCCAGGGTGAACCCCATCTTTCATAAATTATCAGCTGTAATTGAGTTGAGCCCACCTAAATCAATTGCAAGGTGTTCTGTGAATCCCAGCTGACTGGGTAGGATTCACCCTGCATGTGAACAGTCCATCACAGGGACAGAAAAAAGTGAGACATTAAGAAATAAATGGAACATCAGGACAAAATGTGCAAACTTGGAAAGGACCCCCTCGAACTATCTTATTTTAAAGCACGACTATCAAATGTATCCACATTGACTATAGCTGTGATCTGATGCTGCCCTCTCACAAGAGGAGCACGTAAGAACACGCTCACAAATCCCTCGGATGAATCCCATGCCTTAATTCAAAGATGTGATTATTGTTTGATCTTCGTCTTGTCTGTACTGGATGAAGGTTTATTTCAGCGGGCAGAAAACATGCCAGGGTGTTCAATATGTCCACCATTGTTACACAAACTGCAAATGAAGCCTGTTCCACTACAATTTTAAGCTTTTACAGGAATCGATGTATAAAATGGTTTTTTTTTTAGCCTGACGTGAGTCCAGTAGTGGCTTGTAAATTAAGTTTGCTTTGTCATCTGTCTTCTGAGCTGGAAGTGAGCCCTGCTGGTGCTCAAGGTCCACAGTCCTGCATGGTTTCACGTCTTCTTTCTTTAACATATGATTGTAATGAGTGGCCCTTTATCAGGCTTTCTGCAGAGATCCATGATGACACTTTTATTAAATTCAGAAGAGTTGGATCAGGAAGACACATCTACTCCAAACAGTTGAGTCTCTCCTTGAAAATACTTCCTTGGCACAACTGATAAGAATCAGACCAGTTTCATGGCTTAACCCCAGGCTTCTAAGAACAGTATTCTTCATGCTAATCCTGTCTTTTAACATAAAGCAAATGCGCTCTGCAATCTCTCTGTGATTCGTCGAATGCGTTTTAAGTAAAAGTAATTCATCACCGCACCAAACATTCCTGAGTTGTACTGGCACATCTGTATTTGTTGATGCATGCTGAAGGAGTGAAGTGGCAACATCCTCCCCTCCCACTCATTCTTCCCATTTCTGCTTTAGAAATCTTCAGCTACGTGCAACTATGTTGTCACATCATCCTCTGCTGTCTATTTGCTGCTCAGTAATAAGAATAAGAATAATGCATTTTTATTTGTATTGCACTTTACATTTGTGAATCTCAAAGTGCTCCGTCTGTTTGAAGTCCACTTGTGTTTTTTCCCCCCGTATGTTTTTCCGATTCTAACAATCTTTTTAGATTTCACTTGATCTTGTGCAAAAAAAATCTGTCCGTGACCTATTTTCCCCCCTTTTCAGCAGCCCAGCAAGTCTGTCTGTGGTTCAGCACTGACCAACATACCACCATGTGTTGCTTTGGTGACTCACTTTAGTCATGGAGTATATTAACACCCTTAATGTCTTCTGCCTAGCCCCATATGAGAAAACCACATTCTCGTTAGTCACCGTCTGGCAGGGCAGCAAAGCCTTAGCTGGAACTTCTGAGTATTTCGCTTTAAGCATTCCTTCTACCGTAAAAAAAAAACCAAAAAGAAAACCCCAAAAAGCATCAAAAAGATGGCATGCATGTTCGAACAGTTCTATCCACCATTCACCAGCTTTTCACTGAATTCTCCATGACCACATAATGGGACAGTTTAAAGATAAAATCAAGACAGTTACATGTTTTCCCTCACCCCCCATACGTCTTGGTGTTAAGTGTAGGGGACCAGGCTTTGATTAGGAGAAAAACTGTCAGAGTCTACAGTGCAAGGCGAACCTTAGAATGGTGAGATTAAAAAAAAAAAATTGTAAACAGTGTACGACAATCATTTATTTAGGATATAGACAAACAACCTCCTGTTCACTCTCTGACAGGCCAGCAGTTCATCACAGGACAGACATCAAGTCAAACAATCTCTCACACACAGACAGGCAAGCCACAATCACTAACTGACCCCACAACATGCATTTTGCCTGCACAAATCAGCAAACAGCTGCACCCGCTCCAAGTCCAAAAGGAACAAGATCTACTTGCCAGCATCCGAATTTCTCAATGAAATCATCACTAATTTCATTAAATACTGTGAGAAGCATGGAAGCATGTCACTGAAGTTAATAAAGCTCAAATAAAGCGACTGCCCGGTGGGAGAACTGTGGAAAGTTCAGGTAGTTGGACACAAGTTCATTGTACAAATGTGACCAGTGTTTAGGTTTAAACTGGCATTTTTCCAGATGATTCAATGAACCTGCTTCTACGAATGAGCCTCCTCTCTTGGTCCAAAGTGTACAATCCAGAAAAAAATGGAAAAGAAACAAGTGTCATACCTACTAACCTCTGTGTTAGTAGGTTTAAAATCACGTCACTTCAACCATTTCAATGAAGCAAACTTACATTTTGACATGACTATACATGCATACATAAAGTATAAAAGACTTCAAATTTAACCTGATGTGATGATAAACAATCAGTTTTCTGAAAGAAAAAAAAACACATTAAGAACAGTGTTTAATAGCAGAACGACATGAGTGAAATATGTTCAAGACAAGGATCTTGATGCGATAAAACAAATAAAAAAAATCTAAATTGCTAAAAAAACAAAAAACAAAATGAAGAATCTGAGTTTCACCTCATAGAAGATGGGAATCATGACTGAGAATTGATAAAGGCATTGCTCTTTTTTCAGGCGGACACGTCAAAGTTCAGTTCATGATTACACTTGTTCTGTTGTCTGAGTTTTAATTAAGTGACTCCGTGTTGTTTTCTAAAATCAATGACCTTATCTTTCTTTCTTTCTTTTTTTTAAAGAAGTGTTTAGTTGAAGGTAGGACTCCTCATCCACTATACAAAGTCATCAATAACTGGACCCATGACTGGTTTCACCCTCTTTGATTGAGCTGACAACAACAGAGTCATCTGCATGTGATGGTGGCCTTATTTACATATCAACCCTGACATGTGTTTGCATAGGATGAATTGCAGAGGTGACTTAAACTCATGAGTACAAATATTTGAGTTTCAGGGTCGTGCGTCACACGGAGTCTCCATTGTTGGTCCAGATTGGTTGTTGCAGTCTGCGAAGGAAGCATCTGTGTTGCCGGTTGACCCAGAGTCACGTGCCCTGCAGATTAAAAGTTGCATACAATGCCTTGCGGATCAGGAATGAAAAAAAATAAAATAAAGGTGAGCGGGGGCTGTGGAGGAGCGGAGGATGAGGTCACCTCACTTGATCCCAGTGGTCGGTGCGTGCAGCTGATGGCAGCCAGGGAAAGCAACCACTTGAAGGACGTTTCTCAAATGGTTCGTGACGTCACGATGGCCGCAGTGGAAACACTTGGAGCAGAGATTGATGTTAAGCTTCCAGCGGCCTGCGCGCCACTGTACGGTGAATGTGATGTCAGCTGAGTGGTTTTGGCATGCCAGTTAGTATCTGGCAGCAGTATAAAGCACAGATGTCATATGGGCTCACACTGAGACGTTCCCGGATTTTTCTCATAATTTTCCTCATAATGAAGGTGGGCCCGACTTTTGTCTGCAGGGAATATGTTCTAACATGTGATGATTAGAGCAAACTATTTCCCTGACGTTTGAGATCTGAGAACAGTGTTTCTTACTGAAGATGTGTTGTAATAACCAATGGCTTCAGGGTGGTGCTGCCATGGAATGATCTCTGCTTTGAGAGACTTATAAGAAGAAGAGAAACCGTGAACGCCACTTTTACTATCCTGTTTAAGAAAGTCCTGACAATCACAGTCAAACCATTTCTGCAAATTAGCGGAGGTGACGATGTGATACTTGCTTCATTATAATGAGTTTGTGTGAAGGAGTCATAGTTGAATGTCTCCGTACTTCCCTCAAATCCAACTCTTTCGTCACACAACTGCAAAAGTGTTGTGATGAGTGGCAGCCGTGGCTCAGTTGGCGGGGTGGGAACCATGCCGAGGTGACCTTGGGAAAGACAGTGAATCCCAAGTGTCTCCCACTGATATGCGTGCACCTTGTATTAGTCGATCATTAGTGTGTGAAGGCATGTGTGAACGTGACTGATGACATAAACGACTTTGAGACGGCTAAAGCTGTAAATTGTGCTCTACGAGTAAAGTCTATTAAACATGGAGAAACAACAGCTCGTTCATAGAGACTGTCCAAAACTGCGCATTGTCCCTATATATGTAAAATCTCAAACATCCCCTAATTTAAGGACAATATGAGGGAATTTTAATGCTGACCCTTTGTTGAGGCCCTTCACAGCTCACACCTCTTCAACTTCTTTATTGACGTCTCCTTCTCTGATTTATTGTCACCCCTCGCATACGATCACCTTCTTTATATATCTGTGGGATGTGGTGACGTCAAAGGGAACACAGCAATCAATGATCACATGGATACCAACAGTGTTCTTTGTGGTGGGGACGTCTGTGATCCACTGTGTCATCCTATCATAAAATAGGCCTTCGGCATGAACATCCGATCGGCAACCACATGCTGTGTTTGTGATTTGTACCTGCACGCGATGTTTGTTTACAGGAGGATATATTTACACCGTAGTCCCCGTGTAGGTATGTTTTGTCAGTGTGAGAGGGAGGACGATTTTCCACCGGACCCCTCAGCCCCCTATTGGCGCACACGTCAGTGCTCGACACAGCTGTCACAGCGTCACATTTTTGTTGTTTGTTCTCTGCCGAACTGTAAAGAGAGGCCGGCGTTGTACCATGTTATGACTGGATGAGAGACACGTGGACGTCACAGCTGATTTCTGACGCAATCGTTGTTTCATCATGTTCAGGGAAGAAAAATCGAGGTTGACTTTGTGTTCAATGTATTTTCACAGTTTGCTGTGTCATAGTGGACAGAGATCATTAACAAACCTCCTCAGACCGTCGTGTATCATTTTGATAAATGGATGTGATATTTGACGATGTGACGCAATCTTATTTTTCTTCACAAGCTTTTCATGTGATCACTTGTCTCCATTAGGAAGGACTATGTGACCATTGTGTACGATCGTACTGGGTAAATCACATACATCCGTTTTAATCAAATGATATCATGACAGATATCATGTGTTGCACATATACTAAATATACATAGTTACATGTAAAGTACCAATTTAGATTTTAAATGGACATACACATTATATGTGCTCTGTTACTTTCATGTTTGTGTGTTTGCCTTAAAAAGAGAAGGGACCGTACCATCCGCCCAGCTTGGCTGACCCCAGCAGTGGATCACAGTAAGAGCATTATGGTGAGTATTTTAGGAGTGTCAATAAAAACAAGTTGTAAATCACATGAACAAGCTTTCAGTCTAAACATGGCAGGGAGGTGCTTTCTGGGTCAAGTTACGTGCTTTTGGCTGATGTTGGTCTCCCATTATAAATACAAAACCTTTATTTCAAAACGCCATCAAAATAAGACGACTTTGTCAGTCAGTGTTTGTGGTTTTTGCTTTCATTTGCCACATTGTGTGTGCAAACAAGCAACATATACACTTGATCCATGATGAATCAATAAACCTGGTTTAAAATATCTTCACACAATGCAATACATAAGAACGAGTGAGTGGTGTGAGGACACTTTCATGCTGCAGTTGAATACGTTTTGCTGAAATGTGGTTGACCCATGTAATCCAGGGCAGCTGAATGATCACAAAAAGTGATAGGGTTCAATGTCCACTGAGCAACAGGTTTGGTTCATTCATTGATTTTAATCTTTTGTATTCAGTCAAATCTGTTTCTTATATTGCAATGGAATTTAAGCAAACACCAGAATATTCATGTTGGAGCCATATGTTAGGAATTATTGTCCCACACAGCTGCGCCTGGACTTGGTCCTGACGTGTTCACTCTCTTCTGTCCTCGGTGACCCTCCTTCAGACCGGAAGTTACTGTATCATGCAGCATCGAGCCAGGACCACACACCAAACCAAAAACATGCCTCGACAGAGACTAGTGAGCCAGTTAGGTCGAGGCCAGGGCCTTCCTCTAGACCTCGCTATTTTTCCAGTGTGTATATAATTAGAACTAGTTAAAACAACATTTTGGAACTGGGCGGTTTAATGAGTGGATTCACACACATAATCACAACATATATTGAAATCACTTGTTTTAAATATGTTAATATGACCTCAGTAATTTTTGAAACTCTGGCTATGGCTCCGCTTGAGGTTGCCGTTTTAAACTGTGTTCGTCCAGGCAGCTGTGAGCATGAATCAGCATCAGTTCTCACTGGGCTTTTTTCTTCTTCAGAAATCTTACAAGAGCAGGAGAATAATCTGTGTCCTGTCCGAATGTCACATAGTTGCCACGACACCAGACAGAAAAGTCATTGCCAGTCTTGGAAGGACATTCAAACCGTGCTCAGGCGTAGGATACTGTAGCACAATGTGGGAAAACTGATTTGTTCAGCATCAGCTTTTTTCAGTTCATATGTGTCATGTTCAACGTCAGCTTCATCTCATGTAGTTCAAACTATATGCTATATACCGTGTATTTGTCATTTTAACGCCACAATGTTGTGCAACTGTTGGTTTCTTACAGCATTACAGGTTGTTTAAAAAAAATATATTTTTCCATTCCTAAACTAATCACTTAATCACAAAAGGACAGAAAAAGACCATCTCAGTGTGGGAGTCTTGGTCCAGATGACCTCCCACACAGCTGAACTTCAGCTTTGCTCTGAGTTACTCGCTGTGTATTTAACAGTTCACTGGTTACATCTGTGTGAGGCCAAGGTTAAAGGTGCAAGGTTACTTTACTTATACCCGTGGGTCGATTACTTTTTTGCAGGAAGTGGTTGCATTTGGCACGCCATAACGGGCAAAACACACACTGAACCAGACAGGCAGATACTTGATGGAGTGCGATACACATCAGGTGAAGTCAACTGAAAACGCCAGACGGCGAGTGAGCGGACCAACTGCTGTGAACAATCAAAACTATCCACTCATTTTGTGACTTGGATTCCACAGTCGGTTTGCTGGCATTTCTGACACTGCCAATAGATTTCACGTCTCACTGTATGACAGAACACCACCAGTTTTTTTAATCATGGCAAGAGATGGAATCACAGCTGCTCCTCTTTCTAAAATAGCACCGTGTCTACCCACCTGTGCCTGTATTATCCATGTTGTTGTTATTTCTCAATCTTACATTACTTTTTTCTTTGTTTTTGTTGTTATTCTTTTTTTAATTAGTAGCCTGTTGTGGTTTTTATGACTCGTGTGTTGGAGCAGGTTGTCCTGTTCTTCCAGGGTTGGCGGTTCACATCTTGACAAATCATGTCCACATACCAAGGCTGGGATAAGATAGAAACAAATTGTAGCCAATGGCTGTGTGGTGTGTATCTGACGGAAATTGTAAAGTGCTTTAAAGCCGCAGAGGTGAAAAAATATCCCTTCTAAAAAGCAATCTGTTGGTATTAACAACAGAGATTTGGTCAACTAAAACTCAGGTCATTCATGAGTCGCTCTATTACTTCTGCTCATCCTAAAATCAAGTCTTAACCTTCAATGAAGTGCAAGAACACAGAAGCTTTGTTTAGTTTAGTTTAGTTTAGTTTAGTTTAGTTTAGTTTAGTTTAGTTTAGTTTAGTTTAGTTTAGTTTAGTTTAGTTTAGTTTAGTTTAGTTTAGTTTAATTTAGTTTAGTTTAGTTTAGTATTTTGTATTTTGCATTTCCCAAAGTAACACAGAGGACATCCCTGTTCAAAGGAGAAATGGTCTGAACGATATGATTCCCCCTACTGGGACACACACAGCCTCTGATGCTGGTCGATTCTCCTGGCATCAGAAGTGTAGGTTGAGACTTTCTCATGGGAATGAGCCAGACGAGTGTGAGGAATCCGGAGAAATGCCCTTTTAGTAGAAAGAGTGTGTGTGTGTGTGTGGGGGGTAAACTATAATCTGCTGACAATAGGATTTATGTAATTCTCGCAAAAGGGTAGCTTCAGCCCTCCGTCTGTGGTGAATTATTTTTGAGCAGTCACAGTGATTTAGCTTAACTTGTCAAACCACGCAACTTGAAATCAGCTTATGCATTTACAGTAACAAATACAGTCTGGGTATGAGAAAGCAGGTCAGTATATAAGGATCAGTAATGGGATAAATAACCATTCTAAGTGTCTTAGCAATGCTTGTGTTCCTATGGAACACTAATTTTACAGTCTTGTGATACTTTAAAGGGAGTTGTGTATTTTGAGAGTGATTAAAAATGGCAAAAATATTTCTGTGCCAGTTCTCTAAACCTGTCAGGAGTTTCACGGGAAATGGCTGTGAACTCACTTGCTCTTTGGGTGCGGTTGCACTCAGCACTATCTAACGGTTGTTTGCACACTTCCAAGCAACTATACAACTTCCTTAATGACTTTGCACATGCACTATTGGTGGTTTAAGGCCAATTCTTCAAGAAGGTTTGGATCTGACCTGACCGCCGCAAGATTACGGCACTTTAGCCTGCATAACGCACTAATCAGCTTTATGAGGAATGGATGAACCAAAAACACATACGTGTTTGTGTTTGAAGTCGAATCTGCATGTGATTCCCAGTCTACGCATACATATTTCAGTGCAAATACCACATTTACTCTCAGATATAGTAATCCTTGCACCTGAACTTATGCAGCAACGATTTGGGCCGCTGCGCTGAACCTAATCCGTGAAGCGTATATGAAGGAATTTGGCTTTGATGTCACATGGTTTGATTCAAATGATTTGAAGATTGACGCTGTACAGTAGATCAAACACACCGGAGTGTCTACAGTCAGCAGCAGACAGATCCCACCTCAAAGGGAACTTCACTTTTCATCAGACCCACACTGCTGTAAAATGAGGATTTACTGTTAATCTTTTAATACCAATACCATGTTCCAAATGCACAGTTTTTTTTTCTCATTGGAGAAGACAACAAAGAAGGCTACTAAGTTCATCACACACCTGTAAAACTTTTGCATGGACCAAAGTCAACCATTCAGAGCTATTTATAGACTGTAATTCAAACTTTTGCGAATCTTTATTGTGAATGTAAATGAAAGGATTCCACTTGACAGCACTATTCTACTGATTCATCAACCCCCTAAACCTCTTTCAATCATGTTCACCCATTCACACAGACACAACAATGCACAGAGTTCAGTCCATCCATTGGGAGCCACTGGGAGTCCAGTGTCTTGCTCAAGGACACTTTGACACATGGGGGATCAGACCTGCAGCATTCTGAATGAGCGGCGACTCGCTCTACCAACTGAGTCACGGTCACCAGAAAACATCTCAGCCAGGTGTCGTCAAGAACCTGGGAAGTGAGCTGGTTTTAAATTATGTGCCTTTTGGGCATTTTGGAGCATATTGAAATGTGTTTGGAGCAAAAGTTGGAGCGATCGGCTCCAAAAATACTTGAATCAACTTGAGCAAATCTGTCCCAAATCAATCCACTCCACTTCAGCAGCAGAAACAAATTAAGAACACAAGAAAAAAGATGTGCAGATAAAGAAGAGACTGGGAATGTAAATCAAGAGGCTTTTACGACTCTTTCATGCCTGCAGAGTTAAGTTATTTGAAGCAAATTCCTGCATCTACCCTCTGGGGCCTGCCTGCACCTGCTGTTCTGCAATGCTGTGTTGGAGGACTTTTTCAAAAATGTTTTACAATACATTAACTGATTTATATGTAAATGTTCCTATTTAAAAGATGTGTATTCATTAACTATCAGGTGGCTCAATGTGGAAGACTTGTGCTTGCTTTCTTTTGTTTGATGTGCAAATACCAGAGCAATATCCCATCAATAAGCCACTGTTGTGCTTCACAGGGAAAGATTTTACCCAAACGTGACAGTGCAGTTAGCAAAATAGCTAAGTCCACAAACAGGTTAAATGACGAAAAACAATTGCCTGAATTTTTGTTGTTGTTGTTGTGGGAGATGTTCTGTGAAGGAACCACATTAAATCCTTCCTTCTGAAGCAATTTCCTGGGAACTTGTAGAAACGCTTACGATCTTCAGTTGTTTTCAAAAGATGGATCGCCAACTTCCTTTAAACCTGGTGACACAAGAAATGATTTCAATCCCTTTGCGGGCCGATGAGGCACACATCTTGTGAGTTTCCGCCTGGAACAGTAATGCTACGTGGGTGAATTGGAAACAACAGAATAGCCAAAGAAAAGAATCAATGAAGATCATTTGGAGGACAGCACTTGAACAAAAGGGACAACAATTGTCTGAAATAGAAAAAAAATAATCACGCATCTGCTCTATATTAGTGAGATAAAGGCAGTTGTAGCCTTTAGACTGCATGTTCTGCTTATCATAATCAGAACTGTTTGAATAACACTTGGTCTAACACAGACGCAATCATATACTAACATTTAATATGCACTATGGCACGCGAAGCTATTAAAACATGTTTACTATATCAATTTAGTGTAAATAGTCTTCTCTTCTCCCAGGTATCAATCTCAAAATTATTCTCTATTTGTCTGTGAAGGATTTAAAGCTGTTTGTATTGTAAAGAGCAAAAAGCAAAGGAAAGAAATGCTACAGCGTCCGACAGCAGTGTTTTTTCCTGATGTTTTGATTGAATCATCTGTTTAACCTGAGGCTATCCTGGAAAGTGAAGGAACAGCAGGTGATGAGTTTTGGCACTCGATTCCTGTTATGAGAATACATTTTGTTCCTTTGGAGATTGTTTTAACAAACGTCACCTGGAGAAGCTTTGGGAATGCAGTCACTGCACTGTGGGTCCCTCTGATCCTGATAAATCATCTTCAAGCTTCGGGTGCCACCAAGAAAGCCACTGTTGGTGTGCTTTTAATAATGTTTCTCAGTTAAGGATGTATCATCAATGTACACAAGCTGTATATTTTTATTCGTTTTTAGCACTTCGATGACACATCAGCTGTCAGTGTTGTGTTAATCGATCTGATGATCAATTCTTTCAAAAAGCTGCTATCTGATCACTTTGTTGGTTTGAAATATGATGAGATGAATACCAAACATACAGATAGTAGCAGATGGTGCAACATTATCTGGAGTGAACCAAACACACAGATTCAGATTTTCAAGATGTTACTCGACATGCTTTTGTATTCTTAAAATAATGTCTCTCCAACAATTCGTTGCACAAAACAATTTAAGCTTTATCCAAGATTATGTTTCTTTAGCAGAGAAAGACAAACTATATCAACTAAATAATAAGTAGGACTTTTTATGGGTAAAAATGCTTAAATTCTTAGGGCAGATTGGAAGCAATGGTACCGTGACACTTGATCCCATTTGATTTGAAAGTTCATGGCATTTCAAAAGTGTCCTTGACGTCCACACAGGATGTGAAACATGTGCATGTCCAAGAAAAAGAATAAAACCCCAACCATTTGGCCACCCCATCTCAGCCAACTTTCATGCATCAAACATGCTGTGAATAATGATAAATTCCTCAGTCAGATATTTTTCATGTTTAAAATGCTCAAAATAAATGATCAGTCAACAGGAGTCACAGTGAACGGTAACAGAGAGCAGTTTGGGATCAGTCGTTGAAAACGTTGTACCTGTTTTCCCAAAGTAATGAGTAACTCACAGAACCTTGTAGTTGTCGCTTCCATGATAATTTCATAATGGTTGTAAGATAATAAAACTTACTGTTGTATTGCTGCAAAAGGCAGTATCCAGTAAAGTCAGCTGCTGTAAAGATTTATAAAAAGAGTCTGGATGCTTTATGGGTGTGATGCTGCTTTCTACAGGAGAGAGCATTTAACACATATTTCCCTCTAGAAATGGTTGGAAAACAAATTCAAACTAATCCTAAAAACTTTTCCATGAGCCTATACGTTGAAGCACTAAACTGTTTACTCATGCATTAACCCATGAATGTGTTGCAGAAAACTATATAATGAATCCTCAGAAGATGCTATTAATCCCTGGGCAGCTATGAGCAAACACACTCCTTCTGCGTCTCCAGGAAATCAACTTTGCTTCAGTTATTCTAAACCAGGATGTTGCAGACTCCTGCAAAATGTTTCAGAGGGAAGGTGAAAAGAAGTTCACATGAAATCAGAACTCACAAAAATATTTATTTTTATTCACAGAATTCGTGCACAATTCAAAGATCCCTCGATAAAACGCACAATAAGCCTTAAGATTAGTTAAGATTAACTCCTGCACGGCAGAGATATAAAGCAATTTTACCGCCTGTGCATTTAATGAATCCGAAAAATCCTTTACAATGCTTTTTTAAAATTTAATCTTTGGTATGCTGAGCATGCCGGCTCCAGAGGATATGAGAATACGACCTGTAACAAAGAGCCCGAAACATAAATTTAGCCTAAATTATCACATGATCGTGGTCAGCCGATGTCTGCCGTGGGCTTAAGCTTAGTACTTTTAATCACCACATGTGAATGCAAGGAACAATCCATTACAATATGGGTGGAATTTTTTTCATGTGTTATCGATCATTAGAAGGCTATTTGCCTAAAAATGGGGATTTTGTTTTGGGACGGAGGCATTTAACACATTTCTCTCATGTTGTTTTGTACAGTCCAAGTGCACAGCTTCTGATTGGCTGACAGACTCAACCCTGATCATCGAGGGACCGCAAACAAACTTCCGTCAGAGCAACGTATGATCTTTACAGTCAAAACATATGATCACCGACATGTCGGAACAACAGAGTGGCATTCGTAACATAGCACACGAGGGATCGAGAGACATTTGTGAAAAAACAAAAAACAAAAAAGACAAACAAAGATGGGAATATGTCGCTTTTCAAACTGTAACGGGGAAACATCATCCACAAGCATGGTTCTTTGTTTGTACGTTGAAATATATTAATCAAGAAAAGTACACATTTGGTCTTGAAAGTTTTGAGAGAAATGGTATGAGCATGGTTGGTATGAGCTGGATTCCTTCAGTTTTTCTTTTCCTTTTTTTTTTTTTTTTTTTCTACGAATACTTGAACGTTGGTGTCATTCAAACATAGCATAATAAAAAAAAGAAAGAAAAGTGCTCCACATTTGCATACTGCTGGTATGTGTTGCCACTTGCCCCGGTGATCACTTACCTTGAAAATATACTTGAAATATAGGCCGCCGACTGCTGCGCTCTTTTAAACGGGCGTACATCATTTTTATGTTCTCTCATTTGGCTGCTGAATGTTTTTCAAGTGAGAAACTTATGGATGGGATCATTTCATTCCCGTGAAGTTTTGAGAGAATGTTCCTGAAAAGCTGAGGGTTAAAGAGGAGTGAATTGAAAATCCTTCTCCCAGTGACAGACCTAAAATAAACATGAGCTGACCTGGAGGAGTGTCTGACTGATGGAGTTACCTCTCACAGTTTACTACAGGTCATTCCTCTTTCGTATTCAGCATCAAATTGAGCCCCAGTGTTTGATATTATACAGTTCATTTTAATGGATGTGGATGACCTCAGTGAACTTCAGGGTGAAATTGAAATGGGACTTTTACAAGTGATGGCTACTCATTCCTTCATTTCCCCCATTCTGTTATTTAATTAGTCATTCCTCTCTCATCTCTTTTGCACCCTGTTTATTCTGGACAAGGAATTCCTGCTCTTGTTTTTTTTTTTTTTTTTTTTATTCTTGCGCTTTGTCCTGCTCTTCCCCGTAATGCACTTTCTGAGGAAGTGCAGTCCTTGGTCGTACAGATCTCCAAGGAGAACTCTGGCTAATTAGCTGAATTTGAAGTGTTTGCTTTTGTTTGTAATCTATTTTCATTTTCTACACCGTCTGTTTTCCCTCTACATCAGAATCTGGCTGTACACATGTCCTTCAAAAGCGGTTTCGGTTATGTCATCAGACGTTCCTTCAGTGGCTTTATTATGGAGAGTTCACCTTCTTGACCTTTGCTCCCTCCGGTACATGTGGGAACGGACCCCCCCGAGCCTGACTGCATGTTATGGTATTCTGTGGGAATCCACACTGAGTAAGAAAGAGAAACAGCCGTGTCTCGGCTTGACATATATTATGCAACTCCTGATGTCATATGACATGATGAGTTCGCACCTCAAATTACACTTGCGGTGGGACATCTGCGCACATACCTTAACCCAGTCACGCTCATGTACAGCGTCCAACCCAGCAAAGCGGAAGGAATCGAACAAGCCTCCGGTGCAATGTGCCTCTGCGCCGCGCCGACACAGCCGTGTCACCCGTGAGCAGAGACAGACTTGGGATGAGGGATTTCCCCCGGTATTGTTTGTTTTGTGAATGAATGAGTAGCATACAATGGCGTGGCACAGAAGCTCAAGAGACACAAGGACGTGAGCTTTGGGAGGAGAAAAAAAAATGCCTGACTGGCGCATAACAACAAATGGTAACCACTTCCGCCTCTGGGGGTTGGTTGTTACTCATGAAATAGTATTTCAGAAAGAATGAAAAGAAACCGGGGAAACTGAAAGGGAGCGGGGTTGGGGAGAGAAAAAAAAAAAAAGCACAAACGTGTTGATTGGCTCAGGGAGGGTGCCTGATTCTAGGCCCATTGTGATTGGCTAAGAGGTATGGCCTCACCTTAAAAGAGGGTTACTGCAGTTCATTGACGTTGAGATTTCCGTTTGGGTTTGTTGGTGCGATTGCAAAACGTGCGTGCACCACAAGGACATGCCTTTCTCATAAGTAGCAGTCATTATGGCATGTACAGACACCAATCCGTGCATTCCTGACCCCCTCAGTCACTATTGTACAGCTGCCTTACATTTTACCTTCAAATTCAGGAGAAACAGTGACATTTTTGTTGATTGCCTTTCTTGAAAGTTCAACAGCTATTGAGCCTGGATGGTTGTTTTAACAGAAATCCACAATGCATCCATATAGATATCGATTTTTTTTTTTTTTAAAACACCAAAAAAAAAAAAAAAAAACCTCGGCACCAAAGCAGCCAGCTTAGCTCTCAGTGGCACCATTCAGGCATTCAAATCTGACAGGCCGTGTGTCAACATAATCAGCAATGGCAAGGGAAGTATTCACTTGGAAAACCTCAATGAGGAACCATAAAATCCGCATTCAAGCTAAATTCATTTGTAGGCATGTACACATTCCCACTGTGTGTAGTGAAGCCACCCCCCCATGCCAATTCTAACCTTAACCCTGACCCCTTCCTCTCTTTCACTCTCTCTCCCTCTTCTCTCGAACAAACCAAAAACTGACCCTAATCTGTGGGCCGTGACACTGTGCTCCTTTTGAATGTTAGCCACTGAATGTGTAGCACTTAGTCAAACAAAGGGACTTTGTGTCAAATCCAACTTCAGCGCTCGGTGGGAAAGTGGCCGCGATGAGTTATTTCCCCATCAAACTTCACTTTGATCTCAAACTTAGTGGGAATCATTCGTGATGAGCCTTTACTACTCGGGAAATGAGTTCAACAACCAGTCACCCATTTTGTCCTGCCGCTACGTGAGCGCCGCAGTAGATCAGCGCAGCCTGCATGTGGCCGAATTACCAGCAACAGCGCTGATAGGAGGTCCCCTCAGTTCCCACGTGAATGCAGGCAAAGTCCACAAAGCTACTTTTGAAACGGATCCTGACACAGTTTCTTCACTGTGACTTTGCAGCTGCAAACCCCCTCCTGAACCCGTGAACAGCTCAGACGTTCACAGGGTGCAACGTGCCGGATAGGATGAAAAGGATACAGCTTCCCATCCCAATCGGACTGAAGCTGCTTCATCAACCGACCAGAAAAATCACTGTTGCAATTCCCTACTCTGTAACGCTGGACACATAGTGTCCAACACCAAGCTGTGCATTTTGGTTAAATCCCAAAATTCCTGTATTTTCACAATGAAACACAAAGTGCTGATACAAAAAAGTCATACCTCTGCATGCAACTGATAACTGAAAAGGATTCTGTAGAATTGGTGCTGCTCATACAGCCAACATGAATAAGCTTTTTTTCCCCCCCTCATAACCACATAACAGCCACTGAAATCATGTGTACAACCTCGTGGACAGTGGCAACCTCGAGGTTTGCTCATAAACTCGACTCCTTGTTTCTTATCAGAAAGGTGATATGGTGTGTCAAATCAAACAAGCGGATCACATGATCCATTGCCATGATGACTCCTGAACAGCTGCCAAAGTGATACGTCGTTTTTTTATGTGTCTGTATATTCCGCAGATCAGAATCTAACTGGAGGCCCAGTTCACAATGAATTAAGGTACTGATAAAGTAAGGACATCTGTAGCTCTGGGTGTAAAACGCATTTCTTCACTCCTAAAAGCATTTAGACATTGTTTTCTTAAGTTTGATTTAATTTAAGTGAGAGATACAGAAAAATTAATCCAACTGAAATCCAATTTCCGCAGATCGATCCCAATAAATCTTCCACTCTGCCCTTTCGAGCGACATCACCACCGGGGAAGTGTGGAAATCCAGAATGTTTCTGTGAATTTTTAAAACAATACAAGGCTGTCATCAGATCGCCTGCTAAATCTCCTATAGTTTGTCTTCACTGTAGGAAGCGAGGCTGCTTGTAAAGTGAATCTAAAACAACAGATTTGGCTCAGAGGTCTCAGAGTGCGTAGAATCGTGCCAACAACAACAGAAACAGGATTGATTTGCTGCCCTGCAGTAATGATTTGAAAAGTAACTCGGTACAGTCAGAATGAATGTGAGCAGGATTTGCATGCTGATCAAGATATGCCTGAGGAAAATGCTTCATTTGTAGCATTGATGTCATCTTGTCAACATTTAATATGCATTTTAGGTCATTTTCATTAATTCAAACTGTGGTGTTTGATGTAGTTTCCCTATTAACATATCTTTATTTGTTATTACCAAAAAAAAAGTGTCTTTGGGAATGTATGATCAGTGATGATGGTTCAGGTTTATTTCCACTGAAAACTTAAAACTATTTCTCAAAGAAACCTCCTGTACGCAGGTTAACAGTTCTGCACTGACTCAACCTGCGACACATTTGTGGATGAGGCTGTGAGGAAGAGAAAGGCAACAGAGGTTTATAACGTGCGTTAAGGGAAGTGCAGATTGAGCTGCTCGACTCTTACTGAGCTGCTGGAGAGCACGGCTGTCCAACTATCTGTAATCAATGTTCGTACTCTCAAAAGACACAGAAGGAGAGATTTAAGCTCAGATTTGGGGAAAATCAGTAAACATGATTTTCACATACAAAGGCACATAATTTATACACATACTGGACACATTGGAGTTTTTTGTTCTTTTCTCTTTCTTTTATTATCTTTCTCTGTTTTTTCTCTTCCTTTTTCTGTCTTCTGTGTTGCAACCATTTAATTCCGATATAAAGAAGCTTTGAACTCAGGAATTTGTGATTATCTTTCTGTTGTCAGTTTTTCTTGTGAATGATACATATTGGAAGGTTTTTTAAAAAAAACAAAAAACTAAACTTTTTAATAGTGTTTTTCAGCTAATAGCAACAGCAAGACAAGTTATTGTATTGGCGAAGAAGAATAAAAAAAAAACCCAACTTCCATTGGTGCCGACAATGCACGGTGGCAGCATTCATAAAGGACAGCATGAAATGCATTGCCATGGAATTTATTTCAACCATATTTTCTGATGTTTTTGTTCTCTGAGAACCAACTGTTCCATTTAGTATGTTTTCACACTTCAATGCCTCCAAAATGTGGATTTTTTTTTAATTACTTTTGATTTGACACAGACGAAAATGGAGAAGATTAATAAGATATCAGTATAATTGTTTGAGCTCCTAGCAGTATACTCTTTCTGCACTAAAACAAATCAGGAATGAGAACTTTCATACATTTAATAGGACACACTGATAACCTGGACCCCAATGATTGCCTCTCAACCTGCCTACAAATGTCAATGCATGATAAAGCATTTTTACCTTAAAATGCGTCATCGAAAATCCAAGTTACATTGGCTGCTTCAGTCTCGTGACTGTCAACTTGCATTTAAACTGTCTGTAGCATATTTTCTGGGATTCATTCTTCAAATTAAAGACCCTTATGGGAAGCGATGCAGTGTCTGACACCCATGAAATATAACCCTTCCACTATGTTTAGTCAGATCAGATCGGGCTACATGCGTATTTCAGTTCACACTGTACAAGCTGGCCTAGTTCTCACAATGTGACAATGAATGAAAAATGATCCGTTATCATCTAAATTGAGCTGCACGCTTCACTCTCCTTTATCAAAAATGAAAAGTTAATGATGGAAATCTGCAGGTAGTTGGCGAGTGACTCATGCCAGAGATGAATTTACTGTTGAAACAAAAGCCAAAAGCTCAGGTCTGATCAATAAATCATCACAGAGATTCATCTCAGGCTCTTTTTGAGAGACAATGAACCTTTTGACATCAATCGAAACTTGTCATACTGAGAACCTTCTCCAACAGAGCAGGTTACACAGCCAGCTGAAGACCTCCCAGTTGTCTGGAGCATAATTAGAGGGTATACATGTACATTATCACGGGGAATTCCTACAAGTTGCTGCATGTGCTGTAGCAAATTAATGCTAATGCTAAGAGCTTACCGTTATAGCAAGAGAAACATTAATTATATAATAAATATATTATAAACACAACCTGTCTGACTGAAGGAGTGAGTTTTTTTAGGTCCATATTTACTTGATTAAAAAAAAAGTCATATCGATAGTTTTCACCTTGGACAAAAAACAAACAGCAAGATAGAGTGATTGTTAAAAAAGTATGCAAGATACCGTTATTGTAAAAAAAAAAAAAAGCATGTGAAATAGTATTCTTTATTCAGGAAAAGGAGGGACTATTAAGACCACACTGTTCAAGGCTCTCAGTCTGTAGAAAAAATGCCCCACTGGGAAGTTTTTCACCCACAAATAAAACATTTTGTGCTTGATATCATTGTGGTAGCAAGAGGGGGGAGGAATGCCCTCATCAGGTCAGACTGTTCAGAAGCTTTGGCGTGATGAAGCTTTTGTTCTTTGTGACACAAAGTTTGGCTGCAGCTGAGACTTATCGGAGCGATTGTGATGCGTGTGTGGGAGAGAGAGAAAGACAGACAGAGAGAGAGAGAGAGAGAGAGAGAGAGAGAGAGAGAGAGAGAGGGAGAGACTTGTCTGCCGCTTTGCGTGGCAAATTAAAAGCCAGACAGACAGGCAGAGTGGTGTGATATCAAGTCTATCTCTCCGATGGCTGAACTCACACACGCACACACACACCACAATCACCTCATATGCATCACACCATTTCTCACCAATTGGATGTCAGGAAGTCTCTAATAACAACCTTTTTTTCTCTGTGTGTGTGAGAGAGAGAGAGAGAGAGCGAGAGCGAGAGAGAGAGAGAGAGAGAGAGAGGGAGACATTAGTACAGTAGCTGACATATGTCTGCCTACTTTGCTTTTCTTCTGAATCCAATTTTATATTATTTTTCTCAATAAAATGTAAATTTCTTCATGGTGACACCGTCACCTGTTCCCACGCAAACTCCATCTCCATCTCCACCTTTCCACTTGTGCATAATCTGCTGCAACACTTAATTTGCTACTGATAGGAGACATGCATCTTACATGTCTGTATTATTATTTTTTTCCATCCATCCAACCATTTGGACTGTAGGAGGAAACCGTAGTACCCAGAGGAAACATGCATGGAGAGAACATGCAAACTCCACACAGGAAGGCCCTGGGTCAAACCCACAACTTTCTTGCTGTGAGGCGAATGCGTAAATGGTGTGATTTCCCTTTCCACAGGGTGGGACCCCTGAACTACGGAAGTATGGAGACGATTGATGGGTGGATGGAGCAAGACGACTTCCTTGTTGCCATTATTGTCCAACTAAGTGTCTCTCCTCACCACATTCACAGACAACAATATGAGCATTGTCAGCACTCTCTACAATGTGGACATGTTTTGTTGGCTGGAAGTTTGCATTACAGAAGATAAATGTTTACTATTTGTTTTCAGTAAATGTGCGTTTACCGTCATGAACATTTTTGTTCAAGAATCCTTTACAAAGTCACAAACCAAATATCCAGTCACGGATTCTGTTCAGTATTTTAAATGAAGCATTCCTCTGTAATCATAACCACTACATATCATTTAGCCACACCCCTTCTTAGGCCGAACGCCATCGATCCTTATGTTAGAGGGAGGGGTTGAAAGTGGATAAGATGTGCTGGTGGAGGCAAAGTGAAAGAAAGTGGATGCACACAATGACAGGACGAAATCGTAAAGCTGCTGCTGGAAGGCAGTTAACGATGAACTGCGTGCAGCCAATGTATAATTAACAAACATTTGCGAAAGGACCACAAAACATTAAGAGAGGAATGAAACAGATATGCCAAGTTAAACTGTACAACCTGTCCTCAGCAAAGTGTCTCTGATTACAGACTTTATTCACCTCAGATAGCAAAGACCAGACAGGTTTAATTGTTCCAGGTTGCAGTATTAAGGGAAGGCTAGCTGGAATCATCGGTTACGCATTGAACTTTCCAACAGAAGGGAGTGGAAAAGTGTGTGTGTGTACAAAGGATTTTAAGTAGGGAATGAGTAACAGGTATGCGGGGAGGAGCAGGATCAGGTGATGTGCTGGGGCGGAAACGCGGCAGGATTACTGACAGGAGACCGTTGAGTTCCTGTTTCTGCTCATAGGAGACGTGTCCACGTTAAATTACACTGCAATAAAACGGTTTTCTTCTCAAATAGCTGTGCTTGTGTTGTTACTTGGTGCTGATTATTCTGTTTGAATGGAGGTTCTGTTTGTGCACTGTTTTTTTAACCAGGTAACCAGATATCTTTTTTTTTTTGTAGCTTAGCTGCTCTGTTGTGTGTGTTGTTGTTTGTTTTGTTTTGTTTTGTTTTGTTTTGTTTTTTTAATAGTGAAACACAGTTGATTTGAAGGCAGCTGAAGTCCAGAAAGCTCAATGTTACTGAATGCAGAGCTTAAGAGGCAGCTGTAAAACAAACTGGTAGAGTCGGCGTGGCTCTTACTGGTTGATACCTTCTGCTTTCACAACAGGTTTTAATCTGCCCTGATATTTTGTGAGTAGATTGTCTGCATTCTAAAGTGCACTAAATGTGAACTAAAGGGAGAATTTTTTGATTAGCTTATTCACTTCATTTCAGTCTCACTCCTGACATGAATTTGCAGCAAAGTTTCTCTGGGGAGCTTAAGGAAAACACTGAATTGGGTCATTTTTGTTGCTTGAATCCTGATGCAGGAAGAGACACAGTAGGTGTCATCAGTGGAGAGAGTTATTATAAATGCAGTCTTTCGTTGCTTGTTGCGTCGTGACGAGTCCTGCTGATGTTTGTTGCTGTGTCGTCGTACTGCAGCTTTACACTGAAGTGATGTGAAAACTCTCACTTTCAACCTTTGTCTGAGGGGAAGCGGAAACATACCTCTGTTTCAGTTCTGAAACAACCGCAGAGTGAAACAAACAGCTTGCTTCCCCTTCAAGTGTTGTTCTTCACACGGGATACGCTCGTACTGAACCATCATTTGACACCAGCGACACCCTGCAGAGTGTCTGCTATCAGCTTGCTCTCGGGTTTTAGTCTTAAAATATGCATTCCCATTGTTTTTAAGTGATTACTTTTTAAGTTAAAAAAAAACACCCAAAAAACATTTATGTTTCACCTATTATTGAGATTTGGTTCATTAACTAAAAGCTTACCCTACTAAAACAATTTGACTGCAGTTTCCTGTTGTCCGAAACACAATTTATCTGCGCTTTCGCGTTCCACGTCGATGTCCAAGTCATCATTTTTAACACCCCAAGAGCAATTATGACGCTATTAATAGGGTCATACAGTCGATCTCATTTTACATTTACTATTTAAGCCTTGAGCTGACACCCATCCAGGACAGCTTAAGTGACAGAGAGTCAGTCTAAACATCAATCTGTCAGTATGACGTCTATCTATCCACCAGGGCGCAACACTAAAACAACAAAACAGTGTTTGATGACTGTGTCATGTTCAGGTTCGTTTGAGACTTCATATTTTATCAAGGTGTGCAGTTCATTGGTGGGCTGATAAGTGATTAACCTACGCTGACAGAATTAGCAAGCTCTCATCATTTGCATGATGAAAACCAATTTACATGACTGGCACCTTTCATATGTCATTGGTCGTGTGATAATAGAGAACGAGGCTTCGTGTAACGTCAGTTGGAGTTTAATTACAGGTATGCGACAGACAAAAAAAAACACACACACAGGTAAGAGTCCTCGAAGTCAGATATTTGTTCTGTGAGTTTGCATGTTATTACTGTGTTCATCTTCATCCTAAAATCCGGAGACATGCTCATTTGGACCGGTTTCCCTGAAAAAAGTAGTAAATACAAACAATACATTTATAACTAAGATTATTTCATACTCTCCCAATAAAAATGAAATGAGATTGCTAACTTTAGCCAGACTCCAAACAATCACAAAATTCTGCATGATACAGGAGATTGTGTTCGACCATTTCCCTCTTCAGTTTGACTGTGATAATGGTTAACGATGTCGAAGTTCTTTTTCTACCCTTTTGAAGTTGGCTGAGTTACGTCTTGTTTGTGACCCTGCCAGTCGTGGAACGCTGCTTAAACATGAGCTGGCCCAGCTTCCTCCTTCTCTAAACTGAGGACATGCTGACCTCCGTCTACTGTACATGTTGCGCCCACGATCCTACAACCCCACTTCAAATAACCCAAATGAAATCAGACTGTCTGATCTCAGCAGGGAGGTTAAAGGATACTTAAAACAAGTTCCTTAACTCATTGCACCTGTGAAACTGTGTGTGGCAACTCAAAGGATTCCTTATTAGCAGAGACCATAACGTCCTGAGATCAGATGATAAGAAATGTCTTCTTGTTGCAGGGACTTTAATATGAATCATTGTGCATCATGCCTACTGGAAAGTTATCTCTTTGACTCATGCATATTGAAACTTCTGAGAACCAAATGTCTAGTGTCACTACTTGTACTGAACCCTTATCTTGAGTGAATCACTTATAACTTTGAATCACTCACAGTGAAACTCTGTTTCTGGTATGAAGTATTCCACACACTTCATTAATATACTTTATAGGAAAATACAGTTCACGAATACATCGGGTACAGTTGCAGATTAAAACTCTGTGAACAGGACAGAGTGTCCAGATTATGTGACGTCACATTTGATGTTACACAGCAAAAGATTATGAAAACATAATAACATACAATGCTTGGCCTTGTGTAAATGAGGAGGGGGAAAAAAAAACCAAAGCTTAGAGTAACCTTTAGAAAATGTGTGTTACAACACATTTTCTACCCCGATTAAATAGTTACCTGTGCTTTAAGGTTTTGCAATGTG
Source organism: Blennius ocellaris (assembly GCF_963422515.1). Lineage (NCBI taxonomy): Eukaryota > Metazoa > Chordata > Actinopteri > Blenniiformes > Blenniidae > Blennius > Blennius ocellaris. The sequence continues at coordinate 8,763,255 of NC_137656.1, forward strand.
CTTATGTAAGATTAGGCTGCGTGTTAATCTCCATTACACAGTGAAATACCAGCAGTTTCCATTAAAAACATGGGACTTTGCAAAACAGAGAGCCTTTGTGACTGTGACAATATTTCTGTCTCTACTCACGAGAGAGTACGTCTTCCCTCTTGGATTAGAAATAACGTATTAACTGTTCATGGGAGGATAATTGACAACTTACATCAGGAGACTCCTTATTGTGCTCATGCTTTTGCACAGTTAACCACTGGAAATCACCAATTCAGATTGATTAAGCCAGTATTTGTCCAAGTATGCCCCATATACTCCCCCTTGAACTGCAACCTTATCGTGGTGGGGGAGTTTGCGCACCCGAATGACCCTCGGAGCTATGTTGTCGGGGGGCTTGCCCCCCCAGTAGGGTCTCCCAAGGCAAACAGGTCCGAGGCGACGGGTCAGACTAAAAGCAGTTCAGAAAACCCCCATGGATACACGCAAGAGGAGCAAGGTGACGTCGCCCGGTTTGGCGCAGCCGGGGCCACACCCTGGAGCCAGGCCCGGGGTGGAGGCTCGCACGCGAGCGCCTGGTGGCCGCGTTCTTGCCCGCGGGACTCGGCCGGGCTCAGCCCGAAGGGACGACGCGGGCCCCTCTTCCTCATCCTCCTGTGGACCCACCACCCACAGAGGCTGCCGTAGGGGTCGGGTGCAGCGTGGATTGGGTGGCAGTCGACGGCAGGTGCCTCGACGACCCGATCCCCGGACACGGACTCTGGCTTTTGGGACATGGAATGTGACCTCGCTGGGGGGGAAAGAGCCCGAGCTTGTGAGGGAGGTTGAGAGATACCGGCTAGATATAGTCGGGCTCACCTCCACTCACAGCTTGGACTCTGGAACCCAGCTCCTCGACAGGGGCTGGATACTCCACTTCTCTGGAGTTGCCCGCGGTGTAAGGCGGCGGGCTGGAGTGGGCTTGCTTATTGCCCCACAGCTCAGCCGCCACGTGTTGGAGTTCACCCCGGTGAACGAGAGGGTTGCGTCCCTACGCCTACAAGTAGGGGACAGGTCTCTGACTGTTGTCTCGGCCTATGCACCGAACAGCAGCTCAGAGTACCCAACCTTCTTGGAGTCCCTGGGAGGGGTGCTGGATAGTGCCCCAACTGGGGACTCCATTGTTCTCCTGGGGGACTTCAACGCCCACGTGGGTAATGACAGCGAGACTTGGAAGGGGGTGATTGGGAGGAACGGCCTCCCCGATCTGAACCCGAGCGGTGTTCTGTTATTGGACTTCTGTGCCAGTCACAGCTTGTCCATAACGAACACCATGTTCGAGCACAGGGGTGTCCATAAGTGCACATGGCACCAGGACACCCTAGGCCGGAGGTCAATGATAGACTTTGTGGTCGTGTCATCTGATCTCTGGCCGCGTGTCTTGGACACTCGGGTAAAGAGAGGGGCAGAGCTGTCAACTGATCACCACCTGGTGGTGAGTTGGATGCGCTGGACTGGGAGGAGGCCGGATAGACTCGGCAGGCCCAAACGTGTTGTGAGGGTCTGCTGGGAACATCTGGCCGAGCCCTCCGTCCGCGCAGCCTTCAACTCCCACCTCCGGGAGAGCTTCTCACAGATTCCGAGGGAGGTTGGAGACATTGAGTCCGAGTGGACCATGTTCTCCACTTCCATTGTCGAAGCTGCTGCTCGGAGCTGTGGCCGCAGGGTCTCTGGCGCCTGTCGTGGCGGCAATCCCCGAACCCGGTGGTGGACACCGGAAGTAAGGGATGCCGTCAAGCTGAAGAAGGAGTCCTACCGGGCACTGTTAGCTCATAGGACTCCCGAGGCAATCGACAGGTACCGGCAGGCCAAGCGAGCCGCAGCCCGGGCTGTGGTGGAGGCAAAAACTCGGGTCTGGGAGGAGTTCGGAGAGGCCATGGAGGAGGACCTTCGGTCGGCCTCGAGGAAATTCTGGCAAACCGTCCGGCGCCTCAGGCGGGGGAAGCAGTTCTCCACCAACACTGTTTACAGTGGAAGTGGGGAGCTGTTGACCTCAACTGGGGACATTGTTGGGCGGTGGAAGGAATACTTCGAGGACCTCCTCAATCCCACCACCACGTCTTCCATTGAGGAAGCAGAGACTGGGTTCTCAGAGGTGGACTCGTCCATCTCCCAAGCTGAAGTCACCGAGGTTGTTGTGAAGCTCCTCGGTGGCAAGGCACCGGGAGTGGATGAGATTCGCCCAGAGTTCCTTAAATCTCTGGATGTGCAGGGACTGTCGTGGCTGACTCGTCTCTGCAACATCGCGTGGCGGGCGGGGACAGTACCTCTGGACTGGCAGACCGGGGTGGTGGTCCCTCTCTTTAAGAAGGGGGATCGGAGGGTGTGTTCCAACTACAGAGGGATCACACTCCTCAGCCTCCCCGGGAAAGTCTATTCCAGGGTACTGGAGAGGAGGGTCCGGCCGTTAGTCGAACCTCGGATCCAAGAGGAACAATGCGGTTTTCGTCCTGGTCGTGGAACACTGGACCAGCTCTATACCCTCCGCCAGGTGCTTGAGGGTTCGTGGGAGTTCGCCCAACCAGTCCACATGTGTTTTGTGGATCTGGAGAAGGCGTTCGACCGCGTCCCCCGAGATGTCCTGTGGGGGGTGCTCCGGGAGTACGGAGTCCGGGGTCCCTTGTTGAGGGCTGTTCGGTCCTTGTATTCCCGGAGCAGGAGTCTGGTTCGCATTGCCGGCAGTAAGTCGGACCTGTTCCCTGTGCACGTTGGCCTCCGGCAGGGGTGTCCTTTGTCACCGGTTCTGTTCATCATATATATGGACAGAATTTCTAGGCACAGCCGGGGGCCGGAGGGGGTCCGGCTTGGGGACCACAGAATCTCATCTCTGCTATTTGCGGATGATGTGGTTCTGTTGGCCCCATCAAGCCTGGATCTCCAGCGTGCACTGACACGGTTCGCAGCCGAGTGTGAAGCAGCTGGGATGAGGATCAGCACCTCTAAATCCGAGGCCATGGTTCTCGACCGGAAAAAGGTGGCTTGCCCCCTCCAGGTCGGTGGAGTGCCCTTGTCCCAAGTGGAGGAGTTTAAGTATCTTGGGGTCTTGTTCACGAGTGGGGGAAAGATGGAGCGTGAGATCGACAGGCGGATCGGTGCAGCGTCTGCAGTTATGCGGACGTTGTATCGGTCCGTCGTGGTGAAGAAGGAGCTGAGCCAAAAAGCGAAGCTCTCGATTTACCGGTCGATCTTCGTTCCTACCCTCACCTATGGTCATGAACTATGGGTCATGGCCGAAAGAACGAGATCCCGGATACAAGCGGCTGAAATGAGCTTCCTCCGTAGGGTGGCTGGGCGTACCCTTAGAGATAGGGTGAGGAGCTCAGTCACCAGGGAGGAGCTCGGAGTAGAGCCGCTGCTCCTCCACATCGAGAGGAGCCAGCTGAGGTGGCTCGGGCATCTATTTCGGATGCCCCCCGGACGCCTCCCGAGGGAGGTGTTTCGGGCATGTCCCTCCGGTAGGAGGCCTCGGGGCAGACCCAGGACACGCTGGAGGGACTATGTCTCTCGGCTGGCCTGGGAACGCCTTGGGGTGCCACCGGAGGAGCTGGAGGAAGTGTCTGGGGCGAGGGAAGTCTGGGCTACTCTGCTCAGACTGCTGCCTCCGCGACCCGGCCCCGGATAAAGCGGTAGCCAATGGATGGATGGATGGATGGATGCCCCATATAAATTAATGTCTGGATCACAGTTTCTTTTAACAAAGATGGTTTCCCTCTTTACCATCAAAATGTCAAATTTAAGAGAGCGTAGGCTTGTATTGGAATAAAATGCATAATAAGAGATGCCATATAAGTAATTAATTTCTCTGGAGGTTTATTTAAATTCTTGACCCTGGAAATGTATAACATAAATTAGTAACATTAACGTTTAAAAGCAATCACACTGGAAATGTACTGTACATATAACACGTTGGGAGGGAAGTTGAATCCCTGGAGCTAAAAAAAAAAAAAATACAATCAGATTATGGAGCAAATATTTGCCATTTTAAAACAACACCCAGAGGCAAATCCACAGTCCAACTTTAACGTCTAACCAAATATATTGGTCCCAAAACTTGTTTTATTTTAGTTTGTGTGCTCTGGGCCACAGTCATACCACAATGCACCATGGCTCCATGCATGAGTCTTTTTTGCAGATATAAAGTGTTCATATTGAATTAAAGCTATCTTGTTGCTGGGTAACCGACCAAACAGACTCACATCACGGCCTCAACTGTGATCCTTCTTTTGGTCTTGATGATTTGAGGAGACAGATAACTGAGAAGTCAGTGACTTCTGAGGTAATACTTTATCAGTTCCTGACTTTCACATCCAGCTTAGGCATTCCTCTCATTCTCCAAACGTCGGCCTGATCTTCAAATCTGCCAGCATCATTTTCACCGATAATGATGCGATATATTGTACACCGAACCTGGCCCTCCAAAACCTGCTCTCTTTATAATATTGTACTACTATTTATTTGATATTCATGATATTTTAAATGCATCGTAGGTCTTGGATGCACCGTCTTAAATGTGCTTGATGAACTATTCAACTGAAGCGTTAGTTTTTTTAATCCTGAAGCAAAAGGAGGCCCCTCCTGCACCTGAATGTCAGCATGCCCGGAGCGCAGCTCAGTCTGTGACATGTCTCTCATTGTTACTTGGCTTTTTCCATGACAGTGTAGATCAAAGAGTACAGTACTGCAGAGTTGTTAACTTGTCCCCCTCCGCAAACTTCCCTGAGGTTTTGTTCCCATGGGGTTTTGAAAGGAATCCAGTAGCTGGACTAACAAACAGTCATGCCCAGTTTGAAGAAGTGCGTGTGAGGCCTGTTTGAAGGAAAAGCTGGGATAGTTCTGTAGAAATGAATACCCGTGTTTATGATGAAATTATCCTCTCACATTTTTGTGCTTAAAGAAAAAATATCAAATACATTATCTCACCTCAATTCGAGAAGGAATGTTTATGTTCTTTGGAGCCACACTATTTGATACTGGCGCAGTTGTGAGAGGAATTATCTTAGCTGGATACTGCACACAAAGAAGTGGAAAGCAAACAAAAGGTGCTGAATTAAAACATACCAGGATTCAGCTATAATATATCACTCTATGAGTGTGCGTGTGTATGCGTGTGTAAGTAACTTTAAACCAAAAGAAATTCACTCTTGAACATTAGTGGTCTGTGGAGCAGAACCTGGATCCAAAACCCAGCGTGATGAGGTGAGAAGTGGAGGTTACCCTCAACAGCCTATTATAAAACATGCAGACCAGAAGACTTTAACTCGCATTCAGACCAGGCACATTTAATGACCAGCTTAACCTCAACTAACTTTAAATTTTGCAACGAGAGTGCAGACTCATTTGAACCCTGAAGGTTGTGAGTTGTGGAGGGGTGACATTTGGGGCTAACAGTAGCAATAACTGTAAAAAGGCCATCAAACGGAAAAAGAATAATATATTGAGACACTTCCAAAGCTGCAACAATGAAGTTTCAGTGACTGTCACGTCCAATTTGGTTCTCCAAAAACGCAATACAGAGAGAAACTGCTCACAGAAGAGGCTGACTTGCAAGTTTCTGGACATATGAAGGACTCAGCAGAACACAATGTCATGCAGCTGCAAGACATGTTGCAGTATGAGCACAGTGTGCAGACATGTAACACACAGCTGAACTGTCAGCGTGAGTCTATTTATAATGTGCAGAAGGTGAGCTTTTGATTTAAAGCAGTTTGGACGTTTTCGATGAAGACTCTGAGAATTCCCGGTAACACAACTGAGAGGAAATGACCGGTTTGAAAGCAAGCGGACCATCACATCTCACACCATCGAGGGTTAAGAATGTTGAGGTGGAGTTTTCCCTGAAAGGTGTTGCTTGATCAGGTTATGTTGGCGTCTTTACTCAGGATATGTGTTTAAGCAAAGCAGAAAGGTCTTGTACACTTTGCATGTCGTCACATAATGGGGATAAGTGCATTGCTTGTTGTGTTCTTGCATAACAGGTATGCAGAGTTGGAAGAAATACTTAAGAAATTGTACAACTGCTGTTAAATTGTTTAAATTGTACTGAATTACCAGTACGTGTGGCCGTACCAACTGACCGCAAGATCAAAAAAAGGAAAGAAACGAAAAAGGTTGAGCAGTACCGAGGATTGAACGAACAGCTGGAACAGATGTAATAGTGGGAGCTGCTGCAGATCCCATGAACATCTGAAGCCTCACACCAGAAGAGTGCAGTCTGAGGAACAGCTAAGATACAGCTAAGACCCTCAAACTCCCAGGCCTCCAAATGAAATAGCAAAGCGCTGTGACTGACATGAGTAATATTACATACTTGAAAACAATAGTTTGTGAAGTATCCCACAAATATGGCTTAATTACAATTTGTGAATCACTTTAATTTCACTTCCACCACTGCAGATAAGAAAAACCTCTTACAAGCCTTATTTTTGTAACGTCAAAGCTGCTTAAGGTGATCTGTAATGGCAGGATATGAATATTCAGGATTTTTTTTTGGGGGGGGGGAGGCTGTGCATTGCTGGACACCTCTTACCTTCTGTTGACTCAGTTAGTGCTGGAAAGAGACACATGACGCACTGAAACTTGACTCTTGCTCTTTGCATAGACCCGGTACTATATAAAGACGAAACTGTTAGCAGGGAGGCTCTGAACCCCCTTTAAACTGTGCACACGCACGCATGAACAACCTACTTATCATTTATCTGCTTCATCAGTCTCCCCATCAACTGCCTTATCTTGCCAAACTTTCCCGGCTGTTTTTTTTTTGTAAAGAATGCACTCTCGAGCATCCTCTCAGACTTGTTAGCATTCACCCAGTGCATTTGACAAGAATGGCCACTCTGTTTCTCTCCAATCAATCACCGGGCCTCCTGAAAAACCGCATCCAACTGAACGCCAACACCTCTGTCTTTTGCTCCTGTGGCGTCGGAGGGACTCTGGGTATGATTCCGGGCACTGGGATACCTTTGGAACTGTGGCTTTGCGGTCAGTGCCAGTTTCCATGGTCCCCCTCCTGTCAAAGGGATATTCTCTCTGGGCCTCGCGTGTTTGTGAAATCTCCGTGAAAAGATGGCTCTGTGTCTGTATGTCCCGTGCCCACCAAGAGCCGAATTCCTCTGTGGCTCCGGTTGAGTCGGCGTTACGCAGCACAGCAGACTGAAGGGAGAAGTGGGGCAGAAAACAGAATGTTTGGGACCGGCTTCAATGCCTCACATCATCGCACCAACTGGGCCACAGTGGGGTGCTATCAGAATTTCCACCAAAGCTTTGCTTTTCTCATATACCGTAGACTCTGGTTACATTCAAGCACTTTCAAAACAAGCATATGCAATCAGAGCAATAACCACTGGGTGTTTCTCTCTCTGTAAGCTTACATATACAGAGCTGTCTGGTGAGGCATTGTCGGCGTTACTGCGAGATTGCACGCATAAAATCTTCTGCTTTGATCGACATAATCGACATTTTGTGACAAAATGTGGAGAATACATTGGAAAATACATTTTCATATTTGGTTGTAATGTGCCAAACTTTTTGTCATATTAAAACCAAATGTGAAAATGTATTTTATTGGGATTTTATGTGATGGATCAAGACAATGTGCTGCATAGTTATGGAGCAGGAGAAAGTGATTCATAGTTGTACAAACAAAATACTGAAAACTATTAAGTCTCTTTGACTCTGATACCATTAAGATAAAATCCAGTGACTTCAGAAGTCACGTGATTAGTAAATAGAATACAGCTGTGTGCAATCTAATCTCAGTATATTTCCAGCTGTTCGGTGAAGGCCTCAGACATTTAATAGAGAACATTTGTAAACCACCGGCATCGTGACAACCATGAAACAGACATCAGACGGGTCAGAGGTGAAGTTGGGGGGAGGTTTAAAGCGGGCTGGCCCTCCACCAAAACTGACAGTCAGGTCAAGGAGAATGTTGATCAGAGAAGCAGTCGAAAGACTGACAGTAACTCTCGACAAGCTGCAGAGATCCACGGCTCAGGTGGAACAATCCGTCCACAGGACCTCTATTGAAGAGTGGCAGGAAGGAAGCCATTGCTGACACAAAAGCCAGAAGAAGTCCTTCTTGCAGTTTGCACAAAAAGCCATGTTGGAAACACAGCAAACATGTGGTGGAAGGTGCACGTGTCTCATGAGACCAAAATTGAACTTTTTGTAAATGTGTGGGTGGAAAACTAGCAATGCACATCACCTGGAACACACCATCCCTGCTGTGAAACACGGTGGCGGCAGCATCATGCTGTGGGGATGCTTTACTTCATGAGGGACAGGGGAGGCTCTGCAAAGTATCGACTCAGGGGGTATGAATACTTTTGCAGGCCACATGCCACATATTGTGTGAGAATAACACACAAAGCTACAATAAAACACATTTACTTTAATTCAAGTTAGAGTTCAGAGAGGACAGACGTCACAACATGAGAGTGTGAGTCATAAAGTTGTAAGGCATGTAATGATGTTATAACCGTGAGAAAGACACACGCAGGCACGCACACGCACGTGCATGTGCTTTTGCGTGCACATGTGCATGCACACAAATCGAAGCTACCCTCACGAGAAGCTGCACAAAGCCACAATACCCAGCTTTTAGCCATCAATCTCACACTTCAAAAGACTTCCAGAAATACTTTCATATTTCTACAATGTTTCTGACTCATTGCTCTAGAATCCTAAACATCTCCACACAGTATGCACACACAGCTTCTGTTAGTTGTGGAGCACCCAGGCTGACTCACCATCACCGGAGCCAGATAAGGATCTTGTGAAAGATTACACACATGACATCAGGGGCTGGGTTCCCCATGTATCTGTCAAGTCTTGTTAAGATGAAAACAAATAAAGACACCAGACATCCTAGTAAAGGAAACAAGATGAACTGATAAAGCCACTTGGTTAAGACACATGGACACGACTCCAGTTGACCTGCTTACTATGAATAGACACTATCTCATGCATAAACAGCAGTATTTTGAAATCTATGATGAGTTTCATCTTCTAATTTCATATTATGTAAAGTTTATGAGAGTATTATAATTAATCAATATGGAATACTTGCATTGTTTCAATGGAATGGATAGAGTTGTAATGACATTGTTATGTTTTGAATTGACAACTGTATTTGTCCCGCGGCTGAAAGTGTAATAGAGTGTGAAGTATCTGATTTCAAAGGCACAGCCCATACCTGCCTTCCCAGTCTTGGAAGAAAAAAAACAAAAAAAACTCCTCTGACTCAGTGCTGCTCTACAATAATGAACTGTACACGCCCCATAGTTTTATAGTGGTAATCAATGTTTGATGTGGTTGAAATTCACCTCCCTTTTAATTCATTATTTACTTTTGTTTAATCATAAATCTAAAGGGGGGGGGGGGGGGGGGTGTCAAGGGTGTTTCACAGTTGAGGGAGGAACATTTACATCACGAAGCCTCAAGTTTGTTGGTGGCAACACAATGAACACTGGCAATGTCTTACTTATCAACTTGAAGAACTTGAAAAAGCTGTTTCCCTGCCGTGGAACGGCCATTTTGACAAAGACTGTAAGCAAACCGTTGGTATATGGAGCTGATCCCGACTGAGTGAGGGCAGGTTACACCCTGGACGGGTTATCAATCCATCACAGGACAAACCCAAAGAAAGATCTCTCTCTCTCACACACACACACACACACACACACACACACACACACACACACACACACACACACACACACACACACACACACACACACACACACACACACACACACACACACACACACACACACACACACACACACACACACACACACACGCACGCCAACAAACAAGTTAGAGTCAAAAATTAACAAAGTGTGGCATTTTTCACATGAAAATGAATAAATGAACTTCAGTGTTCGGAATGCTCTTTTGAGCACAGCCTGCAACACTAGTGGTGGCAATCACATACAAATATACATTTAAATATCCATTGCATGCAACAAGTATTTTTAAACGAAAGAAATGACATTGATAACGTTGGTCGAGTACATTTAATTTGCAGGATCAACCAGGTGGCATTCAGGCATTTGCTTCAGGGATATGTCCGAGAGATGAATGGTTTTCCTGCTTTCCTTTTGAAGGACATGTTTTGTGATGCGCCCTTGTATAGCGTCAAAGAAATCACTGACCTGATTTGTTTGGAAAGGTTCAGAGAGCAAAAATAATATGCTGCACGTGACATCTTTACATTGGTTTCGAGCATTTGTGAATTCACCGTACATACTTGCCGTAATAGTGACTGAATACAATCCAGTTTCTGCTCCTTACAGAGGATATGGGCTCTTGTGCGTCAAATGGGATTATGTAAATAAAACTAGGCATTAAATAATTCCATTGAGAATGGTCTAATTGTTAAAGGGGAACAGGAAAATGTTATGAATTTTAACCACAGTGTTCAGAATGAGCTGACTGGGCTCTTACTGCCATCTGAATAGCTCATTTTTCACTGCATGGCTTTGTTTCTGCTGTGGCTTCTTAAAAAAAAAAAAGAGGCACCTGGGACTCCCCACATCGTGGCAGACGGAGGAACAACCACACACCCACTCAGGGCTGGAGGCTTCGCTCTGTGGGGCCAAACATAACAATAACCCTCTGGCTGGTCAGCGCCTCCACACTGCTTTGCTTTCCATGAATCTGCAGTGCTGAATCCAAGGTTTTCTGTGGTCAGGGCTAATTGAGCCCCTGTCCTCCCCCTGTGAATTTACACAGAGTGGTTTATATTTGTGGGATGGCCATCAAGAGAACACCGAGGTGTAATAATTGGACATATTTGTGGGGCCAGTAGCCCAGCTAAAACAGTTATAGTAAAAAAAATATGCATGTTTTAGCCTATAAACTCTGGACACGGTGAGAGGACCAGTGATTCGGCCTTTGCACGAACATTCCTGCTTCAAAACTTGTTTGCCAGTGTAGGCTGTACTGTGAAGAGTTTCCATGGTATTTCTTTGCTTGCATGACTTTTCTGCAACAAGAGATGTGGAGTTTAACTGGTGACTGTACTTTGTCCATGTGTTGCTCTGTTAGTCCTGTGATGGATTGGTGAAATGTCAAGGCTGTGCCTTGGCTTTTCCCCTGGTGTCAGCTTGGATCGACTGCATACCTGTAACCCTGAATACAGTGGAGATGGGGGTTGGATTACAAAAAAATCAACACGGACTAAACTTCAAATTATACCATAAAGTGTTCATATGTCTCTGGTTTTGACAAGAATTACAATAATAATAATACATTCTGATTGCAATTACGTTTGGTGGTTAAATCACTTGCACTGGTTTATATTGAATTACAACTTTACTTAAAGCTTTTTTTTTTATATAGGATTAGTTTGTACAAATTGTTTAGATGTCATTTGCTGATAACTTTGCATTTAAAATTCAATGAAACTGCAAATCAAAAGAGTTCTTTGTCCCTCTGCTGGACATTCACTGGTACTGCCGCCAGTCAATAATTTCAGGTTGGTTTGATGATTTTACCTTATTATCCCATACGTTTTGTGTTATTGTAATTATTAAAGTAATTTGAGTATTTCAGAATTTTTTTGTGTGAAAATCTTTAATTATCTTTTAATTAATCTATGTATTAATATGACATGTGATTATATTATGATGTTAACATGTGTGCAATCCCATACACTCCACCTACCCACATACCTATAAATACAAATCCATATATAAATCTTTTAGTGAAAATATAATTAATTAAAGATACATTTTATGAAAATATATTTGGATAAAATAGATCATCCATGTTTTACCCTGAAACACACATTAAAAAGTGAAGATGAAAGGATTGAGCAGAAATCAAAACTTGCACAAATACAAATATTATAAGCTTTCCTAGTTTTTACAGTCACATTTTCAGGGTGGCTCTCTCTGCTGACAAAGCCCCGTAATTGCAGGCTGAACCGGAGCTGGTTTAGATTTTTTTCAGTCAAATGACAACCGGAATTTGTGCCGTTACCGTAACCCCGCTGGGTTGCCAGATCTCACTGAAAGTTTCCAGTCAAAATCAGGACAAACGCTGTCCAACAAAAGAACAAAACAGCACACATTATAACAGAAATTATAAACAGTTAATGTTTTCCTTGAATTGTTTGCTTTAACAAAAGGTTGAAAAGCAACCCAACATTTTTATTTACCGGCATAATTAGTTTTTTTTTTTAATTAATAAACAATGAAATACACAATCTCGTAGAGGTCCATACACATGAAATAAGGGATGTCTGCATAACATGGGGATTACAGACATAAGGCAAACGTTATGGAGCATGAGAAGAAGCTCAGAAAATTATCATACACCAAACAAAAGAAGTTGTATCTACTCACATAATGAATGTGAGTAAAAAAAAAAGCGAAATATATTGAAACCAGGTTAAGCACAATCTCTTCCAACCCGGCAACATTGCATGGTGCCCCTTGTTAAGCATTTGTTTCCGGGGTGTAAAAACAAAGATAAGTACAACAAGATAAATCCCGCCCCCACTTCCTGGTGATACATGCCCGATTCCCATTTCCGTGCCTTCTCCAAGTCTATTTATTTATTCTAAATCCATGAACACAATGTACATACACGGTGTATGATGGAAAATTACATTCTACAGTTTTCATTCAACGTTATTTTAACATGAATATGATGTGTCCGTCTCTCGTTAGGAAACCGGAAGTCAATGACAACGATCCTCTTGTTGTCACTTGTCGTCTTCGTGAGCGTCAGACGAACACCGGGGTACGGTCAGGTGAGGTGGTCCTGACTCCTGACTGGCTCCATCAACTCATCTCACACAAAAATAGGACTATTTGTTACCGGTTTTCAGAAGAACTTCGACTGAAATCAAGACATGTAACTCCGAATTGGGTGTGGTAAACTCTTTGTTTCCCCCCCCCCCTCGATAGTATCGTTTTCTGACGAGGATATAAGCTACTATTAGCTTTACTTTAAGCTGTGAGACATTTACAAACCATGCAGTGAATCTCTGAGCCTCGTCTGTATTCCTGTTTGTGTATTTTAATTTGTTCGAACTGAGGGGGTGGTCCGATAACTTCATTCGGGAAAATGCGGGTCACAGGGCAGTTATGCTGTAATAGCAGCTGTATTGGAATATATCTAAGAAATATCAGTAAAATGCTGTGAAATCGGTGGGTTTTGTTTGTTGTGGGAGACTCAGTTGATCCTGGATTAAACAACAACAACAACAACAACAAAAAGCATTTATTATGACGTTTTTAATTCAGCTTGATGGTTGTAGAATCCCACTTGAGGGCGCTCTAGATTGCATGTGATGGAAATAAGGTCGAACTTTGTACAAAGTTTATTTGATATATATAAATCATTTACTATGTTGTGCCATGTTTCTCTGACTCTAATCATGTCGTATAAAAAGTCTTTGTATCCATCTATTATATTACAGCAAATCCTAATACAGCACCTCAACTCACATCTATATAGGATTTAAAACAAATACCAAGACTTTAGTTTATTTCGCATCAATGGGAATAAACTGAAGTCTTGGTATTTGTGTGACCAGGATAAACAGATAAGAGGAAGGAATATGAATAATTGTCTACATGTGATTTTGAGGATGAGCCTTTTCAGAGAATCTCCAAAGGTTGCAGACCAATTGGACTATGTTTTAATTAAGGTTGTGATCTAAGTCTGTGCATCATTATGAAAAGTGACTTGTTAAAAGGTTCTGTAGGAGACGTTTCCTGATGAAAAGAACAGCGTGAAGCTGACCTTGTGACCTGAGCTGAGGAAATCTTTTGAGAAAAATCCAACTTAAAATGGTTTTATTAAAAAAAAAAAAAGGTATCTCTCTATAAGCTACAACTACAATACACACACTGATAACCTTGATAAAAAAAAACCCATCATGTTGTCCTGTTTCTCACACTCTGTGTCCGTATTCTCCTGATGTTTGCAGGTAAAACAGACGGACTGAACCACAACATGTAAGAGACACAGAAATACTAAATTTTTAAACCAGTTGATATTGCTCAATATAATTTCCTTATATATTTGCACTGCTGTGTGAGAGTTTCAAGCAGGTGTTGCTGAGTATTTTTTTTCTTTTTTTTTTAATTTAAATGATTGACTCCTCTGTTTCCTGCACCAGGTCTGGGATGAAGTCTCAGTTGTCTCTGCCTGTGGCGGTGGGTGTGCTGTTGGTGGGCCTCCCTTACTCCATCTCTCTGGCCGCTCAGTGGCTTTACGGCTGGCCCAACAAGCCCGGTTATAAGAAATACATAGAAGCTCTAAAGCCAAGGTAACCTTCGCATCGGTTCACATCTGTTATTGGTTAGAACACTATAGTGCTTGCTCTGAATTATTTGTGCTTTGTACTCTCATTCAGGCGGATCTACTGTGTGACCAGAGCTGTGCTGGAAAGTCTGAAATACCTGCAGTATGGGAGACTTTACATTCAACTGAAGTCGTGGTATAAGAACGAAGACAATCGAAAGCACTACAAAAAGGTGTGTTAAATGTGGGCAATATTCGCTGAGCGCACAAGTCTGTGTCCAGTCACAACACAATAAAGGTGTTCTTTTTTTCCCGGAACACTGAAAAGGGCATCACGTTTGGCCGCAGAGGCAACAAGTTGGACCTTTACCATCCTCCAAACACGGACAAAGCTCGAGACGCTCACGCCCCTCTGGTGGTTTTCGTCTACGGAGGAGCGTGGGGCTCGGGTGAAAGGTCCATTTACTGCTTACTCGCCAGGCAGATGGCTGAAGAGCTGCAAGCGACTGTCATTTGTCCTGATTACTGGACATATCCGAAGGTAAGACCGTTACAGAACATATGACGCATATAGTTTGTCTTTGATAAAATCTCCTCTACGAACTCAAGGGAACCGTCCGTTGAATTTTACTTTGGCTTGACGCTCACGAGGGATGTGAAATCTGAATAATGCTGGTACGGATACTGACGGCTGGTTAATTCCCGTTGTCAGGGGAATGTTTTAGGGATGGTCCAAGATGTTGCCGACTGCTTGGTTTGGGTTCGCGAGAATGGAGAGAAATTCAACTTTGACCAGGTAAGAAATTACCAAAGTGCTGTGTGTGAACCCTGCGATAGAATATCAGTTGTTATAAACCCTCCAAAGAGTGAAAACTGACTGCATCCATAAATAAAAGTTTAATTCGCAGTTGCATTGATCTTAGTTAAATGCTTTCTGTTGAAGTCATAGTAATGCAGCAGCTACTGGCCGGTGAAACAGTATTAGCATGAACAATTACTATTTTGTTTTTTTTTACAGGAAATATCTGGTTGATCCTATTAGACCGGGTCAGATACTTGTTTGTTTTTTTTACGCTAATTGAATCTAAATATTTACTGCATGTATTTTTACATATTTGCAGCCAATTAAAAAGAAGTATTGAAGGTGTCACTATGTAAACACTAGTATGCTCACTCTCAAGCACAGCGCAGGCAAAGATGCTTTCGGTTGACTCCGCATGGTGTTGTCACATAGTTTGTCCAGCGGAGTGCACTGCAGCGCTTCTCTTTTACAGTCGTCTTGCCTCTGGTAGAAAAGACTGACATGCTGGGGCGGATTCACTTTCAAATCGCCAACCAAATGCAGCAGAGGAAATAAGAGAATTTGTGTTTTGCGGATTGTACCTTAACAGCCGCTCATCCCACGAACGCATGCGTGCATACATGTGGACCCATTTAAAAAAAGGAAATAAAAGGGTGCTCTCACAGTGTAAGGTTTAATGCTACAAGGCGTTATTACAATAAAGAAATAACCTAATAATAACATTTCTTTTCTTCTGCTTCATCCAAATTAGGGTCACAAATCTCAGTTGACCATTAATTAATTTAAATTTCCGTGATGTGCGCAATCTAAATGTGATGTTTTTTTCAGTTTGTCAAAGCAAAACTTATTATAAAGCTGTTTTTTGGGGGGGTTTTTTGTTTATTTTTAGGGAAATGTTGTGTTAATTGGCCACTCAGCAGGCGCACATCTGTGTGCATTGACCACACTATTCCTGATTGATGAAAGAGAAGAGCTTTTCATTGAGTTGAACAAGCAGCGGGACGTCACACAGTCGATCAGAGGAATCATTGGTGAGGTTTGATCCGCAGCCACACATTTACCGCATTGATTACCCGGCTGTTAGCGCATCATCAACTGCAGTGATTTGTTTGATAACTAACAGTTCAATCCATATCGCCACTTCTTTATGAATCTCGGTTTTAAATAAAGCGTGCTTTCGTGTCTTTCAGGACTGAGTGGCGTGTACGACATCATGGACCATTATGTACATGAGCAGAAGCGTGCGGTGGAGTACATGTCCACCATGCACAAAGCCATGAACGGAGTGGAAAATTTCCCGTACTACTCGCCCACGCACTTACTGAAGAGCCTGAGCCCGGACAAACTCAGCAGGTCAGACAGAAGTGACGTTTCTGAAGCTTCATTGGAAGCACAAATACAACACAGACACATTTTCCTGACATTTTTTCCCTTTTCTTTCTTTTTTGTTCTGTCAGAGTGCCTCAGATGGCTTTACTCCATGGCACAGATGATTTGATTGTTCCTGTCGAGTCGTCCACAAGGTTCTCAGAGCTCCTCACCTCGCGGTCTCTGAAGGCGTCGCTCTACCTGCTCCCAGAGGTCAACCACACCGAGATCGTCACCGACCTGATGGCCTCCGGCAGGCGCTTTTACCACCTGATCTACAGCTGCGTCAAACAGGAGTTCACAAAACTTGCGGGCGCCTGCTGACAGCAGAGGAACGGCGGCACTTCACTAATACTTACCTACTGTGCCATAAACCCGCTGTGTTTACACACAGGCAGCTTAGTATCTGAATCTGATACTGCAGCAGAAATAATGTTTTGACTGAAATTCAACTCAACTTATACATATTTGTTTTAAAGAATTCGTTATGTGATTGTGAGTGACTAAATCCAGTAGATCTATAGTTTGTTGTTGTTGTTTTTTTTTTTTTAAGAACTTTTCTCATTCTGTGACCTCAAAGTTTAAACATATCAACTTAATGTTATTCAGATGAAATGAAATGAGTAAATGTGAAGTAAAATCAGTGTTTTGAAGAAGGAAACTTAAGTGTTGTACGATGATGAAAATCGAAAGTTTTTGTGGCCATGATCAAGTGAAACCTTTTTCTTCGATTATTGTTTCAGCCATTTTTATTTCCTATTTATTGACATGAAGTGCAGACTGCAATAAACCTGCATGAAGAAGTGCGATGAGTCTTTTAGCAATTCACTATGCATTCAGTCTCTTAAGTGTCTTTGGCTTTTACAACCACTCGCAACACACACGGTGTTGAACAGCGATTATTAAAAGCAATTTTATTATTTATGCATGAAGAAAAGAGTGTTTCTGATGTGGCACACACTAAGGTGTTTGTGCTATTTTTATCTGACACACACTTGCACATAACACTGCTTTTATTTATTTATTTGTTGGTCCAGCGTGGAGTTTGTGATCTTTTTGGAGATCACATTCGAGCCTTTACCTGCTCTAATGGTGTCAAAATTACATTTGCACATCTCTTTTTTTTTTTTTTTTTTTTTAAAGGACCTACGGCAGAACTGGGAACAAAAACAGTGCTGCTGTTATATGTGTATGTGTGTGGATGTTCAATTTAGTCATTTTAAACACATTTCAGAACATCATGGAAGGATTTATTTAAGGTCAAATACAGTAAAAATATTTAGTTTTGCAGGTGACATTTTATAAATTACAAATATCCGTTATCACCAACAATGAACAATAACACATAAGTGATTTTGCTTTTTTTTTTTTTAAAGAAATAAATCGACTTTTATTTAAAAACGAAATTGTTCTAACCTGAGAATTTCTCTTCACACAATGAAATTAAAGTTAAAAGTGCAAGGTTTCTCAAACTGCGACTGTTAGACAAAAAGTTTTGAAAACAGATTTTAATATACATTTTTCATACAAATTTGCTACAAATTTAGCATCTCAAACACAAAGGCTCCTCTGTGTGTGTGTGTGTGTGTGTGTGTGTGTGTGTGTGTGTGTGTGTGTGTGTGTGTGTGTGAGAGAGAGAGAGAGAGAGAGAGGGAGAGCGAGAGAAAGAGAGAGATTAGAAAGATGATTGGAAAAAAGTACATTTATTCCCTTGAATTTGAATTCTGACTTTAATCTCAAAATTCTAACGATTTTTATTTCTCAGTAATATGACTTGTTTCTCACAGATTTATTAAATTTTTCACAGAATTATGACTTTTTCAGGTTTATCGTGATTTAGTTCCTCTGAATAACGCCTTTATAACTTTTTTCCTCATAGTTACAAAATCAATGTAAGATTTAGGACTTTTTCTCTGTGGAAAAGAAAAACAGAATTCTGAGATTTTCTGACTGACTCTATTCTCGTCAACATATTACAAAGATTGAGAGAACGTCTTAAATATTTTCAGAGGCTTTAGTTTTCAGCCTCTGTACTTCAGGCGTCTGTTGGAACAGTTGGCTGCAGTCACGCACGCGCACACGCGCACGAGGCGGAGTTTGGAGGAGTGGGGTGGCGGGTGGTGGGTCGGTGGAGCTCAGTCCGGGGGTCTGGGACTGTTGCTGCCCGGTACTCTCTCTCTCTCTCTCTCTCTCTCTCTCTCTCTCTCTCTCTCTCTCTCTCTCTCTCTCTCTCTCTCTCTCTCTCTCTCTCTCTCTCTCTCTCTCTCTCTCCCTCTCCCTCGCAGTATGTTTGTTCTGACGGTCGCGTGAAGAAGCGGAGCGGACCGTGAACATGTAACTGCACGCGCGCCGCCTCCTCCACCAACATGGACCCCGCCGGGAGAAGAAGAAACACCCGCCGCCTCGACCACCTCGACCAGCTCCACTTGTGGCTCCGCGGGCTGCTCTGGTGGTCGCTGCTGCTCCAAGTCGCGTCCGGAGGTAACGAGCAGAACTAGCAATTCATTAATGGAAACTCGGTGCCGTTTCTGAACAGGAACGTCCACCTGGGTTAATGTTTTCCTCGCCGCCGTAACTTCACCCTCACCCCTGCAAATGAGTGCGTTTTGTATTGTTTCCCTGCTCTCTCTCTCGCAGACGATGGTTTAAATGTTTCCCTGCGCGTGTTCTGGGGCCAGTTTTAACAGTTCACACCTCACAGGGGGTAAAATATGACCTGCGGTGTCACCATCACTCTGGGCGAGTCACATCTTTTTTTTTTTTTTTTTTTAAGATTTTTAACAGCACAGACACACTATGGTTTCTTTTATTATATCACAACACTTGAGAGTTTTTATTTTGCAAAAAAAAAAAAAAATCCCCTCAAAAACAACCCAGATGTGCAGTAGTTTTGGACATCTGCACACATGGATACACAGGGAGGACTCTCCCACCTTATCAGATGAAGCAGCAGCAGCAGCAGCAGCACAAATGGGTCTGCGATGTCCACTGCACTGGAAGAACTATCTGACTGTGACAATTGCACATTCAAATGAATTCAAAGAAATGGACATGTGTTGCTGAGAGGGCGAACTTATTGTCGGCGTGCAGATGTACATTATTTACATCCATGTGGGCATTCCTCGGCCTCTCCCGGTTGATTGGACCGTTGGACATGTGTCACCCGAATTGAGCCTGCGTCCAGGCCCGTGCCTCTGGGGATAATCAGGAATTGCTTCACAGTGACTCACACTATCCTTCACTGGAAATCACCACAATATAGACATTTGCTTTACTCCGATGCGTTTCTGGCTGAGTTCGTCCCCCTTTTTTTTTTTTTTTTTGCCATTTTGTCTTACGAAACAAGCTGAAACGTCCACATACCGGGGTTTTGACAAAGCGTCAGCAACAAAGTGGCACCGCTGTCCACAATAGGTTCACTTCAGTCAGGTTGCATTTCTGATATTTCGCTATAAACTGAGCACACAAGCAGTGACAAGCGCCCTCAAATTATGTGTTTACCGGTGTTCACTGAAAGGTCACCCGCCTTTGTTGTTGTTGAAATCTCAATAACTGCACAGAGAGGAGCCCCGGAGACATGGAGATTACAGTACAAGCTTCAAACACCTCCTGCTGTGTATTGTTTTCTCCCCGTGCTCTCTCATTTACCTGCCTCAGAAATATTTCTGCCTGTCATCGCTCTCATATGTCAGTCAGCTGGAATCACGCCTCCTTTGGCGGGCACTCCCTTCATCTTTCCAAGAATCTGTCTCCGTACGGGCAGGATCTGCAAGGGAACGCCGTCTTTTTTGTTTTAACCCGACGTGACGTCTACAAGCCGACCCACCGGAGTACGATCGAGCGTGCGCGTCCGTCCTTGTGAATTTAAGGGGGAAGAAAAAACTGTCACGGCGCTCCTCCTTGGCCAGCTTTTTGGAGAATGCTTTAGTCCCTGTTGTGCTCGTGGAGCAAGGTCAGATGAGCAAACTTACAAAGGAGAAAGAACAAGAGAAGAATAAAATACTGAGTCAGATTCAGTCAGGTGAAATAACACCTGGACACTGTGTGACTGTGGGCCAATCAATTCTGTTTACTTCAAGCTGCGTTTAACAATTTTAACACACTATAACAGTCACTACACCTGGATGGGGTTTTATCCTGTGAAACCACACAGTCCAGTTAGTGACCGCTCATTTAAATTAACACAGCAATAATGACTAGAAATTACTTTTTTTTTTTTTATTGGAACAAAGCAAAAACAATTGCTTCTACGTCATATAATGTCTTCAGTTCAAAATTAACTAACTGGAAAGATGCATTGTGTACAAACATATTGGGAAGTTGTTGTTTTTTTTACAGCTCGTTTCTGCCCGTATGTGATTATTCAGCCACGTTTTAGGGCCGAACACGTCAAGCCTCTCTAATGGGGAAATATTGGGAAACAAACCATGTGGAGTTGTTTTCTGAGAGAGAAAACAAAAAAGCACCGCCCGGAACCATCTAATGATGGAGCAGCTGCATGGTTTTTTTTTTAACAACAAATTTTGTCTTGAGGTTAGAAGCATATTTGTTTTTCCATCAAGTGGGCCTGTGAACATCCCCTGTTTGGTTTAGTGTCATTCTAAAGTGAAAAGAATAAACCTGTGTGCCAAAGTAATGGGACAGAATACGGTGCAGAGATATTTCAGTTTTAGTGAGCCGTGTGTCATAAGCGGTTTCCTTTGTTTTCCTCCAAATTGGCCTGCTCGAGTTCCTTTAAAAAAGTCGTCGTCGTCGTCGTCGTCGTCGTCGTCGTCGTCGTCTTCTTCTTCTTCTTCTTCTTCTTTTAACATGTACAAATCACATTTTGACAACTTCAGAGCAGCAAAGCCTCGAGCCCCTCTGAGAGGGTTTAGACCTCGGGTTGAGAACCAGTACAAACTAAATGAAGCCGTTCTGGAATTAATGAGACACTATTTTGTTTGTGAGTTCGGAGAACAGAATCAGAGGAGTGTAAATACAGTTTTGTTGAAGGGTGGCATGATGCCCAATGTTCAGTCATATAATTATATGAACATTTGTTTTTGCACGTATTTTAATACAATGAGAGTTTGCAGTTTAATGTGATAGAAATTGTGGGCGGGTTTTCACAGTACATTAATAGTATTGCGTTGTCATTATGTGTGTGATACAGTGTCCTCTAGTGGTCAGATGTGGTACGCATCGTTAAAGTCGCTTCTTTTATAGTGGAAAGTGCATGACCAGCCTAACAACTTCAAGAAGAAATGCGATTTATAGTTTGTAAAATACAGAACATACATTTTTAGTTATGTATGTTGGAAATTGTCTATTTGGATTTATATTAGCAGCTTTTAACGTTTAAAGCAACTGTGTCTTCAGGAAGAGATACTTTGCATTATTCCTGCTCAGCATCAAGAAGAGTACTCTCCCATTTTTCAAATTATTTTCATGTTCTCATCATTATTCTCCTGTGTCTTTTCATTATAGACGGGATTAGCCTGTAACATGACATCCCGCACTGGCACAAACAATAATTTAATTTCATAGCTTTGATAGACTAATAAAGAGCTTAAAGGATCATTTGTTCCCCTTCGTTCCTCACACAATGTATGTTAATGTAAGTGAAAATGGTTCTAAATGTGCAGTCCGGTGTGAAAAGCGGAAAAATCTACAAAATGCAAATCGAAATGCAGAGGAATTCTTAATTTAATCTGTTGTTTAGTCATATATTTTAATCACAATCACATTGTCTAATAGAGTTAATATCTGCTTGATCTGACTGACTCCTATTTCCCAGGAATTTCTAGCATAAAATATGGAAGTGGAGAGATGATGATGATGATGATGATGATGATAAAATAATCTGATGAAATGGGCTGTTTTCTAGTTGAAAATTGTAATAAGCACTCCTATTGTCATTTTTAGTTTGGCATGTCATATTTTCAACTGCTCTGTGGCAGTGTAAACGGTGAACTACTCTCATATAAACAAACTTTTTAACTGCGTTCATTGACAATGAGGAAGTATTTTAAGTTTAGTATGTGTTTTATCAACCTGTGTTTTATTCAATAGCTCGCGGTGTGCAGTCAGTTTAGATTCAGCCTCGAGTTCAGAGAAGCAGATGTGTCATCTCAGTCTCACAGATTCAGATTTAGTTTGTTTAAACAGGAAATTAATCTCGATCATTTATTTGTTTGTGAATTCAGAAAGCATGAGAATGAAATATTTGGAATTATATGAAGGTATTATTATATAAATTGATATAAAATAAGTCGTTTTGTGTTTTCTCTCTGCAATCAGCTCCTGTTGACTGATTCTCCCTTCGGGCAGCAGCGATCAATATACACACTTTATTGGATTAGCTGTGTGAATGTCTACTGCTCAGTGTTGTACCGACAGACTCTATTTACTCAAACTGCACATTAGTGCATTAATCTCTTACAAAGTAACAACAGAGCTCGAAGTGTCTTTTACTTCATCCAGCTTTGCCGGTGACTCACCGCGGCCCATTATCATCGGGCCGCTCAGCACCCCGGGGTCACGCACCGCAACCAGAGCCAACCGCGGAGCGGCACGTTTCTCCGCCGAGGCGAAGATGTTCGTTAACCTTTTGAATATGCGTGGGACTGTGGAGCTCATTAAAAACGGGGCTGGTGGTGCCCGGGCACGGCGGCTCCGATGAGAACGCTTCAGAGCGCGTTAGCCCAGATTACAGGGCGATGCGGAATGGCAGGGAGGACGAGGTAGAAGAAACAGCTGGGTCCATCCGCCGAGCCGCTGCTGGAACACGGCTTCAGACAATGTGGGGACGTCAGAGCCTTTCATGTTTAGGTTGAAAGTTCCTGCCGGGGCATGGGGCAGGCCCCGACGTGTCGGACTCCCTCCGAGCCAGCTCCACATCCACCGCCAGACATCCGCCAAGTCTGCGTGTTACTGTTAATGCACAAAAGTCAACGGCTTCTATAATTCACACGTGTCGTTCTTACACCTTTGGCCTTTGGGCCGTCAATGATCAGTTTTCTCGAACTATCTGTGGCGTGAACCTGCAGTTCTGCATGTTCTGCTTTGGCTTGGGTCTTGTTTGATCCTGACAGTGGTTGTAATTATTCAGGCTTTCAAGCTTTACCTGTACAATTACACTCTTGCCCTGCTTGAGTTCTTGTAACTCATTAAAGTTGAGAACATAAAGTAGAAAGCTGACGGGCCCACGATGACAACAACCTTAGAAGCGCTGTTATAAATCAGTGGAGGTATAGTGTGTGTGTTTGTTCTTTCGGTAGACGAACTCCGCTTTCCTCCTAAAGACCAGCCAGGATGATAATTAGCATGACTTTTATGTCTAAATGTCACATGTTGACTATATTAAGACCACAATGCTTGACTGGCTCTGTTTCCTTTCATTTGCTCAGCCCCGGTTTGAATGTTTGCGTCTGTGACAGAAAGCGATCGCCAACATTGGAACGTATACACTCCCCCTCCAGTTCTCCTTTCAAACTCCCCCATTCTAAATGTTTTGTCTCATCCAGCTTCCTTCTATGGCGATGGCTTTGTGCAGCTCAAGGCGGCGGAGTCGTCCGACCATAACGTCCTCCGCGCTCGCTTCCGGACCTCCAGCACCACCGGCCTGCTGTTTCTCGCCGCCGGCCAGAGCAGCTACTTCCTACTGGAGCTCCACGCTGGTCGCCTGCAGGTGGGTACATCCATGTCCCCAGCACATGAGCATATGTGTTCAAGCATATATGAGTGCACACACGCACGCCTTTGTGTGTGTGTGTGTGTGTGTGTGTGTGTGTGTGTGTGTGTGTGTGTGTGTGTGTGTGTGTGTGTGTGTGTGTGTGTGTGTGTGTGTGTGTGTGTGTGTGTGTGTGTGTGTGTGTGTGTGTGTGTGTGTATACGCAGATGTTTTTGCACCACTGCGTGCACACGCCCGCACACAGCAGCCACATGAACGCGGAGCTCTGTGAGCCGAGGCGTCGTCTCCGATGACAGTGTCAGTCTTTCAGCACGGTAACGCAAGCAGACAAGCCGACGTGCTGCTAATTTAACTGCACCCGCTTCTTGTAATGGTGGAAACTTGGAGGTTGTTGTTTTTTCATGTTTAAGTGATGAAGTATTGGAGGGAGATTGCATTTTCTGCAACCTCATTGGGATTTCCTCTAATAATTTTTCTCATAAATTTTGAACTAGCTCTTGAAACGCCGTCTTTGTTGGCTGTAGTCCTCTGGTCGCTCCCTCCGACAATCTTGAAACGTGCGTGAACGTTTTATTTTCTGCGTTCATGGTGTGATGGGCTGTTGATCAGTCTCGGGTCATTGTGTATCCTCTTTGTCTGAGGTCAAGCAAATCTCGAAGAATAGTTGAATGTAACGTTTTTAGATGTTCTTATTTGTCTAAGGTGCAAAGCCAAACGATGAATTGCAGGGCATATTTAGAATAGATGTTTCCTTAATACTGATATGTATGCATTCTTTTTCCCTTTTTCTTTCAATCCTAGTCATATGGTGATGACCTAGTGGAATATGTAATCAATACAATATGTATTTCCGATGTAACTACTCCTTTTAAACTGATTTATTCCACATAAATGGGCTCATCTAGTTTCTATTTTAGGACGAATGGCAGTGTCTGTAGCCACTACTGACTGTGACTTAAGTAAAAGTACAAAACCAACGTTTCATTAAAATTTTGCTGCTTTATAAGGTAATTCCCATTGGACAATCATTGTAGGAAAGTCAATTATTTCAAAAAAGAGAAAGCACAATATAAAAAAAAAAAAAAGGTTCATCCCTTCTTTCCAGTGTCATGCACCATTAACATCTGGGTAATGATATTATTATGCATTACATTTAATTTGCTTGCAGTTATCCATCCATGCATCGTCCTCATCGCTCCACCCAACTCTCAGTTGCCCAAATAATGACTTGGTGAAAACACGCTCACACGTCGATGTATTTCAAAGGCTACAAAAAACGTTCAAGCATGTACAAGAATTTGTGTGTGCGTGCGTGTTTATTTTGGACATGTCTGGCAAAAAGCAGCCGGGTCATTTCATTGGTAAATACAGTTTGTTCTCTAATGCTGCCTCTGGAGCATCGTGTGAGCAGCTCTGCCGGGTTAAATCAGAGCACCGAATGGACAGATGCACTCTTGATATGCAGACAATTCATTGCAAACAAAAGAAGCCCTGAGATGCACATTTGTAGCTTTTGAGCTTTAATGTTTTCACATCCCTGTGACTGAGCTTCTATTTGTGTTTGACTTCCGCTCATACGAATGACTCACACTGACAACTGTGTTGCATTGTTGTACTTCAGTGAGCACGAGAAGTGCGCATCCCGAGTCTTTCAACGAGTGCTGGTAACAAGGAGAGGAGAAAAAAAATTGCACCCTTATAAATTATCCCCGGGGTCGGGGTGTCATCCCATGTGAGTCAGACATGAGCGTCACTCCCTGGAAGCCCATGCATGGATAGCAGCGACTCGGCAGTGAGCTTTGACGAGCACGCCATCCCAATGCGGCGATGGTTTGAGATGGTGACATGATGCTCCGAGGGCATGGCTGAAGGCAAGGAGATAGTAGTGCTCTTCCTGCCTTCACCTCCGTCACAGACAAAGCTCAGTTCTCAGAACAGGCTACACCTCACTGAAGAGGAAAAACACCAAATAATGTGTTTGTTATCCAGAGTGTTGCATGCATTGTAAGTGAGCATATTTTGTCTGATGATTAAGTGCGGTGCTGTTTATTTAGTGACAGAGTTCTTTTTTCTTTTGTCTTCTCTCAGCTAAAACTGGACCTTGGATCCGGGGAGCATGTTTTAGAATCGGACCGAGCCACTCAGCTCAACGATCTGGCCTGGCACTCTGTGGAGGTCCACCACGCGCAACTCAACGTCACTCTGACTGTTGACAAAAATTCACAAACGAGTGTAAATCTGCCGGGTTCCCAGCACAACCTCAACATTGCAGACGGTCTCTACGTCGGAGGCTCTGGCAGCTTGGACAGACTTTACCTTCCCAGAGACCCCGTTGGCTTTCGAGGCTGCATGGAGGAGGTGACCTTCAACAAGCATGATCTGCTGTCTTCACTGAGGCCATATACCGGATTCAAGAATGTCCATGAAGTGTCTTTAGGCTGCAGTCCTCAGTTCTTCGCTACTGAGGAGGATCCCATCAGCTTCTTCAGCTCCAGGGCTTATGTTTCCCTTCCAGCCTGGAGTGTCCAGCAGGGCGCTGCGTTCGAATGTGTTGTCCATACCTCAGCCAAAGAGGGAATCCTACTGTACAGCTCAGCCAGAGAGGGAGACTTTGTGGCACTAGAAATCCAGGAAGGTTTACCGGTGGCTATTGTTGGAAAAGGGGGAACCAAAACTGAGCTTCGCTCGCTCACATTCATCAACGACAGGAAATGGCATTCTCTCAAATTGCGTTTCAGCCCCAAAAGTCTGGAACTGGCAGTAGATGGAGAGATGGTGAAAAGCAGCATTAGCTCTCGGTCTAAGGGGTTTCAACCTAAAGGTTACCTTTTCATAGGAGGCATCGACGATGGCACCAGATCAGAAGTCAGGAAAATGGGTCTTGTCTCTGTGTCTGGAAAGCGAGTCAGAGGAGGCTCCTTCAAAGGATGTTTGAAGAACATTGAAGTCAACCGAGTAAAAATGGGTCTCTCTAATGCCATCGTTACCAAAGACATCTCAGTTGGTTGTGAGCCAGAGAAAACTCCAGAACATTCTACCACTGTGAGTCCAACAAGTGTTCCTGCATCCCTTTTCCATTTGGTGACGCCAAACCCGTCGCTGTATATGTCCACTCTCGCGAGGGGCCTGGATAGAAGGTACGGCTCAGATTTTGTCCAGCTTAAAAACCTCATAGTGCCAGAGGGTAGTCGCGCATCTCTTGACGCCAAACACATCAAGGTTCTATTGGACTTTAAGAAGCTTGGCATTCGACAATCTCAAATTATCTTTCGGATTCAGGAGCAGCCAATCAGAGGTCAGATCAGACTTGATGTGGATCAGGACCAAGAGGAAAACACCTTCAGCATGCTGGACCTCTGGCACGGGCGAGTCATGTACATCCACGGAGGCTCTGAGGAACCAGATGACTTCTTCATGTTTTCGGTTTTCACCAGTAGCAGAAAGCAAGTTCCTGACTACCTGAAGGACAACAAACTATACCGCTACAATATTTCTGTGACGCCCACGAACGATGCACCTGAGTTGAGCCTCCCCGAAGGAAATCTCTTCATTCTGCTGGAGAACTCAAAGAAACACCTCACCACTGATGTTCTGAAGGCCACAGACATTGACAGCAGCAACAATGATCTCCTCTTCTCAGTGCTGGGGAACCTGAATGCCGATGCAGGATATTTGGAAGTGGAAAGCAACCCTAGCAAGGCCGTGACCTCATTTACATATTCAGACTTGGAGGAACTGAGGGTGTCCTACGTTCACACGGGCGTTCGAAACTCGAGGATAGTGCTTCGGGTTAGTGATGGGGAAAAGGTCAGCAACACGGTAGTTTTAAGGGTGATGGCCATAGCACTGGAGTATAAGATTGCCAACAACACGGGGCTGCAGATCACTCAAGGAGACACAGCTATAATTGGGTCAAAGCAGTTGGCTGTGCAAACCAATGCTGTAAAACAAGTTGTGGACATCCGATACGATATTATTGAGCCCCCGCAGTATGGGGAACTCCAGAGGCTTCACTCAAGTGGTGAGTGGAGGCCTACTGACTCGTTTTCACAAAGGCTTTTAGAAAAAGAGCGCTTGAGATACATGAGCACGTTTCAGGATATCCAGACCTCCAATGCCTCGGATTACTTTAAGTGTAAAGTGAACGTGGCTGCGAGGGAAACGACTGAAATCCTCTTCCCAATTACAGTGAAGTGGGTGAGTTACCGCCTCATCAAGAACAATGTAATAGAGTTGGATAAAGTTAGACGAGTGACTCTTAGCTCGGAGCATCTGTTTGCTACAGCAGAGGGTGCGATCGTTTCAGAGGGTGAGCTTTATTTCCGCGTCCTGACCACGCCAAAGAAAGGAAATATCTTGCTCAACACCGCAGTCTTGAAGAAGAATTCAACCTTCAGTCAAAAAGATGTGTCCAGTCTCCGAGTGCATTATGAGCTGGTTGACAGACCTTCTGAAAATACAACGGACAGGTTCAAATTTCAGCTGTTTTCCAAGCATGCCCAGTCACAGTATTATGATTTCCAGTTTGCCATTAAAGCGGATGTCAACACCGTGTTTATAAAAAATGAAGGACTTGCACTTCAGGAGGGGGAAAGTAAAATTATCAGCAAAGAGGAGCTGTTTGCTGAGACTTTGAGTACAAAGGACATGTTCTACACAGTCATCAGCAGCCCTAAACATGGAAAGCTCGCCCGTATTAGTCAGTCGAATTCCAATGCGAGTTACGACAAAATTTTGACCTTCAGTAATCAGGACATATTAGATCAACGAATCATGTACATTCACGATGATAGCGAAACGACCACGGACGAGTTCTTTTTCATTGCCTCCACCAGCCAAAACTTCAAATCTTTCATTGCAGAAGATGAAATTGGGTCCAAAGGAGGAACGTTCAACATTTCTATTCAGCTAATAAATGATCACAAGCCAGCGCGCGTTATCGATCAAATCTTTCATGTTGTGAGGGACGGACAAAAGTTGGTTACGTTGGAAGATTTGCGATATCACGATGCAGATTCCGATTTTGATGACGGCCAGTTAGTTTACACGCGACGAGGAATCCCAATGGGAGACTTGGTGCTGGTTAATGACACCACGCAGCGATTGTTCTCCTTTCGACAAAAGGATCTGGAAGAAAAGCGAGTGTTGTTCACACACAAAGGCGTGAGCACCGGCAGGTTTGTGCTCTTCGTCTCGGACGGAAAGCACTTCGTATCGAGCCTTTTGGACATCAGTGCACACGACCCTTTCCTAAAAGTTGAAAATAATACAGGCCTGTTGGTTCAGAAAGGACATTCAGTGACACTTTCCCGCAGCAATTTCAGTGTCTTATCAAATTTGGATATCCGAGATGACCAGGAGGTGGTGTTCAAGTTGGAGGAGCCTCCCAGACATGGAGATCTTTACAGCGATGCGGCCAAGGTGATGTCGTTCACACTGTCTGACCTGAAAGATGGATTCATCTCCTATCGACACGATGACAGCAAACACCTGGCGGACTTTCTCAACCTCACAGTGAAAGCTAAAGGCGCTCAGTTCACAGACAGGATCAACGTGAAGGTTTACCTGGAGAGTCATCAGCGGCCGCCCATCGTGCAGCATCACAGCACGTTGCTGGTGGAAGAAGGAAAACCAGTGAAGATCGATGAAGCTGTATTGGAGGTAAGACTGTCGGTGAGAGATTTAGAATCTATAAATAACAAAAGAACATGTATTTGATGAGTAGTTCTACAATGATATGAAGCAGTTCTAGCTCTTGTTATTTAGACGTTTTGTTTTTGTCTTTTTTGACAACTCATTGTAAATTTTCTGTTAGCTATTCCTGATAAATGGCCTCATATTCTGACACTTTTAGTGTCTGATTGCTCTGGTTGTGGGTTACATGCAGCCGGAGTAGCAGCTGATATTTTATTATTATATATAGTGGAGACACTGAAAATAGGTTCTTACTGCAGGCAGAATTAGGAAACTCACTCCACAGCAAAACAACTCATCAGGGTTTTGACTTGTTTCCCACAAAGAAAAAAATAGTTTGAAGTGGAAATATACTCCAGTATTCCCTTTTTGTTGGTTCTATAACACAGAGTAAGCAATTGATAAAGGGCAAGCCCAAAGACGAATAAAACTGAAATAGTTTCTTTTCAAAGTGTCTTTAAAGATGATGTGGAAAAAAACTACTTTAAGGAGATGAAATCATTGTTTTTGTGGTCTTTTTTTTTTTTTAAGAACTTTTGAAAATATTAAAACTAGGCCAACCTTTCTTTTTTACATTTCACAGTTATGTCACGAAGAAGTAAATCTTAGTGACAAATGCAACATTTCCGACGTTACCACCGAATGGTTTCTGATCTTTGCAGGTCACACACGAGGACAACCTGCCATCCGAGATCGTGTTCACAGTTCAGGTCGCCCCGTCTCACGGCTTTCTCCGGCGTTTTGTCAACGCGGACGAGCGTTACATCGGAACCAGGCAGTCTCCTGTCAAGACCTTCACCCAAGACGACATCAACGGCGGCAACATCCAGTACGTGCAGGTGGAGCCCAACAAAGGCAACGACACCTTCGTCCTCGACGCCACCAACGGGGTCACTGACGTCAGCGGCATAAGGATGTCGGTGGACGTCATCCCGCGCCTCATCCCGCTCCGCGTCTCCAACTTCACGCTGAGCGAAGGCGGCTCCAAGGCGCTGACGGAGGACGTCCTGAGCGTCACCAACCGCCACTTTGTCGGAATCCACTTTTTCTATAATCTGACCCAGCCCCCGCTGCACGGCCACGTCGAGCACTCTCGCCATCCCGGTGTTCCCATCACCACCTTCACCAGGAGACAGGTGAGACGCCCTGACGGACACTCTTATTAGCTGCAGTTGAATATTTAAAGTACCCTTTATCATTGAGCATTAATCTGAGCCAGTAAACCTCCTTGTGCATTTATACATTAATCATCTTTACTTCTCTCCCACCTGACTCCATCTCTAATACCTTGTTGCTTTTTTTTATTATGCCTGTGGGTGGTCTCTCAAAGATGCCTCCCGTTTCTGTTTTGTCATTAAAACCTTGTCGTGACACAAAGAAGCAAGCGCTAAAACATGCGACGTGTATGTCGTGGTTTTGAACCTCCCAACATTCTCATGATTCCTGTTCCTGTGATCTTTAACCAGGTGGAGCACGAATTCATTTACTACGTCCACGACAGCAGCGAAACCTTAACCGACAACTTCACTGTGGCGGCCAATGACACCGGCCTGAGGAAGCACAGCGCGGCCCAGACGGTGTACATCCAGGTTACAGCTGTCAACGACGAGCCTCCTGTTATTACAGCCAACAGGGTCCTCAGGGTGAGTCCTCTATATTTAAACTCCCAGCACTTTTTTTTTTTTATGCGCATGTGTCTGGCACCACAGCTTACTGTCAGAGGATTTTCGTGTGGGCACTGCCGCAAGTTGCCATGGATCACTGGCTCACTGAAAGAGGGGGAAAGTATGTTTGCTATGTGGGGGAGGGTCCAGGGTGGCCGGCAGCAAGGAACAGACGCTGACACACATTCAGAGGTCTCTGGGTCTTGTAGGAAAGTGTGTTTTGGCGCTAAGGTGTTAAATCTTAGCAAATTCCCCATGTATCAAACTCCATTATTCAGTGTTGGTAAGTGTGATCTGTGTCGACTTCCAATGAAGGTGCCTTTTTGAATACGAAAGTGGAAACCAAATGGAAAGTAACTCCCAGGCATTGCACGGACGATATTTGAGTGGCATATTAGCTGAAATTGAATTGAATCCATTCCAGATCATCTGAGTGCTGATTGGCACAATGCCACGGCCCCGAAATAGAAAATACTGTGGCCACACGGCCTGAGCTCGGTTTCCTCCGCTTCACTTATCTCTGCACACATATTCGTGTTCAGAGAAACCACTCGTTAGTCGCCGCTGTCTGAAAACAGTCATTACCTACACACATCCTAATTATATATGTTTATGAAGCGCCGCGGCAGTCGTGTGTGTTCATGTGCCGTGCAGCGCCGGCTCGCACGGCTCAGTAATGCAGCTCCGTCAGGTCCCGGGATAAAGATGGGTTGAGGTGTATTGTAGGTGTCTTTTGTCTTTCCCCCAAATGCCTCAAATTCCTCTGGGAATCCTGTCGACTCTGAGAAGAGCGTCTCAAATTGGAAGCACTCATAGAGAATCATCGTTAAGTCAGAAACGTAAAAAAAGGACTTATTATTAATAAATGAACCATGTCTGGTTCATTTATTTCAACATGAATCACTTTATCATGCTTTCCTTGATTCTTAGTGGAAAGTAAAGATTCTTCTCAGGAACTGATTTCATGAAGGCCACCAGGGGGCTCTCTGCTACTGCCAGTTGTAGTGTGACACCCCAGTTACAGTAAAACATTCAGCATTTACATTCAAATGTTTGTCAGGAGTGAGATTTCAGACTGATGTCTTGTTTTCTGTCTTTACATGACACCTCATCATGGCCAAACACAAACTGTCTAATGTCTCTTTTATAACACAAGGACACATACAAAACAGAGACGCATGGGTGACGTCAGAATTTTGTAAAAGGAAAACATTTGAAGCTGATTTTCTTTTCTGATTTGTCAAGATTTAGAAAAGTTTCAACAGATTTTAAGACAACATACAACAAACAGAATCAAGTGTCCCTGATGGTCAGACTCTGGAATGCTGCTAAAATGAATGACCCACTTTCAGGTTGGATGGTTTATGTCATTTTGGACACTTGAGACACTCAAAAACCATTAATTACACTGTAAAAATAAGATGGCAAAGTAAATCATAAAGGCCAGCATGTGTTTTAATGAAGAAGCTTATCAGTTCTATTGAATGTCCCTCAACAAACTTCAGTACTGACATTAATCCCACCAAAGTGCATCAAACATACACTTGTGGTGAAGCTTGTTTTGTTCAAACTCGTCCTCTCAGTAAAACTGCATCCCGCGGTGCCGAAGACCCCCGGCAGCCTTTGAGGAATCGATCCCGACCTCAGCGGGTTGGATGTGCAAATTGATCTCATGTGTGTCTGTTCTTTGAATGCGGTGAGTCACCGTGCTGTTGTTCGTCGGTCCTGCTGGGTCTTCCTGGCAGACAGGAGATTTCCGGAGAATGTAGTCACCGCCCACCTGCGGAGAGACGTTGCTGCTTGCGTGCAGACGTGCAGTGTCTTGGAGCCCCGTTGCATCTCCTCCTGTGGTGTTTATGTGTACTAATTGCCAAGATTGCCGACACTCCAGACACCTCAGTGTCGTCACCGATCCGTCTGCACGACTTCCAATGTTTTGTGCCGTCAAGGTAAAACTCATCTGATCAAACTCTTCACTTCTGCTGTGATGTTTCTCATATCAGTCAGCTCCCAGGGAGCAGCAGGTGGGGGGTTAACAGTTAACATGAAGCGAGCTGGTTTTGTGTCTGAAGACAGAAGCAGAACTGTGTTCACACACTGAAGCTGCCACAAAGGATTATACAGTAAGGTACGTCTGAGGTGTATGGTAGGCGCTCTTTTCGGAAGCAGGTTTTTTTTTGTTTTAATGTTAATTTTTTCAAACGTTATACATGAAGACTGAACATTTGCGGGCCGGGGTAATTACAATTATAAAACAGTACTTGTATCACTATGCACAGGCGACAGTGGATGGCTCAAAGTCTAATATACAGTTTCTTAGGAGACTTTTTCTCCGGTATTCCTTTTACAGTCGCAGTGTAAAAGTCAGTCTCCATCCCGTGAATCCAGTTTATGATGTAGTGAATCCCACTGTTGGCAGCATTTGGTTATTGCTTTTTTTTTTTTTTACTTGCAGCCATAATTATTCTGAACAGATAGGACTCTCTTTTATGTAGACCTTCAGGAGCTCGTTCAAGGTACAATGGCACTAAAGAAAAACCCAACACTATACCCAAGCACCCTGCTATTAATTATTCCACCTTCTTCCTGAAGTCTTTAAAATTTTGGCACGGCATGTGAAAGCAGCCTGCAGAAACCGTTCCACACCTGTGAACGGTGCTCCATCTTGATTTGCAATTTGGGGTAATAAAAAAAAAAAATCTAATAAAAAATTTTCAGCAAAAGTCTACAGTAAAGAACTTGTCGTTAAGGATTTCTTTTTTTTTCCAAAGTTGCAGCCATACCTCTTCTGAAATTACTACATTGGCGTTTTTCTCCCAGTTCTGTCTAATATGATCAGTTGAGCTCCTATTGGTGGACATTAAACCTTTATATGATTTGCCAATAATGCTTTTGTGTTCTTTTAGATTCATAAGGCTTTTTAAATACTTGAATTCTATTAGATCTTCATTAAGTCTACGAGTCTTAATTACTTTCACAAAAAAAGTTACGAATCTGCAAATATCAGAAAGTGATATGTCTATATGTCTACTAATCCACCAACCAGATAGACAAAAAATCCTTGTATTTTTTGGACTTTTTGCACCAGAAGATTTCATTAAAAAACAGTTTCATATTGAGATTGTAGTAATTTTCAGTCATAATTGTTTTGTTTTTGTGAAAATATAGACATTTTCATCACAGATACGATGGGCCATGGGTAGTGTGGCATTATTTTGCCAGTCCAGCCCACCCAGGATTAGATTGGACTGTATGTGACCCCTGATTTTAAAAGGTGTTGGACACCCCTGTTCTAAAGCCAAGGGGTCCTGTTGCATTAACCCTTGACATGGTAACAACAAAACAATCACACCAGAGCTTTAAAACTATTACTAAATGTTTAAAATATGTTTCAGATGCACAGTAAGCCAATAATGGACTACATTGTAGATATGTAATCATTAATAAAGCCTAACTTATGTGAAGTTGTCTTTAAAGAGGCCTTCAACATAGAGAGGTAAATATGACACGAATAACTCAGTTCCATCGTCCCTTCACCGTTACAGGTGAAAGAAGAGCCGTCATCACCGCTGTGCATTCACGTAACTTGTCTCCCAGTCTTGCATTAATGTGTGCTCAGCAACCTGTTCAGAAGGCAATACGTCGTCATGTGATGATTCCTCTGGCGTCGAGTGCGGAAGCGCATCCTTTATTGTCAGATGTCTGCACGCTCCAGTCCTTTTTGTTCTCTGTGTGTCAATGAGTTCCTCTGTTACTGCGTGTCGGCTCGAAGCGTTCAAATCCACGCGAAAGAAGGGGATTCGCCGAGCCTCTCCGACACCGCGCCGCTGTGTTTTCAGTCCGTTGCGGCTATATTTAGTCCTGAGACGTCCTTGATTCGAGTAATGCTCAAGTGACAGTTTTCCTTAGGTTGTTATTGTCTTACCATGTTGGTGCGTGATGTGGAGATTTATTTATTTTCTTCTTTTTTTTCCTATAGCAGCCATGCTTCAGTGGATAATGTTTTCTACTGTGGGAAATAAGGGGAAAGAAAAAGAGTGAAAATATGTTAAAGCCTTGGAGCTGCACTAACACCAACAGCAACCTGCGTCCATTGTCTGAGGGCCTGAATGACAAGGACACATCAGCTTGTATGAAGCTCCAGTCCGTCCCTCTGTGGTCCAGCTTTGTGTGGAGAAGGTGCACGTTGCATTCTGATAAAGTAGATGTTACCTTGTTGAGAGCTTCAAACTTTGCATTTAGTATTTTTTTTTTCTCACCAGCTGGATTGTGTGAATTTATCCTAAAGTCTCACATCCGCGAAATGGAGACAGGCTTTTGACTTGGCGAGTCTGTAACCAAATATGGTGGCGTTTCTTTCCATCTATGAGAATAAATGTCAAACCGGGATTGAGCTGTCAAATATGGTTAACTTCCCCACCCTGAGTCGTGTCAAACTAAATGTCCAGAGTCCCTGCAGGTCTCCGTTTGCATGCCGATCTCTGATGGCAGCTGTTGTGTCCTTCACTGTCATGTGTCCAGGTTTGGGTGTCCTCTGTGACAGAAATCAGGGGGGAGGATCTGAGAGCGCAGGACCTGGACACGCCACCGGAGGAGCTCCACTTCATGGTGACGCCGCCCAGCAACGGACACCTGGCACTGAAGAGCGCCCCCA
Source organism: Blennius ocellaris (assembly GCF_963422515.1). NCBI lineage: Eukaryota > Metazoa > Chordata > Actinopteri > Blenniiformes > Blenniidae > Blennius > Blennius ocellaris. Next base: position 8,799,398 of record NC_137656.1, read on the forward strand.
TGAGGCCAGTGCTCAATTTCACCCAGGTTCACATCGAGCAGGGGCAACTGCTGTTTGTCCACAAAGGTAAAAAAAATAAACATCAACCAGTTATCAATGACAACAATCTTAACATCCTAAGTGTGTATAATATGTAATATATAATATACTTTGTGCTGCACTTTTCATACAGCCTGAGTTTATTTCAATAATCCATGTGTATGTAGTCTTGTAGTTCCTTCCGCCTCCACTAGGAGACACTGTTGACAGTTGCTCCCAGTGTACTGTGTTCTTCTTGTGCAGGCTGCTTGTGTGGTGTATTCATGTGCAGCAACATTATGCAACTCCGAGCTGTTAAATGAAGCTGAGCTGAAGGTTGAGCTGCAGGTAGTCGTGCGAGCTCAAAGTCTGCGAGCTGATGGGAAATACATTGTGTTGACATGTGACTCAGATCAAGTTCCTGCTTAATGATCTAATGTTCTGATTCCTAGCTACTTTTTTACTTTCCACCAGACAAGTTTGTAAAAAAAAAAAAACAGAGTGAGAGGAGCTCCACCCCACATGGGTTTTTTTTAAATTTTTTATTATTAAATAATTTACAACCACATGCACTCATTTATTGAGCTCTCCCTGCTAGGAAAATGAGTTGCAGTTGCAGTTTTACTCTTGTAAGAAATGCTGATGAGGTACCTTTTGTGTCTGTTTAGCAGAAACAAAAGGTCCCAGATTTGTTTTTATTTTTTGTTTTCAGCTGAGAATAAAGTATAAAATCACAGACTTTAGTCAGTGTAGGAGAAGGATTGTGTCCTCAGCTATGTATTTCACGTTCACTACTATTACTCCTTTTTTTTGTGCTTTTTCTAGGAGCCATGTCCGGAGGATTCAACTTCCAAGTCAATGACGGCGTTAACTTCACTCCCAGGCAGATCTTTAGCATCACTGCTAAAGCCTTAGTTCTCAATTTGGAAAGAAACCGCCCTCTGAAGGTTTTCCCAGGTAACTCTGATCACCTGTGAAGAGAAATGTCAATATAAATATCCATTATTTTAACAAATGGATTTGTTACAGTTTCTGATGCTTTGTGTTTTTGTTTTGTTTTTTAATACAAAAAAAACATATTCATGATCAATATTGAATATAACTCTTGTTGGGGTTTTTTAAACCTTGCTAGAATATAATAACACTGCAATGTTTATGCCTTGTTCTTTTCCACATCAAGTGCTATAAGCTCACAATGGAATAGAAAAATAGCTCCACAGTGTCCAATGAAAATGGTATTGTGTTTTTTTGTTGTTTTTTTAAAATTCATATCAAGACACTTTCTATAATCCCGAGTCGATGTGGGAAAGAGATACGTTAATCACAGGAAGGGAAGGCAACTCCTTTATTATTAACACACTGGCTCAGTGTGTAATCATCCAAAAACCTTAAATTATGGAAATAGGTTCCGCAATAAATTCTGAATTCCTAGACTTTGTTCCCAAAATGTTATATTACAGTATACATCCCCAATTTTCGTTGTACTCCCCGGTACCATGACAAATAAAGCTATCTATCTATCTAGCTAGCTAGCTAGCTATCTAGCTATCTAGCTATCTAGCTATCTAGCTCTAGATTATTTTAAGATGTCATTATTCTTGGCAATAATGAGACACATCTTCATTACTGTGTTTGAATCATGCTCGGCTTACACGGACTCTGTTGATATCATTTATGATATAATTTAGTTTCATTATTAGTTTTAATGTGGTCATGCCAGATAAAGAGGGTCTTTCACTGAACTTCATCTTGACATCATCAGAATTTTTGAAGTGTAACTTGTTTTTGTTTCGTCTGGTTTTGAGTCCGACACAGCTTATTTCTGCCATCGACTCTTTTGTTACAGGCTTTAATGAGCCACATGGAGAAGTTAGAAATTCCATTTTGATATTCACGTCGTTGCTTTGGCTGACCGGGTGTTGCCTGTGTCTCCGAAACACATTTTCAAGGGTTTCTGAGCTTTTCGGTCATCCGCTGTGTGAATTTAGGGGAGTAGACATTGTGAGGGCAGCGAGCAGCCAGCTGGCACGCTCTGCTGGGCCTCCCAGCCGCAGGGTGAGTGGGTGCTTGAAAAGCCGTGCCACTGTCTGTCTGAGGCAGCCCCGTTTGCGCTTTGTGCCAGGCGGGGCTGGAGAGAAAGGGCGGGATGGGAGCACCGACTGACAATGAAGAGTTTTGATTGGCGGGGGGGGGGGGGGGTGACGGGGGGACATGGAGCACTTTCACACTGTGGAGAGAATTAATGTTTTCCCCTTTTTGCCTGAAGAATTTCTCCAGTGTCTGTGTGCATGCTGAAAAGCCGAGCTGAGACTCGCTGCGTGTGGTTCATTAGGGAAGCATTGACCTAAAAGCAGAGGGACGGTCAGATATTGTGGTGTTGCTGCCTGTAAATACTGCAAAAAGACTCTTTTGGGGACATTTTGAATTAGTTCAAGCATGCTTTTTTAATCTCATTACAAAAAAAAAAATTGCTCCATAGTTGTGAAATGAAATACTGTGGCTGTTCTAAAGCAAGATGCAAAGAAAAAAAGAAGGAAAAATGAAGATATTTGATCCTGTAGAAAATCAGAGTTTTCATTGTGAAAAGACAGGAAATTTCCCATGAGAAGCAAGTGAGATGGGAGCGTTTCCGACGACACGTGATGAATGAATTTCACTGTGGCTCGACCCCTTTTCCCCCCTCTCTATCATTGCCTCTCATCATTTATCAGCAGTCTTTCTCGGGATCCTCGCCATATTTACTGTCAAAGTCTGTTATTTATCTCAAGAAGAGGAGCAGCTCTCAGTAGACTTCAGGGATCACGCTCAGTCGGTGTTTCTTTTTTAATTTCACTTTCCCCATGCGGGAAGATTCGCGTCTGCAAGGAGCTGATCCACTTTTCATTTCTTGTTTGGATTTTATGTAACACCCTCGGTGCAGTCCGACGGTGCTGTAAAGAAAAGCCTCTGATGTCTGCGGAGCAGCTTTAATTTGACACATCAAACGACTCTCGTCGGCCTATTCCAGGCCTTATTTTGCATAATTCACAGTCAAAAAGATGCGAAAGACTTCCGGAGGGGGAGACCTCGCAACTTCTCGTGCGGTCGCACGTGGATTTCAACAGTGTCGTCGCAGCGGCAACTGACAAACCAGAGTGGAATGAACACGTTTTGTTTACACGTGCACTGATCACTGCATCACTGATTCTCTTAATCCGTATTCCTCCAGGTACCTCGAGACCGATCACAAACGAGCATTTGCAAATGGTCACCAATGACATGAGCAACACGTCGAAGCGCATCATTACGTTCAACGTGCTGCGGCAGCCCAAACTGGGACGTCTGGTAACGAGACAGCCCGACAACTCCACAGCCGACGTCTCCTCCTTCACGCAGGATATGGTGAGTGAGGAGCTGGAGGCTCTGTCAACACTTGTCTCTCATTTCACACAAGTGGATTTCTAAAATGGGACAAGTGATGTGAGCCCGAGTAAGATTAAAACATTCGGGCTCGTTCACCCATATGGAAGGTTGCCAGATTCCCATCACATGAATAAATCATATTCTGCATCCCCCATTCAGGAAATTGACTGTCCTCCCGTTAGCTGAATGGGACATATAATGCTTTTATGTAATCAATTATATCTGATGGATTATGATCCGACGTTCAAAACCCGTGATGTCTTTGCGCCATTTACTGCTGAGCAGAGCATATTCATTACACGTGGTCTAATGTAGTCTCGGTGGGAGATTTATCGGGGTTTTTACAGTTGACTGAGTTCACTTGATCTGGAAGTTGTGCAAATTTGTTGACGTCTATTTTGGGTGGCGGTTTTGTCTGAGGGTCTGCTTTCTTCCCGTTTCGCAGGTGAACAGGAACGAGGTTGTGTACGTTCAAACGCCCGTGGAGTCAGTGGGCTGGGCGGCCATGGACTCCCTGACCTTCTCCATCGCATCTCCGCCTGCTTCTTTGGACAGCCAGACCTTTAAAATAGACATCTCCTATGAAAACACGGGGCCCAAACACAAAACGGTCCTGCTTGCAAACACAGGTACGAACAAAAGTGTGGTGTTATGCAAACAGCTGACTGGGGCTGGAGTTATAACATACTGGAGTTTTGAGTTGGGTATTAACAAAGGCACACTCACTGGAGCAGCGTTGGCGTGATGCTGAGTGGAAGGTATTTCTTTTAACATGTCAACACTGTTTGTAAACAGAAGAAGCTTTCAGTCACGCAACCCGTTACAAGTCCTAACATTTTTTTTATTTGGCAGTGATGTCCAGCCAAAGTGATTCATCTCTGAGAAGCATTCAGATTTGGAGTTTCCCAACACCAACAAGACAACCAGTTATTTGCAAATATCTAAAAAAAAAAACGTTTCCACATCCGTGGCGACGCAACAGACATTTAAAGTTTCCATAGAAAGTGCTGACAGTCAAAGAGGGAGGATCTGTCTGCATCAGATACACAACAAGAGGACACATTCATGTTTTTAGCGACCCCGGGGTAACACTGAAAGACTGACGTCTTCACATCCGCAGCCAATTTAATATATAACACAATTTATTATCATTGTTAAAGAAATAGTGAAAAAAGCAAGATTACCAAAATAAAACATGGACGAATGTGCAAAATCCACAGAAAAATGTCATTACCTGGAATCAAACCTTTATGTGAGGTGACGGGCTCAACCACTCCAGCATAGTGCCCCACATGATGTTTACCCTTTCCTGTATTTCTCCAAAATGCAAACTACAGGTGAGGTAGTTGATCCTCTGTCAGCATTCAGTGAAGTAACTAATCAATCAGATGGTATTTTGATCATTTCCAAATGTTGAAGTTTAATGTTTAGAAAAATGCTAAACTGATGTTGCCTTGGTAACAGGCGCCGAGGTCACCGAGGGGAAGAGCGTCGTCATCGACGAGTCCAAACTGGACGCCTCCAACCTGATGACCAAGCTGCCGGCGCCGGAGCGGAGCTCCCACGAAGTCTGGTTCCAGGTGACGTCTCTTCCCCGACATGGCGTCATCGTGGTGGGCGAGAGAACCCTCACCAAGGAGAAGCCCAACTTCTCCCAGTTCATTGTCAACAAGTACGGTATCACCTACAAACACGACGACTCCGAGACGACCCGCGATTCTTTCACGTTCAGCGCGTGGGTAAATTCCAAGGGCAAAACGGCACAGCGCCCCGAAGACGACAGCGACGTCGTGGAGGGTTTTAACATCACAGTCACGCCCGTGAACGATCAGCCGCCTGTGCTAAAAACCAAAGCTCCCAGTTTGAAGGTGGTACGGGGAGATACTGTGGCCTTCGGGCCGGAGAACCTCAAAGTGGAGGACTTGGATAATGTGCCCGAGGACATTACGTTTTCCGTGATTAGCAAGCCAAGTAATGGTTATTTAGCTCTTGAAGGAAGCTTGAATGAATCAATAACCGCCTTCACACAAGCTCAAATTGATAACCGAAGTGTTTTCTTCATCCACGATGGAAGCTCCGCCTCGGGGGTGTTTTACTTCAGCGTCACAGACGGCCACCATAAACCGATATACAAACTTTTTAACCTGGAAGTTACAAAAATCACCATTAATGTGGTCAGCCTAACTGAAGTGTCACTACGACAAGGGACCACTGTCGTATCGCTGACGCAGGAAAACCTGTCTGCTGAAACCAACGGGAAAAATCTGACCATTCACTATCAGATTACAAGGCCTCCAAACTTTGGGAAAGTTCTGAAGGACGACCAAGAGGTTACACATTTCAAGCAGGGCGACGTCGAGGCTGGAAGGTTGTCCTACCATATGATCTCCCTTTCTTCTGCGGAGGACAGCTTTGAGTTCACCGTTTTCACTTCTGAGGCCAACCTGACCGGCCAAGTCCTCAACATAACCGTCAGACCTCTGGTCCAGGTGGGCAAACACCTGAGGATTCCCAGCGGTGTTAGAGTAAAACTCAACGCTGGTTTTCTTAACGCCTCTGAACTGGCGAAAGTCAGTGGCAGTGACCCTGTTTTTGAAATATTATCCCAACCTAAATATGGAAAAGTTGTGCAGACAAAAGGGAAAACGTGGAGAAATGGCGTCCCTGCCGAGTCCTTCACCTTCCAGGAGGTCGTGCAGGAGAAAGTAGCTCTGGAGCTGAATGCCAACATGACTGGAGTTCAAGAGCTGAATGATTCACTTGTGTTTGTATTGAAAGCCAATGACACCCAGCCTGCGAGAGGGGAGTTCCACTTCGCCGTCGTACCGTATGACCCACTGCTTTTTCCAACCACGGCGGGCCCTGCGCCGACCACATCATCCGCTCCTCTGACTCCAGTCAAGACCACGAAAACTGGAACTGCCTCACCAGTCCCATCTACAGTCCTCCACTCCACCCAGCAGCCCAGCAAAAACCAGCAGAGACACAAGGGGCGCAACCGCTGGGGGAACTCCAACAGAACCGGCGTTCTCGGCACGACGCTCGGCAAGCCGTCTCACACAGAGGAGTTCCCCTTCAGAAACACTCCGGTTCGTGTGGAGTCCTACCCCCAGAAAACGTCCAACCCGCTGCTGGTGATCCTGCCGCTGCTGGCCCTCCTGCTGCTCGTGATCATCTTCGTCGTGCTGGTCGTCTACCTGCGACACCACAGGCGCAGGAAGCAGAGCACGGCGACGCCACAGGAGCCGCCCCCCGCCGCCCACCCGGGCGGCCCGTCGTACCAGGGCGAGACCCAGAGGAGCGCCACGGTTCCCACGGTCACCGTCACGCCTCTCAACCCCACCTGCCCAGGTAGTCCCGCCTTCGACGGGCCGCTCGCAACAAATCACAGCTCGCCGTATGACACCATCGACTCTAATATGCTCATCAGTTCTTGGAGTAACAATTCCCCGGCAGCTTCTTCACAAATCATCAGAACTGCCACTCCAACACTGCGGAAGAATCAGTACTGGGTGTGAGCTTCCACACAAACGCCCATGGGGAGTTATTGTTATTGTCACGTGTAAAGATTCGCCCCCAGGTACCGCGGGTGACGAGCCGCTCGGCCTCGCTCGGCGTGTCGCTGTTGTGCACAATTCTATAGTTCAGTCTCACCACTCTCATGCCCGTTTCGACAGACGTCACATACAGCCGTGAATAACTGGCAGAGGAAAGCACAAACAAAAGGCCGGCTGCACACAAAGCTTCTCATTCACTGGACGTGTCGTTTCATAGGGATGTAGTATCGACTGTACCCGGAGGTGGATGTAAGTGACAAGTCCCCAGAAAGTGTTGGTGTCCCCCTGCTGGCTGGTGGCAGCACACGTCAGAGATAATTCGCCTTCCACGTTTGCAGATGGGCCATGAATGGTTGACGGCATGCTGATAAAGCTGAGTACATGTGTGTGTGTGTGAGAGCTCATTACGGTGACGCCCGTGTCGGGGTCATGTCGCTTCCGTCGTTCCGTGTCTGCTGCAATTTCATCAATTTCAGTCACGTTTTGCCCCCAGTGGACAAAAGTTCTCACGGAATTGTAAGTCTGACTGAAAGAGAGGAACAAACCGCAGCTCTTTGCCACACATCAGTCAGAACCAGAACCAGGACCGGCTCTTCACCACAACATTGACAGAGTGGCCATCATCACTGTAAATTATAAACAATGTTTGTGCCTCGTCCATGTTGTATCACCACTGTTAACTGGTCCTGCATGTTGAAATTCCTTCCAGACTGGGAGACGACGCCCGTACCACCTCGAAACTGTGAATTACTGTGACTAGCGCAGCATTTCGATTGATTGTGCACATTTTTTATATCATTTCCATGTGGTATGATAACAGCATTTCTTTTTGTGAACTCAGGTATTCTGTTAACAGTCACGTTACCTTGATTGGAGGTTGCACGGTTATTGCTACAAAGTGAGACTTGATAACGCCGAACTGAACGTGATGAAATTGACAGTTTCTCAGCATGACTATATGTTGTCGTAAACAAGTTGTGTGTCAATGTTAGAACCACCGCTTTTTACTGACTTGGTCAAGTTATGAAATATGTTACTTATATGCAGTATTTTTCAATATTAAACAAATATATACAAGAAAACTACAGCACTGATTAAAACTAAATCTACTCACCTCATATTTAGTTGAAAGTTTTTTAAATCACCAAATATTTCCCACACGCCTGAAGTTTCAGTCATATTTAATTGTATTTTACCTGTTTATCCTTACAAATGAGCACAAATCCTTTTGTCAAAACACTGGTTTTAATCATTTATAACATAATATACTGGAACATGTATAAAAAAACAAATACAGCAAAAACTTTGCAACAAATTAATGAATAGCCACATTTTCCCCATTATTCACATGATTTAATCACTGGGGTCCAGATGAAAACATGTTTCCTGTTGATCTGAACTACTGATGAGTTGTTCCTGAACAATCTACTGACTGAAACAAGTGCTAGTATTTATATTAATGATTATCCTATTTTTAACCGGCGTCCTGAAATAATTGCTGAGTTTCACCACGATGGTTTGACACTGTATTGATGTATCTGCTGTAGATGAACGGTACGACTCAGATTTCTGGAAAATATACGAGCTGGTGGGGAAAAAAAGAAGCAAACTACTGTTATCGTTCATAAATAAATTTTGTACTGAAGAGAAATATCTATCCACTGTATTCCAGTCTCATCTGAATGATGTAATCTACTATGTAATAGGAGTGTCATATTTATTTATACTGTATTTTTAATAAACCACTTGAAAATATACACTTTATCCTGTTTTGTTTTGTCATCCAGGCTTTTTCTGTGGCAAAGAAGAAGAAGAAAAAAAAACAAACTGGCACCCAGATGGCTTTTTGGCAGCTTCCCTCAATCAGTGTAATTTACCTTGTCCCTCATATTAATAATATGTCATTGCAACAAAAAGGGGTTTTCACCAAGCAGACTAATTTTATTCACTGATCGCTGAAGCAAATGTGATTGAAGAACGCACAAGAGTCCACTCTCTCTTCTTGTTGACAGCAAATGAGCGAAGAAGCAGTGGTGAGGAACAGCATCACATGTGAGCTGCAAACTTTACACAATTATGTTAAACCACAGAGCCGCCAAACATCCAGCTTCACTGGGATCCGGCTGGTAACTCATGTCTTTCTGCTGTGAGATGAAACGTCCACCCTGAACTCGACATTAACGGCTTGATCAGTTCACCATTACCACCACAGTGAGCAGAACACATCCAGCCCTTCTGGTTTCTGGGGGTTTCTTCAGTAAATCTAATCTAAATCTCATATCGAATGGTGATAATCGTGTCGCGTTTAAATGTAAAAAATAGAAATACACTTATGTTGGCTCAGACGTTTGTGCTCGCAGCCGCATATTCATCATTGAGGTGATTCCAGAGTCTTGAACTGCTTCGAAAGCATGTAAAATCTTTGTCGCATTATTTCTGCTACCACCGCACAGTTTATCAAACTGAAACTTCTGACATCAGTGAGTATGATCAGACTGGACACATGTAAAATCAGAAGCTGAGTGGCGACGTCTAGTGGTCATAATTCTGATGATTAGAGCAATAAATAGAGATGGATAAGAAACAGCACTTGACGACAAGCATCCAAAGTGAAATGATAGATGAAATGTTAACAAAAGTAACAATTTTACTATGTTTTTTGAATGAAAATGTACTTAATATAGCTGTACATGGACGTTTTCCTTTAAATGCATAAAATTCATAAATTTTATTCATGCACCAGAGTAGACAAGAGCAGGCTCAGTACTGCGGGCTCACACGCAGGTATTTTCTCGCTTCTATGTGGAGCTTTGAAAGAGCTCCTTCCCTCCTCTCCACACAGACAAACAAACAAACATGCAGGCACCCTGTCATCGTCCGTTCCTACTTCTCCGGTGTGAATCTAGACTGAGCATCAACCTCAACCCCAGACTGTCAAACCAACATTGTTGTTGTTATTTTTTGGGTTTTTTTGCAGCAGATTCCACTTCGCTGCAGCTCCTCTGTCGTGACGAGGGTAGAAGTAAAACCCTCCAAACATGGCGGATCCTGGTGAGACCACCCACAGCTGCAGGACGGGCTGAGACGGCCTGCTTGTGTTGAGGAAAGCTGACGACTCACTAAACTAAGATCCTCCCGAGAGGGATTGCTCTGTTTTCATTGCCTGAAATCAGAAAGGCGTCAATTGTTTTGATCGTGGCGTCTAAACTTAATGTATTTTAATCTACTAGTTGCAAATAATGGTGGATACCAATACAGGACATAGATTCAGTATAAATGTCACATGACAAAGGTGTTTTCAAGATTCTAGTGACGTTATATTTTTTTTAGTTTTATTAGGTTATAAACCTGATGCAATGTCTGAAATGTGACCAAATCTAAATATATTGGAAATCAAATGCTTTATTTTATGACTTGCGCAAAACGGTGTTTTACGAGGTAGTAAAGTAGTAAAGAGAGTGGAGTAGATCTGTGCTTAAATCAAATGTAGCTCTATAAGTGATCATGAATAAAGAGCCAAATGTTTTAATTGTTGCACGGCATGTGAACAATCCCAGGAATGTGCACGGGGAACTCCATGCATTTGCATATATATTACTAATGGCTCGGTGCAGTGTCGCAGCCGTGCCTGAAATGACAACAATGTCTCCGATGAAGATGAGGAGTCACGTACAAGTCGTTTCAACTTGTTCTTGTGAGCGTAGTGCAGCCAAAGTCTCGAGATCGGTTCTTTTTGTAAACACAGAGATGAAGCCATGACAATGTGCCGATCCTGGTTCAACTCTTCTTGATTCATTCACAATTTGTTCAGATGTTGCAAAAAAAAAAAACAACCCAAAAAAACAAGTGCATTTAAAGAGCAAAGCCGCTGCTTGCGAAAGGCCGTTCCTTGCATTGAGCAGAATTCTGCTTCCATGAACAAAGATCAGATTGTAGTTTCACAAAGAGGAAATCTGCACTGGGGAAATGCTGACGGTCTGCCGTGTAAAATGCGAACGTCTGCCAGGAAACGGTCACATGCTCGGGCCTCGGGGTCGTCGCCGCCGCTTCCGATGATGGTGACGTGAGCCGTCTGCAGTGTTCTGCCGACACCGTGCTCAGAATTAAAAGGGAACTCGCGCCAGTCCCATTGTGTGTCTGCAAAACTGAATATATAGCGCTGCCGCCGAAGGATATTAGATCTCTACAGTAATCATTGTAATTTAAGGCTGGGAAATTGTGGGGCTGAGGGTTAAAGAACGATGGCACCCCCGTGAGACAAAGGATTGGAGACAAAGGCGTCTTGGCTGGTTTAGTTTAATAAGGTTCCAGTCTGACATATCCAGATGGTTAATTGAATCACTCTCAACCTCCAGTCGCATTTTTACGCACAGAGATGAGGTTTCATTTAAAAAAAAAAAAGACTTCAGTTTCTCTGTTTTTAATGTAACAAAAATAGCAGTGTCTAGTTGCTCTAACAGATACTAATATATCATATAAGCGAATCAAGGCACGTAAAATACTGCGAAGGCTTTCAGAATCTAACGTGCTCCTGCCGAAAGCCACGTACAACACTTTCCTTTTAGGGGGAAAATATTTGTTGCTCAAACGGTGCACTTTCCCTAATTTCTCCTCCTTCCCACAGCTCTTTACTCAAGTGGCATCGCTATCAGGTGTCTTTATTTAGTAATCTGGAGCTAGAGTCGCCTTTCACTGGCTCCTGTCGGCGAACAGAGATTTAATTTTTTTTCTCCGTTCCCAACGTGGCCGAGGTGATCCGAAGCGGCACCACCGAGATGCAGCTCGCGCACTTAATGTGAGGAGTATACGAGCAGGAAAGCTGTGGTCTTTAATGGGCTAATGTAAGTGCCTCCCAGGATGGCGGCGTCGCTGCATTCTTCTGCAGTTTCAGTGATTTTATTCTGAGGTGTTCATTGCTCACCTCGAAATTTTGGGACGGTTGATTAATGATTGGACTGCATTATATATGAATATATATCAATATATTTGTATTTTAGGTTATTGGTAGTGTATGTCAAGATAGTTAGTCTCCAGCTCCTTATTTTAATGATGTGTGCCAAGGTGAAGTTCACAATTTTAGCGTTCTGATTAAACCAAAACTCTTATTCAGTAAGCATTTATGATTCAATATTTAAAAAAATATTTAAAAAAAAACAAACTTTAACCTTATAACCCTCTTACGCATCTACATTCAGAGCCAGCAAACATGTGCTCATCTCCCTCATGCAGTTTATTGATTTTTGTCATTCATCATCCAAGGCAGTCAGTGGATTCATCCATTATCAGATCATAAATGATGCTCATGCTCCAGATGTGCTTTTTCACAGTTGGACTTGGACATTCTTTATTGTCATTGCAGTACATCACGCAGTGAGGAACTGGCAACGAAATGTCGTTGCTTAGCAACCAGTAAAAAAAGGCATTAAAAAAACATATTTAAATATATTTTAAAAAGTAGTGCAAACAGTCAAACAGTTACAATAAGGTGCATATGAACGATAAATAAAAGAGCAGGATGAGAAATGGGATAGATTAAAATTGAATAATTGCACAGTGTGATATTGCACAGTATGAGTAAGTTACACTTAAACCAAATCCTCATAATTAAGTTGTACCATACAGTATTGTCCCACACACGAAGCAGTTGTTGGATGATGCGACTATTGACACGTGAGACCCAGCCCTCGGGTCTATGCTGACCCACCAGCCACGTCTCATCAGAAAACCCCCACACAGGTCGATTGTTGAAGCGACAATGAACCGAGCCATCCATCCATCCGTGGTGATCATTGTGAAGCACAACAGCAGGTCAGGTACACTGAAGACGGTGGAGAGGGTCCAGATTAACCATATCAGATGTGTTGAGTGACATACAAGGTACATTCTGCTTATTATTTGTTTTGTGTCGACCTTACGTTTAAAAATTGCATTTAGCAGAGTTTCAGTCAGACATAATGGAAAGTGAGCGGAATTAGAGGCCACCAAATCTCTTGATTCGTAAATGTTGCTCCTCCACTTTGGTCATGAGCGTAAGTTCACTTTTATGGAGGTTTATTTCATAACCCGATATGTTTCCACATTTTGAGACTGAGTAAAGCTTGACTGGGTGTCTGTTATAAGCCATAACATTTGAACCTGCTCGGTGGATTCTCTTGGCAGAAGAACTCTGCTTATATTCATACGGTGGTGTCTATTTACTGGCATGGACCTGAACCTGATTGCACACTGATCCATATGGACTCGTGTAACCTGTTGGGTGGATGAGGACAGATGTTCTAGATGTTTCCTTTGGAAAAATCAGTTAATTTTTAGACGAAGACGTGCTTTAGGCTCATTTTGTGGTCAAAACTGAGAGTTAAACAACGAGTGGCTACTTGTAGTACGGCAAGTAAATGTATTGTACTGTGTGTGTGTGCGTGCATGTGTGTGTTGGAGAGCAGCCAGGAGGGGTGGGGGTGGGGTGGGGGGGGCAGTCAGCATTTTTCAGACAACATGAATGAGGCCCCACCAGAGCGGGCTTCCTGTGTGAAGCCTATAAAAACAAAACCGGGGCTACAGCATGTCGAGTGTTCCCACATTCCTGAACAGTCTGCCAGGTACAGGACATACAGCATGTCCTCCATGCTTTCCTTGGGGGGGAAAAAACAAAACAAAACACCAAAAACACACAATGATGCATCAACATCACCTAAAAGGCATCAATGTTATTTGTACTTCTTGTTTATTATTATTTGTTTTTAACTGAGAATAAACAGTAGCGCTGCTGGCGGTCCACAGGGGGCTGCCATGTCCCTGTGAATCATGTCCTAAAATTGACCTCAAAGACACCAATTACTTTTTCTTTAGTTGATTAAAAATAATGATTAACAAACGTGTATTTGCCTGTTGGAGTATACCAGCCCCATCCGATCAATATCGGTACATAACACAAGATGTTATTGTGTGTGACTCCGGCATCTTTCCTCTCCCAGATCTATTTAAAGTAGAACGACCAGACACACACTTTGAATAGAAGATCCAACTGGAGACTAACAACCAAGTAAACAGCCCAAACTGTGGGAGTTACTCTGAGCAAATAGAATGAAATCTTACACATTTCTTCCACCTTCAAGTTTGTTTGTTTTTTTTCTTCCTTTTTATACAAATTAATCATTTGCAGTATATATTTTGTATTGAAACTAGTTGTATTAAAGCTCCCCCTCATGCAGTGGCACCACAATTAGCAACTGACTTAAAGACATAAACGTTAACAACTTGTACAACTGTGTGACAACAGTGTCAGTAATCCCTTTAATTGTGCACGTGTGATGATTTGCAAAAGTGTAGCACTTTAAATCTCGCCATGTACAAATTGAGTAGAAATCAGACTTAATTTTCTGCTCACTGATGAGCATAAGATCCACAATACGAAAAGCACAATTAAAACATTGTAAAAGTATTTCCTCTTTTAGAATATATATTTATTGTATTTGTATTGAAGATTCATTTGATATTCAAGACAACCTGAGCGGTTGTGGAAGATGGTGTTTATTCTGCTTTTTTAAGCTGTGGCCGCCCACAGAAACTACCATATACCATGTACGACACATTCCACAATAAGGGCGAGAGTAAGTACAAAGTTTAGGGCACAGAAACTGAACTAAGCACAGAATAACATTTAATAAGCGAGGGAGAGGCTTGCTGAGCCATTTCCAGGCCCGGACGCCTCGCCCCTGGGTCTGGGCAGAGACCTGCTGTGCTGCGGTCAGTGGATGACCTCATGGTAGCTGCTGACCAAACCCACGTGTTTGTCTAATCACACTGCCTGCATTACTAAGATACGCCTGTGATGCCGGAAACGCCAGGGCCAAAAATAACATTCGGACGTTCATTTACTCAGTTCTACAGGTAAAATATATACTGCAGGAGGAACATGTTCAGGAGGAAAAAAAAGAGAAATAATTTTGAAGTAAATCGTTAATGATTATGACAATGACTTACATTTAAAGGAAGTATTTGCAGTATAGTTAATTGTTGCGCAACATGCCTCCAGGCCAAACAATCTGAGCCCGGGGTGGAAGAACATAACCGCTTGTTCAACTAAATTAACACATGATGGATGATTCACACGTGAGCACACACTGTACTCAGACTGCTTTTTTGACAATCGGCTGCTTTCAGCTTCTTCAAAATCTCATATCAGGATGTAAATACTTCAGGCACGTCACATGCTTCACAACGTATGATAATCTCAGGTGTGATCTTTCTTTTAAGAGGAAGTCATCACACACACGTAAAACCTGTATGCTTCCTTGTTTTATCTGCATACAGATGTCGCATATCAACCTTTTTCTGGTGCAGATTAGTAGTTTTAATATGAGGTATTCTCCCTGTATGTGGTGATGTTGGATTAAAAAGAAATCAGAATTTTTTAATGAAATAAGATCACAAGGGACAAACAGATCCCAGGTGGAGGCCTCCCTGGAGGGTTAGACATGCTGCCTCTCATTCACACGCCTGCATGCACACTGTTTTCCAGGACGGGATCCTACCGCTGGGACTGGCACACAAAGTGTTGGAGGAGCTGGTTTGTGTTTTGTTTGTGTTTTTTTTTCCCCAGAGATGGAGGATGTACGCAGAGCCTCAGTGCTAAATATCTCCACGGCACCGGGGTCGTTGAGCTGGGTCAGGCTAAGGTCTGCGTCGGTGTTGGATCAGAGGCCGGGGCAGAGCCGGGTGTAATTGAAAGCAGACCCCGCCAGAGTCCCCCGCTCCCGCCCCCTCCTGCACCCTCCAGCAGGAATATGCTGAGTATAGGAAAACGCCTCACATTCCAAAAGCATGAAATCTGCGAAAAGAGAGACGGAGAGAACCACAACAGCACGGGGAAGTTTGTTCCCGAAATACCTGAGCAGATGAAGGTTTTTTGGGGGGGGGGGGGGGGGGGGTGGAGCTGCAAGGCAATCTTATCAGTCTGAACAACTGCTCACAATTGAGTTCCTTGTCATAGTCTTCCATCAAAAAAGAATAAAACATTCAGGGGAAATGAAATGCTTCACTTGTCTTGAGGCTTCAGTCAAGATACTACAGAGTACATCCTCAGCAGGTGCGTTCTGGATTTACTCACTTTTATGTAAATCATCATATCTGGGAACATGACAACAAGTGAATTGTTACTTATGGTTTACCTTCAATGATGATCTTTAAAACGCTGAAAATTTGTTTTTATTGAATTAGCAGTGGCAGTTTCTCTTGTTTAAAAAAAAATGAAGTTAGGATCACGAGCCCAAACCTTTCTTAGTTTAGGTCTTGGTCAGTTTTCTTTGTCCATGTTCAGTGAAACTTGACAGAAAATGTCAATTGCCAGACAGGATATAGTCAGATTTACTTTTGTTTTGAAGTGTTTCAGTTTCAAGACTTGATTGTTCAATTCACATGGAGATTTTACAGCAATACAAAGCACCAGACAAAAGCTGTGTCAACATACACAGATGCAAGAACGACATGTTCTCTTTGTACCAAAGTCCCACCTCGACTTGTAATCTGGTACAGCCAATTGAAACAAACCACTTCCTTTTAAGAGAAATCCTGTGTTTGGTTTTGTGTTTCCTCTTTCAATTCAGGAGTATTACCAGAAGAATTACGAGGGATGAAATCTTTGTGTTCCACCTCGGAGCACTTCCTACCATTATTGTATCACATTCGGACGGCTTTAATCAGCTGAAGCCGTATGAGGAAGTCGGCGGCCAAAGTCACAATGATATTCGGTGTGAAGTAATGTCAGTGGAGTGGACCGGCTGTCACGAGCAAGGTGAGGAGTCGATTGAAGGCTGTAGATGGCAGACGAAACACAGGCTCATCTAATCAGAGGGTTGATTCGGTGGATAACTAGGTTGCGTGCGACCTCAACAACCTCAACCTCTACTTTTCACAGCTCTGAGGAGTCGGATCTGTGTTTTGCACACGGAGGGCGCACCAGGAAATCAAACACAGTCCAAAACACAAGGAGTTTCTGATTCAGGGTCTCTTAAAACAATGTGGTGAAACTTTCAAGTCGGTGCCAGCTAATCTGATTGAGAAACCTGGATAATTCGATTAACTGTTCTGGCTTTCCTTCCTAACTATAAAAACAAACAAAAAAAACCAACTTGTGTTTCATTATCATTATAACAAGAAAAATGGCTTTGAGTAGAATGTGTATGTTTCTATTGTACCTGATTTCACAGTCCAGTTAATTCCCACAATCCAAAGACATGAATTCTCTGTTAACTGATGAGTTTAAATTCTCCATAGGTAAAAAAAAGGGGTGAGTGTGATTGTGTGTGAGGATTTTTCCCTGTGATGGAGAGTCGACTGGTCCAGGCTGTAGTTTGGCCTCCCTGAGGCAGCTGACATTCACAAGACTGATGACAAAATTATAATTTTTTTTTTTTTAAGTTCCATTCAGTGAATCAGAAAGAGCTGTAGAGACTCTGAGGAGCAATTATGTCTCATTCATCCTCTTCCATAGTCTTAGTGAGGAAATCCCCACTGAAAACGTGGTTTACTCTGAGCTTTGCACTCAGCTACAATGACACTGGAACGGTGTTTCCATCGCTGCTGTTGTGGTTGTGTGTTTCACTCTTGAGGTTTGCACATGCTGCATGAAAGACATGAAGCATCCAGTGGAGGGCTGATGTTTCCTGTTTGCTAGACTGCCATGAGTTAACCCCCCCCCCCCCACCTAAAATAGCTGAAATGCAAAGAAGATGACCTCAAAATATTTCCTTTGTCAGTTAATTTATTGCTCATCTCATCCAGAGATCTAAATGTGATCCACAGCCATCACGTGCTGCCAGATGATGTCAGGTTTACCGATCACGTTTTTCAGATTGACTCGATGTGTCCAACAATTAGTTGTTTTACAAATTTAGAACAACTTGAGCTTGAGGCCCAGAAAAGAGAGAACATGAAAACAGGAGCACCCATTTCCTCGGGCGTTGGCAGTATTGACAGAAGCCCGACGGAGCGAGACCGCCTCAGGCCGTTTTCATCTTATATTTATGTAAAACACAAAAACTACAGATTACTATAGAAAAGTCAATGATGCATGAGAGGGAAAACAAACTTGAAACTTCCCCGGTGACAAGATGTCATCGACGTCACAAACAGTGAGATGATCAACATGGAAATGACTGAAATATATGATATATGATCAAGCACAGGAAAGACGACTGAAGAGAAGGACGGGCTGACCAACCGATGCTTTTAAAATCTCATTATTTCTTCATCTTTTTCTACAGTAGCTTCCCATGTTGCACTGCCATCGTTCTGCGGGAGCACAGAAGGAAAACACAGGTTCTAGAAAGGTGCACCACACAGCCTCGCCGCTATCTGCTGACGATACCTGATGTTATCCGTTTATTGTTTGCTTCTACTAGTCTGGCAGGTTTTTCACCAGGAAAGAAGAAAAAAAAAAAAAAAGAACATGCAATGAACAAATATCAGGGTTAAATCTCCTGCTGTTTTATTTTTCTTATATAGGTATAGAGGTGAGGATAGCTGAAGGGAAACAATCCCAGCTGTTTTCGTTCTTTTTGACCTTTTCCTGTTGACGACGCGTTCGCCGCCGTCCACGCTGACACTTCTAACAGCGGCCAGATGTCCCAGATGACCCGCCGCGCTCTGTGCTGTCAGCAGATCTGAGAGGCGAGCGTGAGCTCAGTGTGAAGCGCAGCCACAGCCTCCTGGGAGGCAGCCAAGAAAACCTGCAGTGCTGTCTGCTTTGCTCTCTTTTGTCTTTTTTTTAGTACGGTAAATCGTTAAGTGGCTACATTACATTGTTGTGGAAATTCCACTTGTCTGTCGTGGGGGGGGGGGGGGGGGGGGGTACTCTCAAAGACCTCCTCAGAAACTCATAAACTTTTCTTTTAGGTTGCTCACTGGCACACAGAGTATTTTTAAATGAAAAAATTAGTCAAGATAGGGAAAAAAAAGGATGTTTGAAAAAAAACACACGGGGCCAAGCAGCAAGTTACTGTGGAGGAGGAATTTATTTCACCGTCTCTGCTTCTACATTAATCTCATCAGGGTGCAACCAGTGTCATGAAGGTTAAAAACATCCGTGCAGCTGGCCTGTCTGGATCTGTGCTAGAATAAAGGACCACATTATTAAAAGAGACGTGGAATCCCCTCTACGCTCGCCCCGCCTCTGAACACAACCCCAAAACTAAGCCAGAAAACCAAACTGATGACACGACTTCCCGAAGCCCCCACCCCCACCCCTAAAGTCCGCATGCTCTCGTCAGCAGTTGTGCTGCAGGTGAAGCGAGAGCTTCTCATTGTCAAAGCAGGTAATCCTTAATCCCATATTGTCACGTAGGCAAGTGTTAAAAATCAATCCAAAGAAGATTTATGTCCCATAAAAGACACTGCTGCTATTTAAAGCAGTGCTCTCTTGCCAAAGACTGCAAGAAATATGCAGCTTTGTCCGAAAACAAAACACAATATGTTTCTACATAAACAGTCTATAAAACTTTTCTTAATGACTAGTAACAAAATTGACCATAATTTAGAAGGCACAGCAAGAAGGTGGTGACGGTGGCAGCTCAGTGAAAAGGCTGTAAACATTGTGTCCTGTGAGAGAAACCGCACCGGGAGGGGCTTGAGTGTGTCCAGAAGGCAGTGCGATTGGCCGCCGCGGCGGCAAGTCACTGGAACCACTGGATAGAAACGGAGTCGTAAGGCTTTAAACACTTGATATATGTAATCTTGCCCCGGATGTGCAGGCAACAGTGAAAGCGACGGTCCTTCGCTCTTGCTCTCTCTCTCTCGCTGTACGGGAAATTAGATTTCATTCGCCCACGAGCTGGCCCGAGCGCTGAACCGATATCATGATCGATTCTCTTGAGACCTAACTGAGTTATACTCTTGTCTGTGTTGAAACTTGGCCTAACGTCATCACACTGCACATCTTCTTTTCAACGTGGGACAATCCAGTGTCCTCAAAACTGTGGGCGACACCACGAGGAAACCCGGATTCTAGTCGAAATTTCTTTCTTTCTTTTAATTTGTACCCGTGCCAAATCTCCCTGATCATCCCTCCCTGCTGGAAAAGCACCAACCAGCAGTTGCTCCCGGCCGCCTCCAGCCAAAACGCTGCCGGCAGGCCGAACGGAGGCGCACGGCCGTTTGTCACCCGGGTTGTAAAAAACCCCCCACCCAACGCCGGGACGGGAGAGGCGCTACGCGTTGTCGTACTTCTGCAGGGCCTCCTCGAGCTTCCCCGTGACTTTCTGGAAGAAGGTGATCTGCTGCTGTAGGTAGTGCTGCATCTGCGCCTTGAAGTCTCGCACGCGGATCCGGTGGAAGTGCTGGATCTCGGCCAGCGTGGCGCAGGAGATGATGTTGCAGCGTTCGTTGATGCCGTCCGCCTGCGCTGGGTCCATCTTGCCCTCCTCCACGTGCTTGTGGCTCTCTTTAACCTTGGTCAGGGCTCCTGTTTGTTTGGGGTGGAAAAAAACAAACTGTAATTTATATAAACAGTTGAAATCAAACTAATAGTATCATCAAACTTTTTCTTTTTTTCTGTGAACCCTGTTTCTTCTTTGAGACTTCTTTCCTTGAAAATAACTCCAGAAACCAAACAAGTCAGGTAAAAATAGTGGCGAGACTTCTGAGAATGACTGGTTTGTTCCAAACTGCCTGAGAACCAGACTCCCGTCAGTGTCTATAGTTAGGAAATGTGAGGCCCCCAAGTCTAAAAATATCTGGTACATTGCATCACTTTACAGCCCAACGCAACCATTTAAGGAATTCTTGCAGCCCGTTTCACGGTTGTTGTTCACTTTGATTTGATTTAAAAAGGACAGAGTTTTACAATATTTACCGATTTGTCATGTCTTCAGTGCTGTAGACTGCAGACAATCCCCTCCTTCCATAGAAACGCAGAAGTGTCACAAACGGTTTTAACCTCTTATCTGCTTTATCAAAAGCTGCAGAAGTCCAGCGAACAAGTCTCATGCAAGACCAAGGACTTGTTACTTATTACACAATGCCCCTGGAACATTTCACATCATTTGTGGCTGAGTTGCATGTGAAAAGAAAAAAAAAAAAAGGCTGCCAATGCTGAAAATTCTCACACATCCATTTTTAAGCAAAAGAATATCTGTGGATGGACAAACATTCACGTGCCTTTGATCAAAAGGTCGACGCTAAAACTTGCAGATCAAAAAGCTTTACTCCAAGCTGCTGTTTAGGATAAAGCTGGCAGAATCAGAAACACTCCCTTTTACACGCTTACTTTTAGATGATTGTGTCTTTCAAATACCTGATTTTAAATTTCCCCCCTATAAAGCCCGATAATCCAATTGAACATGTACATTTCTATTTCATTTCTTCCCTCTTTAAACACTTTGTTTTCAGGAGGTGCTCTATGAAGAAGTTTAAAGTAAAAATCGATTTTCTGCAAACTTTACACGAGTCGTCTTTCAGTATTGGATTCTTTCATGAAAGAATAGTCCATCCAGCTTTTGGACAATTCTTTGACTGCTGCGTTTGTGTAAAGAGCGGCTACCCCCACATTGAGATTAGTACACTCATACAAAGAGTATAATCAGTGTCTGCTTTGTGGCTTCAAAGTGCCAGGAAGAGAGCGTTGCTGTCGTCTCTGTGGCAAAGCAGCAGCGTGATGGTTTTCAACCTCGCGTGTTCACACGTATTCACCATCAGCGGGCCCGGTGCAGAATAGGCCTTCAGTCGCTGCAGAGCTGAAATGAGAAATGAGCGTCTGACGTTTTCTGGAGATGGATCAGAAAGAGCTGAGAGCAGGGTCGTAACACTGGGAGCTCATGGCCGATGACTTAAACTGTTGGCATTTTGTGACCGACTCGACGAAGAAATGTCATGAGCGATAAATATCTGGGGGAAAGCAGGAGGAACTAACAGAATGTGATGGGCTGTCAGAGCAGGGCACTAAAAAAAAAAAAAAATGGTTGGAAAGAAAGACGACCACAGACAGAACCTGAGCGGTGCAGCGTCACCTATGACGTTTTAGACTCTTAAATGTAAAAAAAAAAAAAAAAGATGCTTAACATGTACTCCTCCCATCTTCTCACCTCAGTTTCTGCTTTTTAAAGTCACGGCTGAACAGAGAACAACTTTTGCAATGGAGGTTTTCAACATTCAAACCTAATGTAACCATTAAGGGAAACTTGCTGCCAGTTTTATCCAACTACAAAACTGGTTTATCTATTTGTTATGTCTACAGACCCAGCAGAAGTGTATGAGTCACATATTTTTGAAATCCTAAAATGGACCGTTAAACATGGAGCATAAAGCAGAAGTCTCATGACAGCTTACATCTTTCTTTAGACATCCCCTCAATGTGGTGACATGATTATCATTACCCTATAAATGACAACTCTAAAGTTTGCCTTTATTGCTAATGCTAATGGTGCCTTAATGGCGGTGTAAAGTAGTCACCTTGAACTACCTCATGGTGAAGTAAGGCGACATACTGTATACGATTACCATCTGCTGTTTAGTCCTGCAAATGAAACGGTGCAAACCCCAGAGGAAAAGCATTTACTGTTTGTGAAAATGATCTGCAAGTGTCCTCATCAAGCTGGACTGAACCGTCCTGCAGCAGACTGGAGCTTCACGTTAAAACCCTTTGTTTTCTCGACACTCCGAAACGCACCACCTGAGGAAAAGACGGCGCAAAGTGTTGACACTGATGTGGTGTAATCGTGGCGTGATTGCTCAAAACTGTGCAACCGCGTTCACTTGGCAAGTGGAAAAGTCTTCGTGACACGACGGGCTGAGAGACAAAATAATCCGCACAGTTGTTCTATAAGATGGAGCTTAGATTGTGACCTCGGGCCAAAAATGAATACCCCGTCCCTCCCCCTTTTTTTTTTGTCACTGTGTGATCTGAGTCACCGACGTTCAGTCAAAACTCTGATTCAACTTGCTCGTTTCCTGGAGTAAAGGACTTAGTGACCTAAGCCTCCACTCCCCCGACTTCCGTTTAAAGGTCATAAAACAGCTTCACAGCTCCCGTTTGTTCCTCCGGCCCCCTTGAAATCTGCCTTTTGCCTTCTCGTTGTGTGGCTTCCTCCGCTGCAGTTTGACCCCTACCTCAGAGTCGCTGCAGTGTACACGAGATTAAACGTGACGGGAAGAGAGGCAGAGATCACAGCGGGGGGCAGGTTTGGGGAGAGCGATGGACACAGATGTCCAGTGACCGAAATACAACTCCCCAAGGTGTTTGCTGTACCTTACAGGCCTGTGGTTTCCTGTGTTAAAAGCACACTAATAGATGGGAGGAGTTCAGACGACGGTGTCGGTAAACTGCAGTAAGCAGAGCCACGTCGTTTACCCCGCTGCTCATGCTGCTTGTAAAAATAAAACCAAAACTAACATGACTCACACATTAGATGCATGTAGTTTTTACTCTGTGAAAGGTCAGAAAATCCATTTTAAAAGAGCTTAAAATGTACTTTTTGGGGGGGATCAACAAACCAGAACGTGACTTTATGGCATCATTTATTGTGTCATAGAACTAATGTCACGATGTTCAATGGGGCTTTTCACTGCGAAGGGATCATAAGGGTATGAGTGAGATATCACCAAAAAAATATTGTAAGAGCATAAAATATTATTCTGTGTTTGAAAAAAAGCTGGGCCCTCTCTTTGTGGAGTTTTGTAGAGTTCTCATAATGTCTGGGTTGTATTTTCACCAGGTAGAATGTTTTTGCCCCCCCCTTCAAGATTATGCATGTTAACCAAATTGACTCAACAGGCTGTAGGTGTGAGTATTGATGATACAGCAGATGTATCCGAGAGGGTGTAGGACATAATCAATATGAGTATCGCAATAATGTATTTCGTCGATCAATTCTCAAAGACATTTTAACAAACCTTAACGAACTGCTTGGAAAACCATCAGTGCGTTATGATAATCAAACTATATATACTAATGACTAACATCTATCTAAATAAATAGATGCACAAAATGAAAGAAGATAATAGAAGAAATAAAATACATTCATGGAAACACAATGTTTTGTAGGTAGAGAAATCATAGTTATGTCGTCAAGTTTTCTTTTCTCAGTCAAACTTCACGATCTCTATTGTAAATACTAAGGCATAAAGATTTTATGAGCACAGATCTCTCTAATCCTCTATTGCACCTGATGTGTTGTGCTGCCGCCGAGCCGTTTGCCTCCTGGGAATGTGGAATATATCTGAAATGTACAATGCTATTGTCTATATACGGTGGTGTGGGTATTCAGGATTTAGAGCTGCTGATGGCTGCCCAAACGCAGCATTGCAGATGGAGATAAATAAGGTTTATAAGCGTGCTGTAGAAACTATAGCCCTCGGTCGGAAGAATTCCTGATAATCTCCCGTGCAGAAGTCACCCCCGGGTGTACGGAGGTGGCACGGAGCCCTCCTGGGCTCACTGCAGGGCTGCCATTTCAGCGCTTACGTAATCCACGCTTACGCAACACCAGGCAGGCCCTCTGACCTGAACGACCAGCGGGCAATCCTCATCTCATCACTCCACCACCTCCTCTGTCATTCCAGTTGTGCATCGGAGGGACATTTAAGCAGCCCGTAACAATACATCAGACATATCCTGCAGCGCAGAAACGACTGACTCAGCTGATATACAATCACAGTCTTTCCCTCACTCGCCTGCCATTGTTTAATCACTTGTGATAGAATGATGATGGGATCAGAAAAGTACAGCTCTGAGGGACGTGCTGAGTAAGCCGGAGGAACGGCAAATTAACGCCAGACCGAATAAAAGGTGATCTGTGTGCAGTCAAAGCTGTGAAGAGTGAAACTGCGAACAAGTGCAATAAAAAGTCAATGGGTGCACATTGGTGTAGTGGTTAGCCTTCACAATAAAGGTCTCCTGTTGGAGTCCAGGTGAGTTTCTGAGCAGAGTTTGCATGATGTCTCTGCGCACACATTGTTTTTTTCTCAGTGTACTAGAAACATCAATTTGAGAATAAGCAGTGACGAAGTTGTCTGTGTGTGTCAGTGTGAATCTGTGTGTGTGTGTGTGTGTGTGTGTGTGTGTGTGTGTGTGTGTGTGTGTGTGTGTGTGTGTGTGTGTGTGTGTGTGTGTGTGTGTGTGTGTGTGTGTGTGTGTGTGTGTGTGTGTGTGTGCTCTGTGATAAACTGCTGACCTGCCCAGGGTTTAACCTGATAGAAGTTATTTCTGCACTTCAATTTTGAATACCTAAAATTTTCACTTTGTTAAAAAAAAAATAATAATACAGGAAATACCTTAAATCAATTTTTTACATGCACGGATACTTATCTGCTTGATTGAAAGGTCCTGCTTATTTTGATCGGCTAAAAATTCACAATTTTTAAGTTGAAAGTACATGCTTCTCTGTCAGTGTATCTACATTTACCGTTGACAGTAATACAGATCATATTGTTTTGCTCTCAGTCAACAGGCTTTTCCTTCACAAAGCACTGCAGACAAGATCAATACACTCACTCTGACTCCATCTTTAAACAAGAACTGGCAGCGTTGTTAATGTTTTTACTCACATAGAAGCTGCATGATTGCAGTTTGATTGAAAAATATGCTGTACAAAGTTTTGATCTGTACTTTGATACCTTCTTCAAATGAGACATTCAAAGTTTACAATCTTCACACATCAGTTGTTGCAGGTTCTTTGTTTGTTGACAAATTAAGCTGCGTTGCGCTCGCTTCCTGTTTTACAACCGGGTTGTAGTGTTTTCAACCAATTGCAACATTGTAAGTCAAACAGCAATTTGGATGTTTCTATAAAAACTGCATGAACAAGTCACCGAAACATTAAAAACAATACTTCGTTGTGCTGGAAAAGCAATGTTTCGATTGAAGCCCCATTCACACAACAATGTTCCAACTGAAAACTCATAATTGTTTTGTTTTCGTTTCAGAAAACGTTCGCGTCTACGCGGCAATATTTTGAAAACGATGTGTGTTTACATGGAAATGGCAGAAAGACTGAAAACAATGTACTTTTTATGTTAGGCCACGAGTTAGCACAGTTGTTTTGTTTTTTGAAGTGAAGCCACACACACACACATACAAGAATAAGCAATAAATATTAAAAAATCACAAGTACACGGACATTTATGTGGACAGAAAACGAAGTTGGATTGATTTTGCGGGTAACTCTCAACAGCAAAACTACAAAGTCGCGCTTGAAAACATCATGAAAATTGTGTGTTAAACTCTTCACATTGCATGCAGCAATGCTTAAAATCTAAACTAACAGTTGTCAAAGCCACCAGGCGTTAACCGTAAATGAGACGACTGGAAAAGAGCAAGTTTCTTTGCATTTTCAGAAGTGAGCACTTGTGGAATCTCCTTGACCCTTTCTCAACAGCCTGACGCGAGTAGAAACGTCAGACTTCAATATACCTGAGGCGTCTGCATCAGGTGAGGACAGAAATAAAAGGAGATATTTTAGAAGCAATGCCTGATGTGTGGTTGGGAGCGTTGTCCCCATCAGACTGCCCCTCTAATGGCTAATGGAGTCCCTGTGGAGCAGGAGATCGATACTGTGATGGTCAATGTGGGAAGGTTCGTGTTTCACTGGGACAAATAAGAGCCTGCCGAGTGTCTGCGGTTTAGATAAGATAAATGCAGGGAAGCTAAATATAGAATTCGACTATTGATAAGACAGGATTAGCAGCCACTGTGATGAGTTTCTCCAAGAGTCCAAGCTACTTCTGACGTGGAAACGTCCACTTCAGTTTATGATAACAAAGAACGTGGCCTGGCCAGTGTAAAAGGTGACGCACTGGATTGGAAGCAATAAACCTCACTTCCTCACAGACGAGTTAAACTATCATGAAGGAAGTGTAATGATTATACGTGTTGAAATTAATATATATCAGTTATAGAGAAAGGCACCTCACAAAATCAGCCCCTTAAACTTAATGATCACATATTTATATCTACAACTTTATTATTAGACAACCACTTTCATTTATTCATTTTTTGCCTTTCTTCTTTTTTCCACAAGAAGTGTTGTGGCTAAAAAGCCTTAATACAGAGATAATTTTTACTTTTACTTGGAGTTTGGAGATTTGAATGTGGCAACAAAGTGCTCATTGAACCTCAGTTAGCGGAAGTTTAACTAGTATAACTGAAGCATAACTGGTGGTAGACCTGGCGTTTGCGACCCTGTTAATACAACAATGAAAGGCTGGAAACAGCATAGTTTCTGTGTTTTCATTTTAGATAAATTTCACGGCCACAAGGTAATGTTTTGATAACGATTGCAGCACTGCACGTGCCAGAAAAGATGTGTTAACCTTGTTTACACTGACATGGGAGTGGTGCACTTTAATAACGTGAATGAATCACTGGTTCCCGACACCATTGTTTAGACAAACTTCATAAAGGCAATGAAAAGTGTATCGCTATCGTTTTAAACAATCAGATCGCCAACTCTATTACAGAATTTGAACACACACAGCTGTTCTGGTGGGGGAGGGTGGCGGCAGAATCATGGGATCTTTTCTGAAACGCCGCGACTGCGCATGCGCACCGTTTCCATACTGAATAGTTCTTCTGCTCAAGGACAGGCAGATGGAAAATAACAACAACAATAGTCAAAGTGTACTTGTGCTGAGGCAGCAAATCTCTAGTACCTTCAGATCAAGTAGGTTCTGCGTGACACCGCTTTCATCTCATGAGCATCATGTCTTTCTTTTCGGCTGTTTTCAGTGCATGTCTTTTCTCAACATTTCGCCTGCGGCAAGGTCTTCGAAATCTCTTATCTGTACAATCAGACTGACGCTTTTTTGCCCAGACAGTGTAAATGCCTGTGTCACCTTATGTGGGTTGTGTGTGTGTGTGTGTGGTCTACATAGGGAATCTACATTTTGGAGCTGAATGCGAAGTTTGTGTCCCACTGTGGCGTGAAAACAAGTCCGCCCTGTGTCCCCTCCTGTGCAACTATTGTGTAGTGAAGAGGCCCAATGTTTGTTCGGGCCTCAGACAGCAGTAAACCAGGATGTCCACAAGGCCCGTCACCACCAAGCTGCTGGACTCAAGTTGTCGCACTGCTAATTCATCTCGAGACGTTTGTAAGTCAGTTTTTCGCACCACGCTGCGAAAAAAACAAAACATGAATTTCTTGACGAGTTGCGTGATACTGATCAGGCCGATCATAAAAACTGGAACTAATGCATGAAATGATGAGGATTAGTTAACATCATCCTATAATCTTGTGAACACTGGCTCTTCTCCCACGCTATGCCCTGCAATGGCACTGTTTCAGGCAGGCCTCTGAATTTGACAGTATTTATTAACAAATGACAGTACAACATTCACAAAGCTGTCAGTCGAGTACGACCTGCGGGGCAATGGGAGACGGAAAAGTTTGGCTTATAGGAAGACGTTCCAACACATTCCGGCACATGGCAGCAGCAGCAGTTAGAGCGCTCTTCTCATCAGCTCTCCAGTGCCCTGCTTCTTGCATAACAGTGTCGCCTGTCATGAGAGGGACATTCTGCCAAACAAAGAAAACAATGATCCGGTTTGGGTTGTGTAGGACGATGGCCTAGATTAGTTCAACTATCCAGTTTATCTGTGGCACCGGTGAGAACACAGCGAGTCATCATGTGTCAGGAATTCCGTGCTCAAATCTTTACATTGATGAGACAGGAAGGAAAGTCTCTGTATCCACGATGACCTCACCGGGACTGGAAAGTCACACACAACTGAACCGACGGGTGCCGCCCTTCTGATTCAGCAGGTGGGACAAACAGTGGCGGCCACATGTGAGCAAGCGCTGGCCTATTTGCTTTGCAAATTGACCTATGATGTGTTGTAACCCGACTGCTGCCTGCTGCTCTGGCAACGGCAACTCCGCCCGACACGAATGCTGCGGTTTATTTATTTATTTTATTTTTATGACAGAGCAAACACACTTATTTCTTTGATGTAAAGCTGTTGATAGCACCTCAGCAAAACACTGTCATATCAATAACAGTCTTGCCACATTATGGGTTTCTACAGCGACGCGTTGTGAATTTCGAAACGACTTGAAAAGAGATCGAATAAAATATCGGATGCTGGTCACCTCAGTCTCTTAAATGGATGATGACAGTCCTTTGTAATCTGTAGGCAATTGAACTGCTTTGTGAAAATTATTACTGACAGTGATTCATCCACCCCATTTGATCTGACGTGCTACGTGATGACAAAACCTGTAAAACAAGTCTACCTACAGGTACCAATAAAGTAACCATGACCATGTAATTTCTATCACAGTTGCCATTAATCTACGAGCACGTTTCACCCTGAAAGTGTCTCCATCAGGGTTACTGACAAGGCAGAGAGTGAACAAGTAAACTTACAGACGCTCAGGGAAAACATACACAAACACTGGGAGAACATGCAAACCGCACATACAAAAACCCTAACCCGGAATTGAGTTTTTGTCTCATCACTGTGAGGCAAGCAACCTCATTTGAAACAAGACCATTTGAATCAAAGTATATGGAATAATAAGCAGATACCTGAGAGGTTTGTCAAAGCAAGACTTGAATACAATATTAAACCAGTGAGTGGGAGAGTCAGATGTTGTGTTTGTTACCTTTCTGAACATGAATGATGTCTGGGTAGTTTGCCAGATGTCCCTGGTAAAGGCCTAACAAATCGATGATCGGGTCCAGATCCTTGCTTGGCTGCTCGGCAAAATACTCTCCGATGGACTCGTAGGCATCGCCAGTAAAGGAGATGGCCTGGTTGAGCCCTGCTGAGTACGCCTGCTGGTCCATGTCAAAAGCCTGGCTCAGTACTTTAAACGACATGCCCATTTTTTGATACTCCTTCTTAAAGCCACTGATCTGCTTGCGCGCAAACTCGTTGGCCGTGGCGTTGAGCTGCAGCGTGCTGTCGTCCATCCTCTTGGTGAAGGTCTTGAACCCGTCGATTTTGCTCTCGACCTCCTGGAAGTCAAGTGGAGTCGCCGGGGTGCTGATGGTGAGGAAGAAGTTGGCTCCCACCATCTCGTCCTTCTCGGCCTTCCTCTTGCCCAGCTTCCAGGCCTTCTCGTCGGCGCTGTTGCAGGTGAGGAAGTGCTGGAAAACGTCGCACCTGGCCAGGACGGGGTGGCTGGTCATGTGGTTCATCCACCAGATCAGGCCTTTCCTCCTCTTGGAGATGAAGTCCTCCTCGAAGCGCCCTGTGGCCTGCTTCTCGGGGATGTGCGGCACCGAGATGACGGGGAATTTCTCCACCAGCCGGGCGTACAGCCAGTCAAAGTGCTTATACCTCCTGTTCACCTGGTTCTGGGTGTGGGTGGGGGTCAGCTTGTAGGAGATGTAGCTCTTCATGCCCTTGAACTTGGTCAGCTTGGTGGGGTCGTCAATGCCACAGTTGAAGGGATACGGGTTCTCCTGCCACTCGGGGCCACACTGACCCATCACCACACAGATTTTATCCCCATCTTTCACAAAGCCCGCAGCCTCCCCGAGCACAAACGCCTCGCCGCCCGACTTCACGAAGGTGGAGAACCTGTTCAGGTTTCTGCTGACTGTGGCCGAACTCTTGGCTTGCTGTGCATTTCCCCTAGCCATTGAGGACGTGGACACTCTATACTTGGAGGGGCCATTGCCTTCAAAGTCCTGATACCTGCCTCCCACAGGCTCGTCTGCCACCGTGGAGCTGTCATCCCAGTCGTCGTCCCAGTCGTCGTCGCTGCCCTGGCCGACCTGCTGGTACGTCTGCTGCTGAGGAGGAGGAGGATGATGCTGCTGCTGCTGCACCGGAGGAGAGAACGTGGCGAACGCAGGAGGCGACGGCTTGGAAAAGTTTTCAACTTTCGGCTTGAAGGAGCCGTCGAACCCTCCGGTTGGGATGTTGGCGTAGCGGGAGTCCGGGTACGCGTCCCCAGATGTGGTGCAGCTGCTGCTGCTGCTGTTGTTGACGGCGGAGGAGGCGTCGCTCCGCAGGACCTCCACGTATGACGCCGGGAAGAGTCCCCGCTCTCCTCGGCTGTTCGTCCCCTCCAGCCAGCCGTCGATGTCCTTCTCGCTGTACAAAGTTAGGATCTCGTTCTCCTTCACCGACACCTCGCCGGGGTTTTCCGAGTTGAAGTCGTACAGCGCCCTGGCTCTGAGCGCCATGGTTCCCTGGGAAGCTGGATCGGGAGAGTGGGGGGGGGGGAGGACAGCCGGGGACAGCGGGCTCTCTTACGGCTGGCTGGCCGGAGCAGCAGGCGGGCGCCGCGGGCAGCCGGGCGAGCTCAGACCGTCCAGCAGAAACTCCGATCCAAAAAAACTTCCGACACCGTGACAAAGCCCCGATCCTCTCCTACCTCTGGGGTAGATCCAGGAGGACGCCGCTGGTCGTGTCAACCCAGAGGCTGACGGGTTTATCCCGCGATAACAACAACAACAATAACAACAACAACGCGGAGCCGAGCTGCTGCAGCCTCTCGATCTCCGCCGCTTCTGCCCTCACATGCTGCTGCAGAGCAGCAAGTCAGGCTGAGGAGCCGAGGGCGGAGCTCCGGCACGCTGCAACCCTCCCTACAACCTCCCAGAAAAAACCCATCAACACTGTTCAGGTGATAGACATCATCCAGAATGAGCCACACTCGCAGATCTGTTCCTGATGGGCATGACGCTGCAGCACTGACTCTCTCTCTCGTGGCATGTGGGTGAAACATGCGATCAGAATTGGCCTGCTATAGGGTCCATTCTGACCATGGCAGTGCAAAGTGGGGGGAAATGACAGATAACACATCTTTATTTATTATACGTTGTTTGTTGTGCTGTTCCAGGTGTTTCCGGCATAACACCGGGAGAGGGATTCAGCCAATGATCTGCAGATCAATAGCAGCAATTCAATACCTCTGATATGACAGCGATGTTTTTGGATTGATTCTCATGTTGAAATATCAATATCTACATTGTAGTTCCTCGTTGTGTACTGTACTCTATTGATCCCTTCGGGGAAATTATTTCGATTCACAGTTAACCTGAAATACACATACATCAAACGACCCACAGTGGGATCCAAATAGCTATGATATCAACTAAAATAGCTTTAACTCTTCAGTCTGACAACATACACTTTGTGTTATCCTTATACTTTTGTTTAAAGCATCGTTTTTACTTGGCATTTGATTGGAAAGGAGACGAGTCTTGTCCCCGATCACTCTAAAAATATCCATATATTTGCTCCAGAATGACTATGAGTATCTAAAGCACATTTACACCCCAGAAGGAACCTGTGACATTCCTGTCAACCTCGGTTGCATGTAATGTTCTGCAGGATGAAGCATAGAGGGCTCCCCCTGCGGTCACTCACTGGGTCACAGCAAAGTTCAAGGTTGCCAACGCAACAGTGTTTGTCACACCTGACTGTGTTACACATTTGAAAGCCTTTTCAAATGTAACCCTTTTCTGAAGTGTTTTCATTCCTCTCAGGACATGAAAACTCTTTTCCCCGGGACCTTTTTTTCACACAGTTACAGAAAGTCCACTCCAATAGACGATATCGGTCATTCAACATAAAACATTCTGATCTTACTGTAAAAATTAATAACTCGGGTTTGTTTTTTTGTTTTTTTGTGTGACTATACAAACACTTGTCTGTTTTTATGCTTTGGAAAAACCTTTCAACAATTTTAGACATTTCATCCTTAATCTTACACCCAAAAGGGTCAAACAATCTCCAATAGGAGGAACATTGTGAGTCTCCACAGTTCTTTTAGGATGCAGGACTGGCATTGCCATGCACTTATACTAGCATGTTATTTTCTGTGACAAAAACTGACATTTTGGTCTCTGCATTACTGGATGCTTATATGGCAGCAGGAAAGTGTGCATGGCACAAACATTTATATTTTAAATGAAGAGCTTATATATTTAATGACGATTAGTATCTATTACAAATTGCATCTTTACTTTGTATAAATTGAAAATAATTATATAAAGTGCTGCAAGGCTCTCAAACTTCACCAAAAGTGTCATGTAAAAGTTGAAATTTGACCTCATATGAGTAACTGAGTTACCCCAGTTAATGTAAAACAATCCTGAAAAATGCTCAGGATGCATGTCTTGATAATCTAAGATTTGTTGGCTTCTGGAGGCCTTGAGCGGCTCCCCACACACCTGGCTGCAAGGGCTTCGGCCCTTCGCCCCTCGTTACTGATTACCTGAAATTTCATCTTCAAAGCCTGGCATGTGTGCTTAACCCCGCCACTCCCTCTGACAAACGCCTGTCTATGCTCCTGCAATCTCATTTAAATTGCAGTTGTTCCACAGGAGAAAATTCTCCAAAACAACAGGAAAAAAGTCTGCTGGCCATCTAAATATTTAAAATGTTTTGGGGTTTTTTCCCCCAGTGGGAGAGGTTGCTTTCGGCAGATTGATTTATTGATTAGATGCACTTAAGTTGCCAACATTGCATTTGTTAATGAGATCTTTAACTGTTCCCTGTATTTAACAGGAAGTAGTGCCCACTTCCTCCATGAATCATTCATAACCCCGCAATCCTATTAGATCTGAGTAAAATAAAATGATATGCTTTAATTTGAACTGAGGTTATCTGATCAAGTAATCTATGAGTCATTTCATATACAATATGCATTTCAAAGAAAGTACATAGAGTGAATGTGATTTTTACTTTGCCCCTGAAGGAAAGAATAAAGAGAATACAAATGTCTGGAATTGTGTCCGTGAAAAAGCCAACAGGTTTATGTTGTTTGTCTAACAGCGCAGAAAGGATACTATGCATTTTACCAGCTTCATAGCTGCAAACCATAAAACCTACAATGAAATTCCCTGGAGCTGCAAATAACATAACCTCTTTTCTTCAGTGAACTGTTTTAATGTCTCCTAGTTGATGTGCGTTTTGTAGTCTCCTTCTCACACAATGAAATCCAACATAGAAAAAGCAAATTTTGCCAATGTTGTAGGTTCATGTAAAATTCTTTGCGTGGATGCTATACAATCACAAATGTGTTGGCTTCTGCTTGCACACATCTCTGTGGCTTCAAACGTAATATTTCTTTTGTAAATACTGCCCCCTTGTGCTAACATTTGCGTGTTACATTTGTGTCAAAAATGTGTTTATGTTTTGTTTTTTGGGTTTGTTTTTTTTCATATTGGCTCGGAATAGAATAAAGAAAAATCAATAAACCAAAAGAATGAAAATGGAATAAATAATGGCTTTGTGACACTTGTTGGTAAATGAAGCGTTTGTAAAAATCACAGAAGCTTTAAGTGAGTGTCTGAGCCCATAGTGCCACATTTCTACCCAAACTGATCAACAACTTCAGATGCAATATGGAATTGGATCATCACTATATTGTTGTATGGCCTTATGGTTTGGGCTGCACTGTGGTGTTGAGGTTGCCTCACACCATCAACAATACCCCCTGTTCAAGTCTTGGGAGCTTTCTGCAACAAGTTTGCATGTTCTCCCTGAGCACCAGTGGGTTGTTCAGGTGTTCCACATTTCCTCCCACGGATTAAAATCGTGGTTTTGATGGATACAAGATGGATGTATGGATAATCGTATCACTGTGCATCATGAAATCCGTCTTGAATGAAGAACCAGTCAAGTCTACCATGTTCCTACAGACCACCAGAGGTCTCCCCTCCCTTCAGAAATTCCGTCCACATCGCTCACGTTCCTTAATTGACAGATATTTGCTCTATTAATTCAAATGCCAGACCAACCCTTTGTTTCTCACAGAATCAGAGTTGTCCAAAGGACAGCAAGTTCACTTTCCACGTCACTGAGTGTTGGGGGAGCTTTTATAGCACATCACATGAAATATTTAGGAGGACTGTTTTCACCTGGGAGAAGGAATTACTTTGGTATGCAGCTTGCATCATAATCATAATAACACATTTGTGATTTATGCTGCTTCTCCAATTAGGGTGATATTACATCGTTATTGTATTTTTTTTTCTTCCTAATCTTGTATCTCATTAGGCCATTCCGGTTCATGCTTATCTTGGTCATTTTATCCGGTAGTAGAATTCCTGTTCTAGATCGACAGACACTTTCCTATGCACACTGTAAGGGAAGTCATTGAGGATAAAAGAAGATTATAGCAGCATGTTCCTGACTGGTGCTGCAGACTAACCAGTCTTGTAGTGTTCCTTTAAACATGACATAAGCTTCTGTTGCATCACTCTCATGGCATGCTGCCACGAATCTCCCCAAGCAGCACGCTATGCAATTATAAAAGACTGCACATGTATTCAGCAAATTGAATAAACAAGCCAAGATGACAAATAATGTCAAAATGATTATTTTATGTCCATCTTTTACCAATTATCTTCTAGCTGGAACAGCTGCACAGAAATCTGTCTTCCATTTTGATACAAGTTACACATATACTGTCATCTGTTGTACATACTGCCATCTTCAACACATACTGTCATGTTGCTTCCTTCCTTCATTATGCATTATGTGATGCAATACATCAGAGGCTGGAATGTGCTGCTTAAACAGTAAAACACATGAGAAATGCATGTGCAGTTACACAATAGGGTTCTTATATTGGATGTTGATCTGAATAGGCAGAATATACAACAGGAGATCTTATATGTTGTGCTGTTTTTTTAATGTTTGTATTTAGTGTGGGGGGTAAAAAATAAACCTGTTTGTTTGTTGCTCTGTGCCAAACAAAAGCCACATAGTGGCCACACCCTCTTAGTCTGTGTTTGGAAGGGAGTTTCTTTTCCCCCTCTTTCCTGTCTGTTTTCTTACTTGGGCTTATTTTTTCTTTGTAAAAGTGACAAGAGATAGCTATCTTGTAATTGGCACTCTATGAATAAAATGTCATTGAATTGGGGTTGCATGGTGATGTAGTGTCCCATCATAGCAAGAACTTTCTCCTTGTACTTGTTGCCATGAAACACACATTTAACATTAATCGGTGACACTAAGTTGCCCCTAGGTGTGAATGTGAATGTGTGTGCTTGTGTGTCTCTGTGTGTTTTGCCCTGTGGTGCTGGAAACCTGTCCAGCTTGTATCCTGCCCTTGCACATAGTAAGTTAGGATCACTCCAGCACCCGCAGACCCTGAGACTGGGTTGGGATAGAAGATGGAGGGATGGAGGGATGGAGAGTGAAGGTAGATGGCCTTATTGCATTTGTGGAATCAATGTAAGTACAGTTGTAACTTATTTAATTGCAAGGTTTTGCTTTGTTACATTTTGCATCTTCACAGAAGAGCGAACTTTGTATTTAACTGTCGAACAGGTGTAGATACATTTTTTTTATTTTGAAGGCTTATATAGCCTACAAAAAAGTTGGGTTTATACCACAAGGTTGTGCAAAGACCAGGTCTTAATAAGTAGCAGCAAATCATTATTGCTACAGTGGATTTGTTGTAGTAATAAAGTAAACCACTCCTCCATGGTGAGTTCCATCCTCCTTCTTTGACACTTCAGATAACTATTGATATTTACTTTCATAATATTTACAAAAACATCCAGACGGATGATCATTATACCAACAAAGACAGTTTTGACGTTGTGTTCAATTACAGCGATTACTCTGGAGATCATCAATAAATACAAAGAGAACGGGAGACCCTTAAATATAAACCGCGCTGCTCTGAACCCCCCCCCCCCCCCCCCCCCGCCGTAAAAGGAATAAAAGAAGAATACAGCGTTTCAGCGGAGACGCCTCCTATGAATGAAAGCGGCCACCATGTGTTTGGTCACGTGACCACGCTGCGTGCGCAGACGCGACGTAAGTGACGTAGCGGAGTGGGCTTCGTTTTGGTTTCCTCCACTGACACAGTGATAAAAAAAAAACAAAAAAAAGAAACTGGAAGTCAGCCGGTGGCACAGGGGCTGTTTATCCAGGAAAAACTCCTTCAAGCCAGCGGCCCTTGTCGATCGAAGCAGCCTCGGTCGTCTCTGGGCTCAGAACTTGAGCCTTTTAACCAGGAAGAGGGCGAAAACTGCAGCTTGCAAGCCCACGAAAGGCTGTTGGTTTTTTTTTGTTTTCGGGTTTTTTTTTTTAAATTTTTGCTGTGGCTGTGTCGGAAGGCGGGGAATACAAAGCGACGTGTGGTTAAAACAAAAACAACAAAAAAATCATCACATTTTGGAGTCATCGGGGCAATAACGGGATTATTACAAAGCCAGTTCGTGCTGCTGTGGCTGGTCAGCGATAGTACATGGATTATCTGGTGAGTAAACAGCGAAATGCTACAGACTGGCTCCGGCGTTTGGTTTTTATCAGCTGGTTCCTGTGATGTCACTCAGGTGGGCATCTATCAACAGCCAGCACGAGGCGCTTCCACGAAACCACTTCCTCTTCCAGCAACTGTCTTATTGCTGTTTTTTTTTTTTTATTCTTTCTCCCCCTGTGCCAGTGTGTCAAGTGCAGCCTGTAGCTTTCATCTCTCGCCCATCAGCTGTAAACTAGTTGTGAATGGTTGACCCACAGACCCCGATCTGGTGTGCATGTGAAAAGACGATCACTCGTCTTAAAAGCTACACCCATCTGAAGACACTGCCGGTGCCATGAACCTGTTATTTAACCACAAAACTACCACTGCTGGGGCTGAACATAAAGCAACAATCAGTGTTGGCTCAGGTTACTTGGAGCCAAGGTGAGAGAAAGAGGTGGAAAAAAGGGGGTGAAGGGAGGGAAGAATTATCTGTGCCCTGATTTCAGATATCTGCTTCTCACCATCAGGTTTGTTTCCGTCGAGGCCTCTATACCAGCACTGGGCTGGGACAATAAGGTTTTTGGGCCTTTGCCCACATTGTAGGGATGGGATGGGTGCTGCTGAAGCACCACAACAATAGAGAGGAAGCTGTAACTGAATGCTTTGCCTGGGAATTCATAAAGCAACAGGGGGGGAAATGTGTACACACATTGTGTTGTCATCTCACGTGGAAGGCAACGGAGGGACTGTGTGACATGCAGAGGAACTTGCCCACCCAGTGTTATCAGTTTGTTTATGATGGGCCTCCCAAGATGTGAGACCCGGGAGGAACTTTGAACTCTGGAGTCACCGGGACTCTTCTTGAGGAGAGATTATAAAGTCCGAGCCAGCGACTGCCACCGGAGCGACTGTACGGTTAATCCCCGGCATGTCTGTGGCTTATGAACTTAGTGACAAATCTTGTGGAAAACAAAAGGGGCAATTTTCTCGAGTTATTCTGTAATCTCTCTTACATGTTAATGGATACTGGTCGGGAGTAAAGGGTAAACCTCAAAGCTGTCGCTGCAGCAGGACGTGACGGCCCTCTGGCAGCGGGTCTGGAGGGAAATTGGTATAACCTGAACTTCTACAACTAGTTAATTGTTGCAAAAACAGCGTTGCGACAATTTGATCTGATTCTACACACGTTTCAGGTGTACACGAAGAAGAGAGACACGTCTTCCCACTCAAGGGAAGTTTCTGTGACAAAACAGTTTTGTGTGGAAAGCCCAGCTGTAGCTCTGTGGACGCTGGAGCAGACTGCTTGGCTGTCCTCTGAGGTCAGGCGCTAAAGAGGCGAAGGGCCTCCTTTCCTGCTGTGCAACACTGGAGGCTTGGCACAAAACCCCGGACAAAACTATGTCCCTGTCCCTTCTGTAAATCATTAGGAACATGTTGGTGAAGGTATTAATCACTGACTTCCGCTTGTATTAAATCAAGTTTGATCATGAAGCATTGGTAGAATTAACGGTACGTAATCTGCATTTCTGTGTTTAATACGAAGTCAGGCAGGAGTTTTAACTCTTGTGGATGTCATTGGTGTCTGTGGTATGAGCTTTAGGGGGGGGGGGGGGGTTCTGTTTCAGGAGGACGCTTGAGAGTGTTGGAGGGACTGAACTTCTGCGTGGTCAGCATAGAGTTAAAAAAGGCCACACAAAACTGCAGGGCCGAGAGAGGAATTTAGTGCTCCGCTGCTGTGCACTGGTGTACCGAGTGGCCAAACTCTCGGCCCTAAATTGTTGTAGACGTCACAAGACAGGTCGCGGTGACTGACATCAAAGTGAAGCACTCCAGCATGTGAGAACACAAACGGAGCTTTGTTGTTTGTTTATTTTAAAAATACAGGCACGATCTCTAATCTTCACATGCTTTGATGTTGCAGATGCTACATTTGTAAAGATAAATATTATGATACACCTCATCTATTAATGGTGCATGGCTTTAGAGGTGGGATTAAACATTGTGGACATGTTCTATTGAGTTTTAGTAGTCGGGGTGTGAACACCAGGTATTTTTAGGCTTTTATGAAAGCTTTTGTGGAATGTAAATCATCTGAGACTGATTGACAACGGCTGCAAAGCATCGATCTGTATGGTAATGGTGGAATGTTCCGTATGCCAATAAAATGCTCCACACATTTACCTGTGTGACCCACATTCAGGAAGTGATGGGAGAAACAATTGGGAGCTAAAAGATTACATTTTTGAACTTTAGCCACGAAGAGGCGTGTAAAGAAGGCTGTTTATTTAATCCATGATATAACTGCCCAACCTCAGAGTTTCTATCAAAGATTTCGTCATACGTTTTAATGCCTTTTGTTATTTAAGTCGGCTATATTTGTTTTTACACTGCGCTTAAATCGGGATGTCTAAAGGCTCGTTCAGTCATTTTCGCTGTCTTGGTACACTGCTCAAAAAGGAACACATAATCATCACAGTCAGTCGGACTCCTGGGATATCAACCTGTCCAACCAGGATTCACTAAGGCCACATTGACACACACCTGGGTTTTTACAGAAACAGATATTTCCCCCTCTACGTTTACAAAAACAATCTTCGTTGACACGGAACTCCATATACACCTGGTTCAGAGCCACTATGAGCATGCCAAACAAGGGGCAGTGTCACGAGAAGCATGAATCCATAATGGCCAATCAGAATCCTTGAAAAAAAAAAACACGTGACATCAGTATCCGCCTACCCGCCTTTAGATGCAAACAGAGACATCGTTTTTTTTTTTTTACAAATATCCACTGTTGCTGAAGTTTTCAGGAATCCTCATTTGCAGTGACTAATAGCTGCGTTTGTGTGTAAATAAAAGGCCCAAACGCAGAGAAATATCAGCTTTTTTAAATACCCGGGTACATGTAAATATGGCCAGAGAGGGAATCTGTTCCACGGTGTCCACAAGTGGACATCCTCTTGAGTGGAAGTCCTCAGAGACACGGTCAGACCACGCTGGTGCAGAGGACCCTCCGTTTCTTCTGGTTCATGTGGCCGGAATATTTCATTGATGCTGAAATTACAAACCGTTTGTTCACTTTAATAAGACGGCACTTGTGCATCTGACATCAGTAATTATCAGTTATGATTTGGAACTAAACAGTTCCTGACATGCCGGCTTTCAGTGAGTTTGAAATGATTATTACAACAATCTGTTCACATTGTTGATTGGAGCAACAATTTTGTTGATTTGGTCTTCAATAGTGTTGGTTTTGGTTAATTGCCCTGTGTTTGTTTTAAACAATAAGAATAAATAGCTTATGTTGCAGGTCACAGGGTCTTACGCTGTCGTATTTAAAGATGACACACATAATCACAGCATTAATACAAATGAAACTGATGTGTTTCAGCAAAGAATTGATCATTTTTAGAGAGTACAGTGTTGGATTAACTTTCTTTTATATCGTTTCAGGATTTTCTTAGCTGTTAGATAAGTGATGAAATGGAGCTGTGCAAATTGCAAATTGCAAATTGCTTGCTGTTTATGTACTTATTGATCTGGATCAGGGTTCTTCAATCTTCATGAACAAAAGAGCTGTTGTTGCGATTTTCCACAAAATGAAATTGGTCTGGAGCCGCAAAACACATTCATCATCTGAAATGGAGCAAAAACTAAATATTGAAAAAGTTCAGTGTTGGATTCATGACATTTGATAGTTACAATTTAGATATATTTGATCAGGTTTTTTTTGTTTTGCGTTGTAGCCAAGTAGCTTTTTTTACTGTCACCATTTTAACTGTTTTCTTTTTTGTTTGTAGTTTTGGTTATTTTATCCCTTTTTAACAATCGTAGTTGTTTTAGGTCTTTTGCATCTTTTAGCTATTTTTAGTCAGGAGATTTGACCATTTTTGAAAATGAGTGTGGCGTGCACATAAAATAAAAAAAATAGAAAATAGATAAATAAATAGAATTTTCAGTAAGTTTCAGAAAAGGCTGGACTAAATTTAATGAGCTCACAATGTTTGAAACTGAGCCAGTGTGTCCTGAAGGCAGTGAAAGCTTGAAATGCTCGGTGTGGGTGGACTTGGCTGTGGTCTCGGCTTTCATCGTACACAGTTAGTGACAGACACAAGTGAAGAAATTGGGGGCCGACGTCTTACAGAACTTACGCTTTCAAAGCTTTTCATTCCTGAAACTTTAGGATTTCGTACGTTGATTTTCAATCATGCTAATTTAGACGAGATTTGAGTCATTCTCAATTTCTCCACTTGCGGGTCTCCAATTGTATTAAGGTCTGCAAAACTTTCCCACGTGCTGCAGTGCACTGTTTCTTTATTCTCTTGCGTAAAAGACCATTTTGAAGAGGGAGCAACGTCTTATTTTCATGCTGGAGTTGTTTTTGTCCTTGTTTGTGCTTAAAGTGTGAAATCTCCTTGGATAATTGTCATGAGGTTGAAAGCAATTCACTGCATAATTTATCTCGCTTACGGGAGCAATTAGCACAGAAGATGTTGATGCCCTTTCCTGAAGAATGTAGCTAAGTGCAACGCGCAGCACTTTTGGATCAAACTTGTGTGATATTCCACTTTAGGATCACGCCCCTGAAATAAATAGGAGCCTGCATGTGTTTGGGATGACAAACTGTTTTCAGGGCAGTTCTGCCCAAGGACTCACAGCAGGCTACGGCAGCTTGACCTCTCACAACCTCAGATGAAACGAGCCGTTTGGCAAGTTGACTGGATATAACGTGTTGCCATATGGGAAATAAAGCTCACGTTACGATTCCTCGGCTTTGTCCACTGCCTAAGTACGCTGCGCAAAGCTCTGGTGCTGGCAGACGTCTCCGGCAAGAGTCTTTTCTGACGCAAACACAAAAGTGACCAACCGTATCAGATAAGAGCACCAACAATATCAGAAATTATCTCAACCGTGTGTATACTTTTTTTTATTATTGGTGAATGGATATCGAGGTAATCATTGACTTGACTTCCCCGGTTGGGAAATCCGGTTCACTCCAAGTGCTCTTTCAATGGATTTACATTGATTTCAGTTTCCTACAGCTGAAGGCCAGATGGCTACAGTTCATTACATTTTATCTTTGTCATTTTTTAAGTAGAAAAATCCCACCAACTGCTACTCCATGACACATTTTTAGCCTGTGAGTTTGGTGCAACATCACAGCTGTTGATGAAGACAATATAGTTTCATATTGCATTGAGCATGGAATCATTTTCTATTGACGTTCATGTGAGTGGATCCTCCATCACTCTGATGAGTTTTAGTGGAGCCTTTTCAATCACTTCCTTAAATTTCAGTGCATTCAGAGCCTCTTTTTTTTTCCCAAAAGAAAAAATACCAAGTTTCTGGGGGAGATCTCTCATCAGTGGTTTATTTTTATATTCTCATTGTGTTCGAGAAATTGCTTGAAGGAATCCACAAAGCGACCAACAAGCAAAGATTGAAAATCAGTTTTATCGGTCTCACGAGTTCCAGGGAATCTCATCGATCTGCAGCCAGGCTGGACAGTATGAGGTTACATGCTGTTATATAAGAGCATCATTAGATCTTTTAATGTTTCTTCCGTCTTCTACTTCTTCTTTTTTTATACAGCTCGAAATCAATAGGACATAAGTTATGGACTGAATTTTAACTTGCTTGTTTAGAAATAAGAAAATGACACTAATACAAGCTTCAGTTATGGTGTGACAATACGGTGAGCACTCCACTGTTTCGCTGTGCTGAAAACCTGAATAAATAGTTCTAAATGAGGTAATCAGTTTCTTCATTCAGTGTTTTGTTTGGGATATGATTCAACAGACATCGAGAATATTTTCTGACCTCTGAGACAATTTCTAAAATGATTGGTTTCACATTAAAAGTTACAGCAAGCTATAATTGTGCTCTATATTTGTGGCTTTGGTGGTATTAGCACTCAGTTAATTCTGTTATTACCTCCTGAAGTCCATCTCTGGAATTGATTTACGCAGTAAATTGATCAGTGTTTATTCAAAAAAATAAAGTAAATAGAAGATCTTCATTTTTAAGCTGAAGTTTTTGATCTTAATGTTTAATAAAACATTTTTTTGCCTTTATTAGTTTTGTTTTATTTATCTTTCAATAACTCTCTCACAGACACATTCTTTTATATTGTTGTTTATTTGCTATTGCTTCAACTACATTTTTTCCTTACAATTGTGTTTCCCTACTTCCTATTATTTTATTTTTTAATGAATGCTGTTGTTATTTTACTTTTTGTGTTCTATATTGTCTTCAGTCATTGTGCATGCGTGTGTGGGAGAGTGTATTG
Organism: Blennius ocellaris; assembly: GCF_963422515.1. Classification (NCBI taxonomy): domain Eukaryota; kingdom Metazoa; phylum Chordata; class Actinopteri; order Blenniiformes; family Blenniidae; genus Blennius; species Blennius ocellaris. The sequence goes on from NC_137656.1 coordinate 8,842,816, forward strand.
TTTGGCTGTTTGTAGTGTGTGAAGCTCATTGTCTTGTATTCTGTTGCATTGAAACAGCTTTAAAAATACATTCTGCTTGATTGATGTTTGGAATTTAATAGAGCTGAGATTTATGGCCCATTATAAAAGCTTCTGTAGGTGTTAACCTGCAGAGAAGTTTAGTTTCCTGGTAGGCACACTTCAAATGTGGCGATAGGATGAAGCAAAGCTTCGAACCAGTTTGACAGTGTTCATGTCATAGTTAGTTCACAAGTATCTGATCACTAATGGGTAAATACTAAACATAAAAATGATTTTAGTGGGCGATGGCAGCAACTATACTGAGACAGCCGAGCTGGTCAAAGCAGACTATTTGAGCATGACTCACAGTTCTCCGTGAGCAGACTTCCGACAAAACGTCCCACAACATTTACTGCAATCCCCACGACCGCCGCGAGCTCAAGTGGTCCATCCTTTTTCATCCTCCTCTCCACACAGACAAGCGCTGGTTTTCATACTTCATAAAGCACTGCGTACAGTATGGACACAGTGTGTGTGGGTGAGTAATAGTGACTAATCCAATTTTGCTGTCTTATTCTGGATCCCGAGTTGTCAAGTGAGCCCTTAATCTCAGTGGAGAAGAGAGATCCTCACAAAGTAATCTGAAGATTGTGTGTGTGTGTGTGTGTGTGTGTGTTTGTGTGTGTGTGTGTGTGTCGGCTGATCCTTGTGGTGATATTTTTTATTTTTGTTCCTCCTCTCTTTGAATGAATAGAAACAAGGCAGCCTGTTGATGCTCTTCACCTGTAAAGCTCAAGTTTAAAAGAAGACTTGACATGATATGGACTGTGACATGGTGAAGGAGACGTCCTCATGTTTTCGACCCGGCACTGTTGTGCCCAGCTCCTTGTGATCCTCCTCTCGCCATTCACTTCACTCCAGAGGATTGGCTTGTTTGTTGCCGGGGGTTACGCTTGTTGTTGAGCACAATGTCGGAGCACATGCAGCTCTCTCTCGCGTTGTGCAGGATTGGGCTTTACACGGTAAGGAAAATTTCACAGGCGCGTCTCTTTTCTGCTGTGTGAAACAAACACACGGAGCTGCTGTGTGTCCGTGTGCGAGACGAGACACTGTTACTTTTCACCGTTGCTTCACCTGACCGGTGTTTTGAAACACACGATACTGACCAGCAGCGGGCTGCTGCTTCACTGTTGGCTGGTCACTGAGCGAAGAGGAAGGTCTGTTTACCATAAAAGGTTTATAACATATTGTTAAAGTGGATCTAAGATAGATTAGTCTCTCTTTTTTTTTTTTTTTTACTGCAGCTCCTAGCAACTGGCTTCAGGCAGTCAAAATGCATCATAGTTATGAATCGAGGTCGAACTGGGAACATTATCAAACTTGTTTTTGTTTGTATTGTGTCAGAAGAAAATGGATTTACATGAATGAACAAAAGCGATGTGTAATAATAATAGTGCTTTGATTATGGCATGTTAAATAGTTGTATTTTAACCAGGGCTGATGACTCATGTTGTGTATTGTCAGGTCTCTCATGTTATTCCCTGACCAGCTGGTGAAGCTTTTTCAGTGAACATCAACAGAGGCTTCTTTTGAAATCCGAGTGTTAAACAGTGAGCTTTTTGTTTTGTGTGCAATGCACATTTAACGATCTAGTTCATCCTCATTGTGTCAATCGTACATGAATTCAATGAGCAGAAATGCAGCAGGTGGATATTGAATTGATTAGAATTTGAAGTAACAGCAATGGTTGGTAATACTGTGATGTGACGTTTGGCAGGCAACATTCAAAAGAGCCTTTCTATTTTTTTCTTTTCTTTTTTTTTTCCAAGAAAGCGTCAACCAGTCGATTGTCTCATGGCTCCTGTGAGGCTTCAGCCTCTGATTTGCCTGCGAGATCAGCAGTCAATGTACTGCTGCTTGATTCTCTGGGGAACAGCTTTGTTGCCTGGATATTTAGACAGAATTCTACTGTGCTGTAGAATAAGTTGACCCTTTGGCATCCTCACTAAAAACAAACAAAAATATTATTTACATTTTTTATTCCTTTTGGATTTTTTTTTTAATAAAGACTATAGTATTACTTTGGGTTCCTGGAGGTCTATAAACAAGACTGCCACTTGGTGCCGTGACGTGTTGCATAATCCAGTTATTTCAGGACCTTCCTGATAATGTCCACAAAATGCCAACAAACTTAACATTTTTATCTGTAACTAAAATAAATGAAATAAATCCACACATTGTGTGTGGCTAAGCTGTCGTCCGCTCGTTCTGAGTAAGTTCAGTCTCATTGAGCAGGCCCTCATCACACATGTCTGTTGTCTGAAAGTATAAGATATAAATGTGCTGATACTGAGTATGTATGAATGTGGATCAGTGTAATTGTACGGCTTCCTTATGGATGTTCAGAGGTGGGATTCTCTTTGTTGGCTCGCCTGCATAGAGATTGAAACCCCTGCTGAGTCGCCATAATATCCCGCGCAGTGCTGTGCATGTGGGATTCTGTGCTGCACCAGTGCCGCGAGATGGTCCCACTTCTGTTGAAAGGCCAGACTGCAACGCAGACGGGCTGCGAGGGAAAGAAATCCCAAACCTTCAGCCGCCGGTGACAGACATTTGATCTCGACGGGGCCGGTGGTGCTGACGGAGTGTAAATCAAGATATGCCTTTACTATATTCTCTTCTTTGTCTTTCTTCTTTCAGGGCAAACATTATATCGTCCACCCGCTAAACACTTAATCCGTTTACTGCTGGTCTCAACTGTATCTGTATGGACAAAAGACACATGTTATACCTGGGGATATCACATCTTTTCCTGGTAAACTTTACAAAATAACAGAGTGCAGAGTAACACTTTTCTTTTCCCCAGGCTGCATTATACAATCTTATTAATCCATACTGTACAGTACTGCCAGTGCTTGCATTTTACATTCCCGGCACAGTTCTTATCTCACTTGGTCACGTACAACATCAGCAATATTTCTTTGTAGAATTTCATGTAATCCGGTCGTGATCTGGGATTGAAACCTGGGTTTGTGGAGGTTTGTGTAACGTGTACTCACATCTCTGACAAAGTGAGCCTCTTGTGTTCTTGTCAGAATGTGTTCTTCCTCAATGTTCTTTTCCACCTTTCATCATGATTGCCATGGAAATGGTACTTTTCCCCCCTGTTGTTGTTGTTGTTGTTGTTGTTGTTGTTGTTGTTGTTGTTGTTGTTGTTGTTGTTGTTGTTGTTGTTGTTGTTCTTCTTCTTCTTCTTCTTATATTTTTGTTTTTCATTGATTGACTCAGACTGTCAAAGTTCCCGTGGCCACATGCTGAGGGCATCATACCTGTAGCCATTAAAGGTCTAAGTGATCTTATTAGGCAGCCACTGGTCATCTCATTATGTTATTAATGGAGTGGAGAAATGGCACCCAAACTGTCGTGCTGGCTCGAGCCTCCGGGCATCATCCACACCAGAGTGTGAAGGCAGCTTCATGCTAAATTTGGAAAGAACCCGCCGAGCGTGCACGATGTGAATGACCTACCTGAAGATAACGTGTACATTGTAGCTCAGTGCTACTTAATGGCGCACAACCCTAAAACTGGGATCAGCACACATTGGTGGTTGTACTTTTAGTTAAACAACTTAAAACTAAACCTAAGCTCGAGGAAAACATATTGTAACACTTCTTTTTTTTATTGCACAGCAGTGAGAGGAAGCACCTGTTTATTTTGAAGAAATTTGGATTAAAGCACATTTTAAAAAAAAGTTTCACACGCTACAATTTGTGATATCTGTGTATCAGGAACTTGTATCCACTCTATTGATATCACTGAATTTAACCAGAGCAACAGAAACATAATCTTTTTTTTTTCTATAAAAGATCAGCTGGTGTATTTGGTATTTGGCCTGGAGGTTAGAGAAAGTGGACTTGGGATCAGGAGTTTGCAGGTTTGAATCCCACAGCTGACAGGTCACCACTGTGAGTCCCTGAGCATGACCTTTGACCTCCATCAGCTCCCTGGAGCTTCTATAACCTAGAAATGGGATCGGTCACTGCATAAAAGAAGGAATTTCCCCAATAAAGTATGATTAGTTATTTAGTTACACTCACTTTTCTGTTCTGAACAATGGCTGTGAGGAAGGTGCTATTGATGATAAATTTGTGCAATTTCAAAAACACATTTTTATCAGTTTAGTACATCTGCCGCCACAGTGGTAACACCTGCATCCTGTTCACCCCACTATGTAAAAAAAAAAAGGTGTTGTCTGCTTTTCCTGTTGTCTGTCATCCTATTGATATTCGTAAATCTTTATACAACATACCGTGTGTGTTCTACACACACGCGTACACTCAGTATTATAGATAAGTAACAGAAGTACTTATTTTGAACATTAGACAATGCCACTGTGCGTTTCTCATATGTTCACCATTTGTTTGGTGAGAGAACGACATCACTTATCATTTAACATGATCAGGTTCTCGCCAACAGTGGTACACGGCATATTTTTCTTACTCTAATATCTTCTTCTTTCTTAAGAACTTTAACACAGTTTTAACAGGTTTGCATTGCAGCTTGAGAATTTTTCGCTGTCACTTGTTTGTTTTTGTTTTTTTATCGCTGCTCGCTCATGAATACATAACCCCCCAAGGAGACCGGCTGAAAGACCGAGAAGAAGTTCTTGAATATATAACTGACACACACAGCCCGATGGCTTCAAAGTTCAGATGACCCTCGGCTCAGAGCGAAGTGGAGAAAAACACAAATAATTGACCACTCTCTGACATGTGACACAAAATGGTGAACCTTTAAATTTGCAAAGCGGTTTGTTTTCACACTTTTAAAAAACAGCAAGCAGCCTTGAGACTTCTTTCTGTTTCAAAAAGTGACACAAGTAAGTCTGCAACTGTGTTGAAACTTCGCTTGAGAAATTAAATGCTGCACAGTGCAATGATGCAGTTGAATTAATCTTATCTTTTGGTAAATCTTCAGCGACACCAACTACGTCGTATTATAAATGGGGCCCAATATGCATATAAACAGAGTTGCTGCCCTTAATACAACATTTTTGTTTGTCATTTGCACACTTCAGGTCAGCGTGAGCCAGAATGGCACATGGACAGCTGGTAGCCCTCAGGCCTTGTTGCAGGAATCACAGTATACATAAACAACATGTGAGTTATTGAATCTTTATAACAACTGTCACCCCAATGGTGACTTGTGTGAAAATGTAACAGATGTGATTGGAAATTAATTTCTACAAACTTGCCGCTTAATTTAAAACTATCAAGAAAGATATTTACCAGGTAATCGAGAGACCTGTTCATTGACTTGAAACAAATTGAGCCAAAGAAAAACAATAGTTTCCTTCTATCGTATATAATGATCGATATTGAACAAGTTTTGTGAATAAGTATGAAGCATGTAACTCCATTATTCAGAAACGGTGTCAACAAGTGCCTCGTCCATTACTTGCTAAACTTGAAGTAGCCCTGAGAGGTTGATGCCTCCTAGCTCAGTGGTTCCCAACCTTTTTTGACCAGTGTACCCCTTGAGCTGGTTTCCATGTGAAAAGTACCCCCTCTCTCGTGTGTGATTATTCGCCTTAATGTGTACTTATATTTAACCCTTTGTCTTTCTATCCAACTGCTCATTTAAATAAAACAATTATTGTGAGTGTAAAAACATACCTTTTAATGAGACACTTGCGCTTGCTTGACTTTCATAAGTCTTTCATAATTCCTTTTTTCACTGGGCTCCCCTGTGCCTGCGTCCGAGGCAACGGTAGCAGTAGCGGTAGCTGGATGTTTACTCCTGCCTAGCCATGCATCCATGTTTACAGTCGGTATGCAGCTAGAGTTAGCTAGCTTCGCGAATCGTGCGCGCCCGCAGCAAGAACGTGAACCTTTTTTTTTTTTTTTTTAAAGCGCGCCACTTTATAGTCTTTTCATGTTATGTGCATTGTAGTGTTACAATCACTGTGGACGAATTGCTACTCATGGAAAATAAACGTATGGCCTTACTAAAATTCATGATATAATACAATATAATATAGTATAATTTTTTTTTTTGTGTGTGGATACTGTAGGCCAATTTATAATCTTTCTGCGTACCCCCTGCAATACCCTCGCGTACCCCTAGGGGTCCGTGTACCCCCGGTTGGGAATCACTGTCCTAGCTTACTGTGGTACAGCTGTTTCTCTCTCACAGTCGAATGTCAATTAGCTTCTTGTCTCTCACACCCTCAAAACTTTCACGGAGCCAAGAGTAATGACCCTGTGTGTTGTGTTTAATCACATCACTGAGAAATCAACAATGAACTGTGGCAATACTCATAAACACACTGCGGATGTGACACATTTTGTCGATGTCAAACTGATTAAACCGAAAGTTATCCATTTTTGAGGGAAATCCGAATGGCCATCACTTCGCCTGTGTTTACAGTCGGACATCAAAGTCATCCTGTTTGCATGAAAAGGTATTTTTAGCTTCTTCATCGTGGGAGACCTCACAGGCTGAGTGTAGTTAATTCACCAGGACTTTGTGTTGCTGTTTATAATATATCAGACAATATCAGCATGTCACCTTTAAATGCTTTATGTTTCTGATTAGTTTCTCTTGAATCTCCAATTAATTTGCCAGGTAAAGTGTACAATAAAACAGTAGTTGCTAAAGATATCCATTTTTGTGTTTATTCACATTGAGCCTTTTTTCTTTAGTAAATGCTTTCTTTGAGCTCATATACTCTTTTTAGAATTCAGTTCGCTAAGCCCTTGGGACTCATAATTTTCATGAAGTTATTGTTTTTTGTGAAGGCTATTATGTCAGGGGAGGTTTTTTTCAGAGTAAATAAACCCTCCTTCCCATAGTCTGTGAGCAGCATACACTTAGAACTGACTTCCGGCCTTTTAAAAGGCAGGATGGGAGCAGCGATTGGCCCATCCTGGGCCGCGAATATCCCACACTTCAAAATAACCACGGGACCCGGTGAGGGTGATGACTGACGTCCACCAACTATCGAGGACCGTTTCCTACGGCCTGGCTCCCGGCCACTACCCGTTGCGTCAAGGACATTTTGAGAAGGAATTTGGCTCGGGTCATTTGGGAAACAACAAAGAAAAACTTCCTGTATGAGATATATTGGTTGACAGAGCAGCGCAATACCTCTGCTTTATTTAACAACCAAGAACTCGGAGTTCATTTTCATTTTACAGAGCCTCCGCCTTTTTCCAGTTGCACGGAATATGCAGTAACCACGTCCGTTCAGTCGTTTCTGAGATGCAATTATGCTCCGTGAAAATCTTAGCAGCCAAAAATAGTTGGATTTTCCGAACTCCAATTAAACACAACATTGCTCACTGTGCATCTGTTGCTATTACAGATGTTCCCGGAAACTAATTTCTCTACTGATTATAATCAAATATTGATTTTGTATTCATTTTACTTCCTCACTGTGGTTCTGAAAGTGGAACAAACTATTGCCACAAAGTCACGAAATAATAATATTTGCTTGTTTGAAGCTCTGTGGCCACAATCACTGACTAGGAATGGAAAAAGGAAAAAAAAAAAAAAGAAGAAGCAGAATGAAGGAAAGAATGATTGACCAGGACCGCAAAAGGGAATCTAAAAAACAAACAGGTGGCCACAAGCAAACATGGTATTTGCTCATCGTCTTTACTCCACATCTTTCCATGAGACGTTTTCCTGCACCAGAGTTCACTCGTTTGGTCCTATAATTGAGCTCGTGTGAAAACATTCTCAGTCTCGTCGACTCGTCTGAAAACAAACGTTTGAAAACTCCTTGAAGCGCGGACACTTTGCATGGAGCAGCATTTCATTGTGCATCACTGCACTGTGTAGTCACCTTCAACATCTATTTAGTTTCACACTTAAATGAAGTCTTGACCTTGAACAAAGTGAAGTGGAAAGCTTCTGTTGCAAGTTTTTTTTTTTTGTCTGACGAGCTGTGCTGGCCTGAGTGGCGTGGCTCGCTAACACCGCTATAGCAGCTCTGTGTACGTTGATACCAAAACGTTTTGATTGCGGAGGCGCTGTGACAGTTTGTGACCTGCACAGCCTACATGCTGCCTTGTTTTCATTTTAAACATGACGGGACCGGCGATTTGTGATGGTTTTGTGGGAGGATGTTTCTTCATTTCCCATCACTCTTGGTTCTATACTGCGGGGAGGGGAACTGTAGTGTCGGCTGCATGACTGTTAAACAGCGAGTTACACCTGAATAAAACGATAGGCAGCTTAGTAATCGTTTAGCAAACTATCTGTTTTCTGTATTGAGGCAGTCTTCAGATTCTGCAAGGTTTGTTTTTTTTCTTCATTGTTTGTTTTTAAAGTGATGAGCAAACAAATCCTGTGACCTTTACTGGTGTTTTAGGAAACGTTTAGGGAATTTTCCATAAAAGCCAATTAACTTTCTAAAATAACTTTTACTTTTCAATGTGCAGTAACTACAGCTGTGAGACCCTCTCCATCCCAAGCACTCACACATGAACTGATCTGTGCAAAAGTGCCACTGGCTGAGTTGAAATTGTTCCATTAATAACAAGAATTGGTGAAATAAAGTTCCCATGACAGGCTTCCATTCTGCAGAGGCGTCTGGTATAATTGTACGCCCACTGCCACTTATGCAGATCAAGTGAGGACGGCATTTAGCAGCTTGTATTGCAGCCGAAATAGTTCAATTCAAATGATTCGAATCACTGTTTTTACTGGATTCAGCTGAGTTTGTCTTGAGTGATCTCCCACAGTGAAGATTTGTCAGGATAATTCACTGTGCTGTTACTTTGAGTAAATTCAGTTGTTTGTTGATCTTTTTCAATTGCATTAATGTCTTCGGCTGGTCTATATTTTCTGAGGCCTCCCTTACAATGCTCTTGAATCTGAACCGTCTTCCCGCAGGCTTTTGTTGGCTGACGCCTTTACGCGTCTCTCGATTACACAAAAGTCTTTGTGCCCCTGACACGACGAGGACGCATCTTCACACCGAGCCCGGAGCCCAGAGCAGCTGTTTTAATATGCTTATCCCCAAGACATTGTAATACATAAATGGGCTGCAAATTCTTTCATTAATCCAGGCCAGAGGGCCCTTTCATTTTTACTGGTGGTTTTTTGGGGTGCCAGTCATGGTGACAAACCAAGTGGATTCAAAAATATGCAAACACAGACACTTTTTGAAGCAGTAGTTAGCGTTGTCATTTAAAACATTTTTTTTTTTTTTTAGATGAATCCAAGTTATTTCATTCCAGATTGTATGAGTGCGTTTAGGTTATCTAATGGCTGAATGCCAATAAAGCAACTGCTCTGGCAATTAGAACTATGAAATATGACACTGAAAGCAATAGGATCAATGGAAAGACGAGTTTCTCATGGCTGTTGAGTTCGCGGAATCTCCTGGAAGTGTTCGCGTATAAATATCATCCAAGGTTTGGTTCAGTCCATGATGCTGGTGAATGGGCAGCTCAAGTCTTCATAACCACCTTCATGTGTGACATTTTTTCAGCTTCCCCGTTCTGCTTGTCTCTCTTATCGTAAAAACACTTGACCCAGAAGAATGCTATAGCAATGTGCTCCACCCTGTGAGAATAATAAGTGCATTGGTGTGACATCTGATTCTTTACATACAGTCTGTGAGCATGACAATGACATCCATGCTATTTTATTTATTTATCTTTTTTTCTTTTGTCTATCCGAAAACCGCACACGCTGACATTTGAAGTAATTACCCTTTAAAAGGAAGAGCACAGAGGGTGGCAATCACTGCTGTAAGCCTGCATAATAAATATTAAGAAAAGCATAGCAGAAAGTGACAAACAAGAAGGATTACGCTTTCTCTGTTGTGTCGACTGATGGTATCCATCTCTGTGTTCAGTATTCAAAATCTTCTAAACCCTCGAAGCAAACTCTTATCAGAGCTTTGAGTCGACATTTGTATTCTATACAACTGATTTATTTCCCTTCCTGTGTGCAGTTTGCATGTGCTCCCTGTGCTTGTCTAAAACATGCATTTTACATTAGTTAATGACGAGTGTCACTTCCTCTCTGTGTTTGCCCTGTGATGGCCGGCCTTCACACTTCGTCACCTGGGAGTGGCTCCAGGACTGAAAGAAGCGTTGTAGAGGATGGACGCATGGGTCACACTTTGTTCTTCGTTCCCTTGCATCAGGACCCAAATATTCTAATCGAAAATTATATCTACAACCATGAACTTAGTTTCCCTCATGGCAGCAGTTAATAGAGGCTTCAGGTGCAGCCATAGAGCGTGGAGCAGTTTCACTGTCAGAAACCCACTGGCTGCAGTTTCTGAGGGACGTCTAATTATGAGAGCGGAGTTCCATGCTCCATTTACTATTTCTGATGGCTCTATTTAGCAGCAGCATATTTGTCGTAGTTAAGCAGCAGCAATCAAATTAGTCACTGTTACCAAAGGTGAAATCAGGTCATTGTAATATTAAATTATTTTTTTTTTACATTTTCTGAGCTGGAGATTCTGTGTTTGTCTGTCTGACCTGTGGAATGAAAATGCTAACTATCACTTGTTGCGAAACGAATGCTTTGTCCACCAGGCCCGCCCCCATGTAATCCTCTTTGAGAAGAATGATGAGATGCACCCAGGAGAAAGGCATTTCTCCACCAGTTTCTTTCATTGAGTGTCAATGTTTTTGACCCTTATGTTTAGGACGTGTCTTTTATGCCTGCTTGATATGTGCAAATATGTGTACATTAGAGGCGATCCTTCAGTTAACCTAAAGTGCTGTCTTGTGCTGTTCTTAGTTTTTAGAGACACTTATATTTATATGTTTCATGTTTTAACCATTTAACTTCTATTGAATGTGTAAATGATCCAAATATTGCAATGAAGACGTTATTTTTTTTTTTTAAACAACCGCCCCCCCAAAAAAAGCTTTCAGCACTAAGTGTCAACTAATTTTTGTGCCGAGCATGCTATGTAGGTCATTGACTTGTATTAGTGGTGAAGCTATTTGTGTGCGTCACTGCATAGGTCAAGTGATGTCACATCATCACTCTTCTTTCATAATCTCCTGTAATTTCGTGCTTCTGAAATAACTCCCATTCAGTCTGGGTGCGTGCACATCGAAGATCGATTTCAGGTCCAAACCAAGCTTCCAAACTGGTTCCAGTTACAGATTTTATATTTAAATGACATTTACACAGCAGTGTGGTGGATTTGGGGGGGGGGGGGGGGTAAATAGGCTTGAGTGGACATGGTTTGTATGACTGTCTGAGATGGTGATTTAAAAGAAGATCAATGGCGCCCTCTATTGGCGCATCATGTAAACAACCTCATGTACTACTCTTGATAAAATACTAACGAATTGTACTGACCAATACAACAGATATTTCAGGCTTGGATCCGTTTCTCTCTGGATTTCTGTAGACGATCTGACACTATTTATAGAACATTAGTGTTTGATTATACTATATACTATATTATTTGCAGAAAGGTGCAGAATTGTAAAAAGTGTGTTCAACTGATTTACATGAACTCACTGAATTTAAGCATTACAACTTCAATTTGTCACATTAATGGAATTAAAGTTAACGGTGATTTAATGACTTATTTCAGCTGCTTTTTTATTGAATGTCTTTGAAGCTAAAACTAAAGTAAAATGTGTTTTTAACATGGAAAAAGGCATGACAATAGGCTCAATGGTTCAACAATGATTTTGAATATGCAAAGACTCCATAAGGTGTCAACAAGTCGAGTCCCTGAAGTCAAGATACGTTTGAATGACATTTACGTTACACTTCCATTTTTAAAAAGTTGGTTTGTAAATGTTTAAATGTGTAAATGCATTATATGCTCCTAGAACTGTACAAGCTTTGATACCGTAAAACTAATGCAGTTAAAGTTGTTGATCAGATGAGTCAATTTCAGTCTTTCTACATGAAGTTAATGTCTGGGTTAGGGTTAGATAGGCTTGATTCTATTATGCCTGTAATTGTGACAGCTGCAATCTCTTCACTTGGAATCATTCGTTGCCGTGATTGCTTTGTGTAATTGTCCTTTGGATAAGAAAACTGAGAGCATTGTGCCGTACCTGTGCACTCAATCTGTGCAAATACTTGTTTTCTCATAATATCCCAGCTTTCCAGACTGACAAATTCACCTTACATGTGAGTGGCTGTTTTCATTGTTTTCCATGTTGTCCAAAAATGATTGGATGTACTGGTCATGGAATTCTCATGTAGTTTTGCTCAGCCGGATCAGCTGGTGTCCAAATTCTCCTCATATGTCAACCCTTTATTTTTCTATGATTTGTCAACATCAGACACTTTATTCAGCTACTGCTTTAAGTAATTTGACGATGGGTGGAACAATTGATTGAGTTACTTTATATTAAAATTATTAAGATTTTGATAGAAAATTGAGAAAATTTGTATATTCTTCGTATTACCTCTGGATGGAGTCATTAATCTGGTTGCATATAGCTCTTCCAGAAAGTTTATACAACCAGAACATATCTTACATTATGTGCATAATTATTTGGCAAGTTAAAATGTTGAAGTTTAATTTGATTATTATTCATTACAACAGTATGCTGACTCAATCCAAAATCTGACAAAACTTTGTCTGTGCACAATTATATTTCCAATTCACTCATTAATTTTTTTTTTTTATCTCACCCAAAGTGATAATAGGGTTTGTATCAGGTGAGGAAGTGGGGGTCCTTCATCTTTAAGACCGCTACTGTTTAACCATACAAATCATGGACTTCTTAAAGTTTTTTCCGGTACCACTTCTTGAAAAAAAGCATCTTCCAGAACCAAGCATTAGGTTTGGGGGTTGAGGTTCAGTCCACGACACCGGCAAATACATTGAGTCAGAGTTGAGCTCTGACATCACCCATCCAGCCCTAGGCCCATCTATTTGGTTAATCAAGATTTATGTTCTTCTCAGGAGTCCATAAAACCTTTTTGATTAATCTGTCTTTGGATATTTCTTGGCCTCGTCTTGGCGTTTCAATGTCTTGTTCAGTGGGGGTCGGGCCCAGCCTTTCATGGCCATGTCTCGGAGCACTGAATACGTTGCACTGCTGGACTTTCCAAGTCGGCTGGAGATCTTGGATAGGCCAGCTCTGTCAAATAATAGATTCCTAATAGCTTCACCTTTGATTCTTCTCAAATCTTTGGCAGTAAAACTGTGTCCTTTTTGCTAAACACGTTTCTTGGATCTCCGTTTGATGGGTCTGTGATCACAAGCCAATAACTTGGCAACTTCAAAAATTGATGCATCCCTCTGAAAGACTTTTTACAATTTCTGACATTTCAGAGTCTGTTGGGTATCTTTTCCGGCCAATTTCGCCCGAAGAGAAGGAGGTGCCTCAGAATTTGTGTTATGTTCAGGCCATACTCTCTCTCATTACACAAATGCACATCAGCTGGTTTGGAACAAATGCATACAAGTGACGACATGTACAAAATCTTCACTTGCATAATATTTGTTCATGCAGTGTATTCAGTGACTATTGCCGTTGAGGCTGTGGAGATCTGTTGGTTTTAAAATCAAATTCTTGCAACAACATTTGGCACTCTGATGCGTGGTTTTCTAAACTTGCACAAAATTATTTGTGAAACTCCTGTGACATAAGATGGAATGTGTAACATTTATTCATGTGTCCTCTGGGTGGAGCCATGCAGTCACGGATGATGTGTTCCTTTCAATCACCTGCACTTTTAAATACACAAATTTATCACAGTCACTCACTGAAGAGAGGGAAAAAAAACCCGTTTCTGGACGTACTTCACTTGAATAAACTTCATGTTGGCTCCCGTACCACCAGGACAGAAAACCATCAATTAGTTTTTATGTTGCATGAACTTCTGGATGTTTCAGTAGTACAACTTGAACTCAGACACTGTGCCACACAAATGCTTGGCTATTGTGTTTTACGGGTCGGCTGAGGTTACTCGACTCATTAAAGAAAATCCTGAACCGTGGTTTGTTTTCGGAGGCGTTAACAAGCGCGCTCATAAAAGGGATGTATGGAAACTGAAATTGGGGAAGTTTTTGTGGCATCATGGAATGTGAACGAAGTTCACATTTCTATTTTTTTTCTCCCCCTGACAGAAGATAAGCATGTTTTGTTCTGACTTATTTATTGGGTTGTGTCGTTTTCACCCTGCAGTGTGAGGGGCCAGAGAAAACATGAGAAGTTTTATGAAAGCCTCTGCGTCATCGATGATTACACAGTGAATGCATTCAGCCGGACTCTATTAAAACCATCCCTCCATGCGTGTTTTATTGTGCACTTTCTTTTCCTGTTCCTGATACCTGCCCTATATTCAATTTCCTCCAGAGATTTCACAAAGCGGAGTACTTCAATAGAGATGACCGGGCATTGATGACAACATTGTTTCTTCAAGGCAAAGCCAGTTAAACATTATTTAGGAGCTGCAGTCTGAGATCATTTTGAATATTGTTGAGAATTATGAACACCATGAATCCTCTTCTTCATTTCATAGGATAATATGAACCGTTTCCTTTCAAGTGACCTCCCGTGGGTTCTTCCTGTCATGCAGTCATTTCCCGAGACCTTTATCGTACATTTTCATACACAACTGGTAGGTAATATGGGCTTTCTGTGGGAAGACAGACCTCAGGAAGGTCTCAGACTATCAGACCTCAATCAGGTTGCACTGTGCGCTGTCATAGGTGAGTCTGTGATGGATCAGGGCACAGTCGGCCTTTGACGTTTCTTTCCTGTCTTTGACTAAGTAAACGTTTCCCTCTGTGCTCGGTCGTTTGTGAAAGCTGCTTTGCGCAATACTGCCATACGCACAACATCTGTCCGTCAGCCTTGGCTCTTCCTCTGTGTGTGTGCGTGCGCACACACACGTGCCTCTCTCCCATTCGTCTGGTGTCCATCTCTTCTTCCGGTAAAGTATGATTTTGTTAGTTATGTCGAGTCCTTGGCTCATGTTCTCTCCTGATCCCAGCGGGCTGTTGCACAGTCTCACATGGTGTTAATCTCCTCTGTCTTGAATGTAATTATTTGTTTTGCCATTTACTAGAGGCAATTTCTCCTCGGTTCATTTTACATATTTCAGCGAAATCCTGTGGCATTTGTAAGCCTGTATGTCTGCAGAGCACCTGTCTGAAAACTAAGATGATTCCATGAGATGATTCCATGAGACTGTTTACTGGGAAGTGTTATTAGGTTATCCAGTAGGTGTCAGGATAATGCAAAGCAAATATGAACTGAAGGCACACTCTGTAAAGAATGAATGCAGCTTAACCCGGGGTTAGTTGAATGCAAATAGCCCCATTGAAGGAAACCTTTTGGAAAACGCATGTTTTTTTTTTCTTCAAATGAATGAAAGTGTTACATGTGTCAAGCAGTAGTTTTACTTATCAGTGGTCATCTACTCTGCCTGGCCGCACATGTAGGTGAGCTCTCATAAACCAATAAGCTTTTGGTAATTATTAAAATATTCTTCACACCAAGAGCAGAAGAAATGTTGACCAGAAAAGGAGAAATTGAAAAATCATCATGTTGGTGACTTTTCTGCCATGATTAGCACTTGCACTGCCAAAAAAAGGAACATTTGAAAAAAAATACAAAATATATAGAGAGAGAGATAAGGACAAGCATGTTACATTACTTGTGCGATATTGTTTTCATTGTAGAGAAAAGCCTGTCAGCAGTAACTTAAGGCAGTTAAACTGTTTAAAGCGCGACACAAGTATATCTTATTGCGTTTTGGTGTTATCCCCGCGAAAAGAGGAAGGATTCATACGATGTGATATGTTTTCTGTCCCCTTTGAAGTGTGAACGACATGTGGACTCCATTGGCTCAAGTGAAACACTCTTTGTGTGGGATTTAGTCATTGGGTTTTATGTGGTGCTTGTCCGCACACACACACACGCACACGCACATGCAAACGCAAACGCAAACACACACACTTTAAAAAAATGTTTTTCCTGTTCAGCCCAGAGCCTTTTCAGGTTTCTCCACGTTTCACACACATGCATGCTTGCAGTGAGAAGGCACACATGCTTTTTGATAACTCCATACTCAAGCACAGTCGATTAGAAATGAAACTATGATGCTGATTTAGAAGAAGCTTACAGGCGCATCTGTTTGTGAATTAGAAACCGAACCACAACACAGGAGGAGCAACAATAATAGTACAAATCAGGAGAATTCAATGTTGTATTACAGCGAAAAGTGGTACTTTTCCTCAGTGACAGTGTTCTAGTTTTGAGATGAGTCAACACACTTTAATAAACAAGATTCCCTTAGAATGGCTGGAGAAAACATCAAAAGTAAAACAGGAAAGTTCATGGTCATTGTCACATGGATTGTTTTAAATGTATAAAGCAGGCTTCAGATTTTATGTTGCTCCTACTATAGCAGATTACAGGAAAACAAGTTAAGGCTGTTGCCTCACCCTAAACTCCAAAAAGATGAGAAACAAGCTGCTGTAAAACTTTCAGACTGCACCGTGTACCCACATAAAGGTTACTTAGGTACAGATGAACTTCCCTGACCCTCCCTGACTCGTGGCCAACGCTCAGCCCTCACTCACCCTGCGCAGCCGACATGTGAATATGCAACGCAAAAAACCTGTACATCAGAGTAAGCACATGTGTAGCATTTATTTTGGAATGAGCTGTGTAACTGAATGGTCTGACTGAAAACCATTTAATTCTGTATTAAATCATCTTCATAGAGTAGGTGGGGAGAAGGGGCTTTTGGGTTTGTTCCAAGATGTTTTCTCCCGTAATCAAAGAAATGACACCTATATCACAGACTTTTACTCTCACAGCTCCACTTGGTGGGTTTGGACCAATGAAAGCCAATCTGGTTCTAATTTACGATTGCATAAGCACATCGAGAAGGTTGTTTTTCAGAAGTTTTCTTTGCCGGAGAAAACAAAACAAAACAAAAAAAACGCTAAGGAAAACAAAATAACAAACAAGAGATCAGCTCCAAAAGCAAATGTGGTGTGCAAACATTTCTCAGTTCACAAAGGAAGGCCATTTTATGTAGCCGCCCCTTAAACCCCCCAACGACCATATCTCTCCACAATTAGTGGGAGGTGAACGGGTTTAGATGGAGGGTTGAGAGGGAGCCTGGTAACACCGGCGCCCATAACAGTCCCCCCCTACAATGAAGTGGAGCCTCAAATGGCAGATAAACAATGTACCTGAAGCGAACAGCAGGCAGTGATGGAGCCATTTGTGAGGGAGGTGGACAGAAACAAGCGACGATGGGTTGTCAAGAGCTAGGTGAAAGTGGATTTGAGGTTTTTGAAGCTGGCCCTCCAAAGAATCCGCCAGTCACAACTGTGGGGCCCAAAGCGTGTGATTATTAATTACTGATGGCTTCCCAGCCTTTGAAAATCAGGGGGCCGCAGACATCAGATGTGTGGAAGAGGCCTGTCATTACCATCACAGAAACAATGCTCGAATTTGGCTGTCATGCATTTTTGCCTAATTGACTGTTTTGATGCAGTTTTTTCTCCTCCATTTTGTTTTTGAGGCAGCACGGATGCCCCCCACTCTCTGGTCTTGATGAGGAGAACTTGGTGGGCTTTCAGCTTCACCCAGCAAGAACCTTCCGGAGGTTCTTTGATGGCAAGAAACGCCACTGGAGACCTCAGGGGCCCTCATCGCCCTCCATTTATGTATCGGCAGCATAACACTTGCATTTTTGATTCCTGACATGAAATGAGTGAGGAGGAAAAGTAGTGTATGAATGGCATACAGTGTGTATGAGTGAATGTATGTGCTATATGGTGAGTGTTTGTGTCTGTGGGGTGGTACTGTGTGTGTGTAAGAGAGGCTGCAATGAAAGGGGGACCCAGAAACCACATGAGGGGTCTCCTTATTTGCATAATTAACTGTTGACACTAACTGTGCTTAATGAAGGCCTATTGAAGTCATTGACCCTTTTACACAGCCAGCCCCTGGGAATGAGACAGAGGCTCCTTCGGCAAAGGTTAAAACAATGTGTCTGGTTAACTTCTGACAAACGCGCCGAAACGCCCCAAAGTATCAAAGATTCATGCTCAATAGAAAAGGTTATGGCACAAAGCAGAGTGTGATTTCCCAGAGTTGAAATACCACCAGATGTTTGGCGTCGATGTTTCAGCAGTCATTATTAGTTTTTTTTTTAATCCTACTCAATTTGTCCAATCACACAATTTTCCCCCAAATATGCAGGAGATTTATGCGTAATACATTTTAAATTCCAAAGAATATCGTTTTTGTGTTGATGTGGTTTAAATAAGCTGTTTTTTATTAAACAAAACTAGGGCTTCATCAGTCTACAGAAATTGGCAACCATAAACTAAAACATGGATTATTTTTTCAAAAATGCACATGCATTTGAGAAATCAACTTTACACACGCACGCAACACACACACACACACACACACACACACACACACACACACACACACACACACACACACACTTTACATGTTCTACATGTAGTAGTTTTATTAAGGTTCATTAGTTTCCAGGTATCATATATTTAAAAGCACCCTGTAATTGGAACTTGGCTGTAATTTTAAAGAGTTTTTTCAGCCTTTAAAATAGCACCTCAAATGAAAGCCAACAGTATGTAAACAAGGCTGTGGTTACAAAGAAAGAAGGCACTGTGGTTACAAAGTGTTGCAGCTGGTTCTTATGATGCGGAAACACCAGAAGATCATTTAGCTTATAGCCATTTTGTCTCCTTTATTTTAAAACCACGTTACTATTGATATTTTTGTTATTACAATATTTTTGTTGTAATAAGTTTTAAAATATATTTTCTTGAACAGCTTTTTCCTTTTCTAACCAACGTGGTTTAATTTACAAATATGCTCTCACTAAAGTGTACCGTGTCCCTAATGTGGTTGAAACATCTGTTGATTATTTTATTCCTGGACAAATCGAAAACTATTGAAATTCCCCCCAGGCCAAGTTTTGACTTTGAAGATGTCCGTGTATAATATATGAGCTTAAGCACACAAGAGTAATCGCTGTAAGAACCAGAGGAAGAAGGAATATGAGAAAGGGAAGACAAGAGTGTTTTGGGTCTCTTTTTGAAATTCAGATTCTCGCTTTAAAGTAGCTAACATTAGCAGCTTGACATCAGATTACAGACTGGCGAGGGTTAGGGTTAAAATTCCAGATGTACTTGCTTTTTTTTTTTAACTTACTGAGATGAAGGATTGACATGCTATTCACCCTTGTAAGTCCCATAATTGTATTATTATGGCAGAGCTGCTGTTGGTGATTTCCCTTCCAATGTTTATAAAAGTTGAAGGTGTTAATACATTGCACATCGGGCTGTGGTTTGGATTCGGCAAGAACTATGTGCTTTTCTGGAGACTGGAATGCAATAGTCAGTGAGTGTATGAAAGTAGGCCATATTGTGTGAGTGCTTAACATATTCTCTATGTAGCAAATCACCATCTTGGAAATAAGTCCCACTCTCCCATTAATAAACACAAAAGTGCCCAGCAGCGCATTCTCGTACCTGGGGTGAGATAAAGTCTCCTTCAGCTGAGCATCGAGATGCAAGACACCGAAATAGTCTATCTGATCAGTTTCTGAAAGTCTCTGGAAATGTTTGTGAAATATAAACAGTAAGAAAATAACTATTGCAGTTCTACAAAGAATGATATATTTTCTTTCACATAGTTGTGGTGTGTCCAGACTCCTTGTATGTGGTTTCAAATAATGACTCATGTTTTTTCTGATGATGTTAAAAGCCCCTTGGTGCTTTCTTGATGTCATTCAATAAGCAAAGCCCATACTCCTTATCTTCTTCAAAATGTCTTCTCTCTTATCTTCTTGGCGTCACTGTTGGCGTCAGAGGGAGGGTTGGGTTCCAGTTTAGATTGCCGACTCCTCAGTAAAATATACACCAATCTCTTAACAATCCCTTAGCTTTGCTGATTATGTTTTCACTTGAGAAATACCTTTTTCACGTTAAAATGACAAACAGTACAGGACACTGGCTATTCCTGTTGTTAGAATGTATTTTACTTCATGGATATACTTATTAAAACACATTTCTTAAGATTGTTCAGCCAATGTGTCCAAGTACAAGTTTGAATTGTGGCTGACTGACTGTAGTTTTATAGTTAATCATGTTTGGTCATATAAAACCACTATTCAATCAATTATCAACATTTAATCACTCTCTCTGTTTATCTCATTTGTTGTGTGACATTATTTGAAAATTAATAAAGTTACTTTATATCAATGGTAATGCAGTCATCAAACAAAATTTGCTTTTAGTTCTCTGACAGCCAATCAAATAGTTTACCTGAATGTTTTTGTCATTCATATGAGATTTAAGATGTTATGACTGACTCAAAAGGCTTAACATTTTATATTGGGTTCAGGTTAGATCAAGCCTTATTCTTTAGAGTTAATGGCTTTTCCATTTTGTTTGTCCTACAAGCCCCTGGAGGCCTATTTACCGTCACTGTTCAGGGTTTGCAGAACAGAGAGATTCACTCTCTTATGTCCTCAATAGTTCATCATAGACTGCACCGTTCTTAATCCGCACACACTGACGTGTTCAACAAGGTCATTGAGGACATTATGAACGATCCCTGCCTGTGGCCAGGCCTTGTTTGTAACATACGATGTGAGGAACAGTTTGCTGCGTAAAAGAATCAAACATTTTCTATATCCTGTGAGAATTTATTTCCATTGAAAGGGATTTTCCCATTCCCTCCACCACCCCACACCCACCTTCTACCCTCCCTCCTCCTCATCAACCTAATTCTCGGCCTCTGCAGAATGTATAAAAACAGATTTATTGTTTGGCCGGTCCCCATCAGTCTCAGAGGGGCCTAGAAATGTTTGATGAGGAGGGGTCTTTCACATTTAATGACAATGTTCTTAAGCTTGTAACTTTCCCACACTTGTTTCAGGGAGAACAGGGGCCCTCAGATTTGTTTTTATCGAAAATTGAGTTAGTCGTCGATAGATAGATGCTGTATGAAAATGAGCTATAACTGATGTAAGTGGGACAAGTACCCTCCCCATCCACCCATCCTTTTTATGTCTGTGAGATGGGGCGCCCCCCACCCCCCTTGGTTCTTGCACACTGGTTTCAAGGCCTTCAAAAGGGGGCCCCTCAAGCTTTGATCCTCTATATGGGTGCGGAAAAACATCTTCTTGCCCTACACTGTGCCCAGGAAACCAAAGTTTTCACCGCCGTATGCTAATGCACCCAAGCTAATCACCCTTCCCAATTACAAGATTTATATACCGTAATGGCGCCCAGTGGTACCCCCTTCAAACACTTAATTCTGTGGCCTCCTTATCTACCCTCTGGATATCCCATGGAGGAAAGGTGTCTTCAGTCTGTGAATGCAGCTGCCTTGCCACCATCCCAGCCTCTTGCATTCTTACACAAAAAGAGGGTAACATGAAAACAGTCCTGTGGGTGGGCCCCTTAATGCCGTCCCTCTCATTCTCTATCTAATGTACTTTTCCAGTAAATGTCTTGAAACACACAGTAGGTCCAAGGTAGGTTCCAGACAGATAAATGTGTTTTGGGGGCAGCTGCAGTCTCTAGCTGCCCTCGGCGTGTCTCATGGACCTGCTGCTGAGATTCTATTTCTGCGCTCAATATCTTTCCCATCAAATCCATTTCAAATTCCAACTATTATATAAGCAAACTCCCCCTGTGTGACTGATTTTATGCTTTGGAAACACATTTCCATTTATCCTTACATCTGTGACCTCCTTGTCTTAAGGCTGCTAAAGTTTCAACCTTGATAGTGTGGAGGGACACAAGGGTTATGAACTTTGTCGTAGAGGGGACATTTATAAAACAAGCAAACAAAAAAAAAAAGGTGTGAGCAATAATCTAGCAGAAGATTTCTCACCCCAGGCTGTGGTTTCCTCTTGGCCTATCTGATTGGGCTAAATGTAAAACCCGTGCAGTGCTGGCTGAACTCACCAGAGCTCTTGGATCCATACCAGAGTCTCCTCAGGTGAACTCTGGTTTTTGGTGGAGACAGAAAGAGTGAGGGAGAGGGAGCCAGAGTGAGATGTAGTTGCTTCAAAAATATGCAGCACTGTTGATTCAAGGGTTATACTTTACCTGATTAATTCTGTCTTTTTGTGGAACTCTGGCCATGTCTTCAATAATCACTTAGAATCCATACTGTGGTGCACGTTTAACAAACAAAAGGCCTTAATAGGCCATTAAACAACTTATTTACCCAATAGAACGCTGAATGATAAAAAACAAAAAATATTGTGTTCAGTATCTAATGGTACTTTGTACTCCAATAGAATATTGTATTATAATAGTATAATAAAATGTCAATCATATGTTGACTGCAGCACATAGACGTGCTATGCGTAACTTGTTCAAGGATATGTGTGAATTATAAGCAAGTATACTGTCATTGCATTATATACTATATTTGTCATTGTCGTATTGCAGTATTAAGGTCAAGTCCTTTGCGATGGCTTTGGGGTGATTGCATACTTTGTGTCTTGTGTGCAAGTGTGTGAATGTGAATCATAAGCAGCGGGCACTTACTGTCGCATCCAGATGGTGCTGGAAACAAACAGGACTACACTGTAGGACTCCTCAATAGGATCGTCTAGACTATTCCCTGACCAGACAGATACAGCCTCCCATCAACTTAGCGTTTGTCAGATTTATGGTAATGGTCCGCAACAGTCTTCCTGTCAGTGACGTCCAGATTTACAGCACTGACACCCCACTCCACCCCAACCCCCCCCCACCCCTGCCACACACATACACATATATGCCATCGTCATCCTAAAGGCTCCCTTCATCCCACACACTCCTGGAAACACAACGTCCCCTGTCTCAACCTCTTTCTATCTGTACCCTTATTTTCTTATTCGTAGCTCATTGCTACCAGCAACTCTTGCAGGCTGGGAGGCCTGGCTCTGTGCAACAGGGAAGATGTGTAAGTCCGTGCTGATGTGTAAAATATTGGTAAGGTTCCTATGAAGACCGAGGCCATAAAGTCCTTCAGTCTGCTCTACAAGCATCACCAATCTCAGTTAAAAAAAAAAAAAAAAAAAGGTTTCGGGGTGGCAAAACCACCCAAGCCCCCTCTGTCTCCTTAACAATAGGTTGTGTCAGGGTCTCCTGTTAATCCCCTGTGATGAAGCTTGCATTGGGGAGCAGGGAGAGGTGGTGGTGCAGAGAAGCTTGGGAAGTGGGGGGTGTGTGTGAAAGGGGTGTTAAGTTTTTATGGTTTTGGGGTGACTCTGAGATATGAAATGGTGGAGGTTTTTGGACTCATGAAGCAAAGAGTTGAGGGGATACATTGCTGGTGGAGTGCCACTGCAGGACGGAGGAGGACGAAGAGCTCCATGTCTGCGGATTAGCGTCGCCACCTCTTTCATGTCGGTGTTTTTCGGGTGGTAACTCGATCCTTGTGCCTGAACACTAGTGAGCCCAGTGGGAAAGGCTTCCTGACAGATATCCCGTCCATTCTCAGCCCAAGTGTTTTTCCAAGGCTGCTCCTTTGCCTTTGATCCTGCCTCCCTCACAACCAGGCAGGGTCACAAGCTACCATGTCAGGCCAGATAGGAGAAGGCTAAGACTGGGGCTGAAAAGGGAACCGAAGGGGAGAGAGGGGGAAGTGAGGTAGCCACTCCAGTCTGTTGTTCAAAACCTCCATTTATAGTTCAGACATGTCTCTGTCCTTTCAGAAAGTTGACTTGACTTCGGGCCGTAAAGATGAGGTGATCCCTTCAACAATCTAGTGTTGTAGACAGGCTGTATGTATTTTTTCCACTCTCACATGTTCCATATGTAAAATATCATGCAAGAAAAACGATGGCAGTGACACAATAAAAATGCCGTATGACCATATTTTATTGCACTTAGTTTATTGAGTTACAATGAATAATTGAGTTTCCACTTGCCGTGCTTATTGTTATATGTTCAGATGATAAGCTGGGGGGCGCTCTAACTTCACCCAGTGCCTGTGTGTGTGTGTGTGTGTTGTGTGTGTGTGTGTGTGTGTGTGTGTGTGTGTGTGTGTGTGTGTGTGTGTGTGTGTGTGTTCCAGTTTGTCTCCTTGTCCAGACACCTTAGCATCAGGGCAATAGTGTTCAAGCTCTGAAATGGGGGCCAGACAGACAGAAGTAGGATGAATGGATTGAGTAGAGGGGCGGCAGAGAGAGAGAGAGAGAGAGAGAGAGAGAGAGAGAGAGAGAGAGAGAGAGAGAGAGAGAGAGAGAGAGAGAGAGAGAGAGAGAGAGAGAGAGAGAGAGAGAGAGAGAGAGAGAGAGAGAGAGAGAGAGAGAGAGAGAGAGCTCTTCTGAATACGGAGAATAAGGAGATGATGTGCCTGCAAAACGGTGACAAGCGTTTTAAACCAGGTCTCTCCGTTTACACACACGCACACACACACACACACACACACACACCCACAGACGAGCCTGTATAATGGCTTGTGGGTTGTTTTGTCGACTTAAGTAAGACACGGTCTATTTCACCAGACGGGATGTTGAGCTGGTGCAGACAGGGTCATCTTATTATTTCTGAACGTCTGTCATTTCAGTCCAGCAGGCCTGTGTGATATCATATTCTGAGCGGTTGAAGTCGGCGGTAGACATGTTCAACATTCACTGCATCAAACACATTCCACACAACTGTGAGACACGAGACGGGAATGAAACCCATCGTCGAAATGTTCCAGTGTATTCTCTAAGAGTATGCATCTGTGTGAGTCCGTTTGCATGCACGTGTGCATGCATGTGGAGGTGTTTGTGTTTGTTCAGGGATCTATTTTTGATGCGGGGTAATGAATGGCACCTGTTTAGTGTCCTTAACTGGTCATCATTTTTGAAGTGCAGTAAATCTTGTGTTTCATCACCTGCAGCTACAGTTGAAAGCTTATCAGAGTTCTCACTGCCAAATGCACATTTTGTTTTATCTTGCAGTCGGAGTTGAAAGAAAACAGCTAATCAGGCCTGTAGTAACAAGTATCATGCCTCTGGTATCATCTCGTCTGAGCCTTCAGGGAGGGGAAAAAACTGCAGCCCTGAGACGCAAGTGGTGATAGCAGTGAAGGTTAGAAAAATAAGAGCAGAGATTGAGCAACTGGTTCTGCTCGTCTGAAATGCATTATGTTCTGCAGCTGAAAGAGAGGTGGTGGGTGGTTCGCTGAGGTGTTCTGGGAACCCGGCCTGGAGCAGGCTTTAGTTATTGTGGAAACAGATAAGCACGGGAAGAGTCCAGCGAGCAGACTTGTGTGTCGAGCATGTCTCTCTCACCCCTTAACGAGAATGGCATGCAGCGCGCCCCATACACCCCCTTCACTCACTGTACTGAGCCACACTGTGTCCCACTGTTCACCCCCCATCCAGCTTCAAAGCGGCAAATAACAACAACAACTGAAGGGGGGGTGAGAAGATGAATGAGGATGAATGAATGTGGCCATCCACTGCCCCCCCCCCACCCCCTCTTGCCCGCGCCCTAACTCCACCTCCCCTGCTCCCTTCTACGCTCCCTTCATCCTGTATGTCCTTCTCCGCTGCAGGCCTGTGTTATGACTGAGGCCGGTGTGTATTACACACATAGCTGTTCGCGCCACTCCTCCGCTGGGACGCCCATATAAAGGACTGTCATTTCCAAAGGTCAAGAGTGAGCCCTGCACGCAAGTGTTGTCCCGACACTTGGTCTGGAAAAATAAAAACGGCCCGGTTGCCCATCCGTGCCTTGTGTCTGTCTGTCTACAGTGGCTATGACTACCAGAGGCCAGTGTCTTGGATATCCTTTCTCTTTCCTCCTCCTCCTCTTCTCTTCTTTCCTTTTGGTTGCCTGACAGTTGTCAGGAAGGCAAGATACTCAGCTAATATAAATCTGCAGCCAAGGAGAAAACCACAGCTTGTTTTTGTTGTGACAGTCTATTGAAAATACCTTAAAGTAAATGAGATTTTGTAATTTAGATAGGACATTGTTAGACTCCTTGTTACCATCTCAGATGTTACAAACAATGCAAGTATATTCTGCTACCATGAACGAAAATGTGTACAAGGAAAGTGTATCCTGTAGGTTTTTTTAGTGCTGCGTTCATGTCATTTAGTGCTTCTGATTGACAAACTGTTCCCATACATTATGCTTGCTTTTGGTATCAGCACATTTCAACTTTCTACGTTTTGGCAGCACATTCCCATCAACCATAGTTTCCAGATTAACACCCCCCCGTTATTTTTATTTTCCTTTTGGCTAAAGTTCAAAATGTAAGCTTGATGTAACGCTGGGCCAAATGACTCAGTCATCAGGCACTTACTCCCAATAAATCACAACCCTATAATTTTTTTTTCTGTCTCAGTGGGAAGTTTTTTTTTTCTCCCCTCAGTGTTTTTTCAACGGAATGACAATCTGATACATGAATTTTAGTCAGAAATCCCAGCAAAAGAATGGTACCCCCCCTCCATGCATCTCTTTCTTTGGAGCGTCGCTGTGCATTTGTAATTTATTTGCCTGCTTAGGTGTAGAATGTATTCACTCTATTTTTACAAAACATTTTTATATCTGTACTTTAGCATTTATGTACGGGCTTAGTTGGATAACACTGCCCTGACATTTGAATACATATAAGGTAATCTGATGTTCCAGAACAACATTTCACTCTTTCTGGGCAAGACATTGCATCGATTTTGGACTGTCCTGAGTACTTCGGCATTAGTAGTTTGTGCACGACGGGGTAGATGTTTTAGTACTGTGCAGAAAAAGAACTTTATTCTGTTACTTTTGGCATTTATGTACATTCCTAAAGCAAACAAATCAAAATGCACCCACATGTGAGGGATCAGTCTTTCAGCAAATATGAAAACACCCTCAGGGATACTTGTTGGCCATGAGCTGCATGTATCCTTTGACATTTCCAAACTTGAGTTATTTCACAACTACAGCACGGAGAAAACCAGTCCATACAAATGGGAAGCTTGTTGATATGCCTCAATTTGGAACATGCTGTCATGCCACTGCCTATTTTTCTGTCCTGTGGTGTCTCAACGGTAGCCAGAGAGTACGAGAGTGAAACATGAACTAGTCTGCTGCGGTGGTAGCGGCTTCCCTCTAACCCACATTTATTACCTCTAAAAATACATAGTGGTTTTCTAAAAAGAGCCTGGCTCCTGTTCGGTCCAGCTACGTCAGGTGAACTTGTAACATGGTGGCCAATGACTCACTGGCAAAGATGTTTTCCTTTATATTTTTTTTCTACTCCATCTGAACCCTTCAGTTAGTAATGGCTCAGCTCTGTTCCTTGATCTTTTTCCATTCAAGTCCTATCAAGTCAACCACAGACATGTGTTAACAGTATGCAAATTAACAGACTTGAGGTCAGTATGCTCCACAGTGACATTGGATAGGCACTTTGTGTTTTGACTTTCGCATTGACTGAATAGGATCATCGCATCGGAAAAGTATTTCAGCGGAAATTGTACTTTCACACCATCGCTGCTGTTTCGACCTCTTAATATGAGGCCCCATATCATTGGGATGAGGATACATGCTGATAAGTTGAGTGTCTACTTGAGCTCTGGTTTGCTGCCAGCTGGCCTAATTATGTCAGTCTTGACATCTTTTCCAAATTTTAAAGTGGAAGCTGTTTTTTCCTCTTTTGTCATGTGTATTTTTTTTTTTTTTATCTGAGAAGAAAATCCAGTGTGTATCTGAGTATCTATTGATATTCATGTAACAATTTTTCTCCTTAACATAAAGCCGAGCTAATCATCTTTCACAACAACAGTGAGGTAATGTCTCGACAAGTCTTTCAGGGAAGCACCATTAAAACTTGTCCAATCACATAAGAGGCAACTCATCAATAAAGTTGAGGAGCAGGAGACTTTTTATGTGGAGTGTTTTGGCAGGCAGATTGCCCCGTTCTTAATGTGCAGGTCCCCTCATAAGGAATTATAACTGATCGGTCTCCATAGGTGATCGTCCCCCACCTTAACAGTACATTGGAGGAATTTTTTATAACTCAGGTGAATACATTTTCCATCTCAGCCTTTTTTTTCTGGATTCCTTAAGGATTTATGGAGGGACTCACTGGTCACATTTGAGTTCTGTCTTGGTGACACGGCACACTGAATCACTGAATGTGTCGTTGACATGGAGGAGGGCCGTGTCTCGAGGTAAGCAAAAGCTTTTCGACTTATTTATTTTTCTCCTGTGAGCCTTTTGACCAAGCTCTCCTCGTCAATCTTGTGCTGTCAAAGAGGGCCAGAGGTGGGAGCTGCCATCTTTCTCTCTCACAGGGGCCACTGTGTACGCAGGGACCCCAGGGTCAGGGCCTGGATGCTCCTTTGGTAACTGTTGTGAAATCTCAACTCCCCAGTGGGAATTGTCCTTTCTGTCTGCTCTCACATAGCCAGTGGGGCAGCAACCTTCTTTGTTGGTGTCTTTGTGGGGCACACTTGGGTCTAGAAATTATTTTATGTGGAGGTGAAGAGAAAAAAAAAAGCCATCCAGCTTGCAGCAGCTTCAGAGCTCTTCCAGGTCCTCAGGACTGACAGCACAAGAGTAGATTTCATCTTTTACAGAAATCCTTACACGTAGCTTCGGGCTGGGTAGGTAGCAGTCAGAGGTGGCAAGGGGAGAAGAGACAGAGAATAGAATGACCTCATCAAACCAAGTTTGTACATGTGTTCCTCCATCTGACACGCGTGTGTTTCTGATCTTACCGTTTTTCTGGAAGAGGAGAATGTTTCCTGTTTAAGTAGACTGCTGGGTTCACAGAGGAGTCGGGGGGGTCGGGTTGCTCAGCCGACGTCTGGTTCTGCTGAAGCAGATTCCCCACATCTCCATCAAACAGCAGCCTTGTTTTGGCACGACTCTGAAAACTGACCCTGGTGGTCACTGTTGTCTTGGGGTCCGTGAAAGAACTGAGACTGAAGCGCTGTGGGCTGATCTGTTGTTGCTCTTCAAATTGAACAAAGTAAAGGTTGCATCTTGGACCAATTTTTGTGTGGATTTAGCTTTTGCCATTTGTGCTTTGTTATTCCCAAGATGAGCACCAATTAATAATGAAATTACGGTATTTTTGTATTAAAGTTAAATCCTAAATATCCAGCAAACATGCATGATGTCTGACGCATTTCCATTCATCCCCTCTTTCATTTATTGTTTCATCTATCTGCTGTGGTAAACTTCTTCTCAACAATGTAGTAGTTCAGCCTTGTGTTTGCATTTAGTTTTTTCATTATGGCCTTTGATTGAACAGTATGTTTAAAGAGGGTCGTCCCTTGACATGAGCAGTAGGAAACCTTGTCTCGATGTTCTTCCATCTGAAATATGATATAGTAGATGGGTGAAAGACCGTGTCTGTGTGTGTGTGCACGTGTGTGTGTGTGTGTGTGTGTGTGTGTGTGTGTGTGTGTGTGTGTGTGTGTGTGTGTGTGTGTGTGTGTGTCTGCCCTGCCTTGTCCAGACTGGTTCCTGTCTTGCTAATAAAAAAGATCTCGTTTTAGTTATGGATACTGATCTCTCCACACAAGTTTAAAGATCTCATTCACGGTTCACACTGCATTTGCCCCTTAATGCCTCACAGCAGGCCCTCCAGTTCCAGGCCGTGATTCATGGAGTGACAGGTCTGCCTTTGGCCACCATAAGGGCCCAATCAGACAGGGTCCACATGCAGACAAAAACATGTTGCACCAGCTTTAGATGCATGCAAGTAACCATCCTATTCAATATATATATCGCTCCATATGACATAGATTGAATTATACAAGAACCATAGATCTAATTTTATCCTTTGTCATTGCCCATTATTTTTCCTACCTGTAGTCTTTGATGAAGCATTGTTAAAAACTGTTGGGATTGTTGGGGCAGCTGTTCCTCACTTAGTAGAGCAGGTTGTCTTCGAATCTCAAGGTTGGTGGTTCCAGAGCCCATCCTAACTTGCCCATAGACCAAAGTGCCCTTGGGAAAAACAGTGCCCCAATGGGTTCTTCCAATGTTCTTTGAACATATTGCATGACAGTTGTCAGATTTAGCAAATCGTGTTGAGACCATTTAAAACATTGGTTTAAGGTTAACTACATTCTCTCGATATCTTATTAGCCTGGATGTGAGTGATTATCAATGTCTGTGTTTGTCCTGAAGTTGGCAGGCAACCTGTCCATTGTGTAACCAGTCCAGTCTGTTTCCCCATGGACTCATTGTATGGTATCCTTTGTTTTAGTGTTTTCGGGCACTGTGCTGTAAAGGACCTCCACCACCGAGACCAGAGTATGATGTGGTGTGCATTGGCCTGACAGGTGCTGGAAAGACCAGCTTGCTCTCACGTCTCTGTAGTGAGGGCAGCGACGGCATCGTTCCTACAACAGGTATGTGCATGTAACATGTGGACTGAGAACCTCCTCAGTTCTAACCATGTCACCTTCCTCACATTATTATACTTCTGAAATTCACTTATGCTTTAGGAACATGAAGTTCTTTGGATCAGAACTACAGATAGATAAAACTATCCCAGTATTCCAGCTTTCCAATCGAGAAAAATCTCAGTATGCATTCCAACATCCCAGAGTTTGTGCCAGAATGGATGTCAGTATGTCACAGCCAGTACTTGGGGTTTTTCTTTTTTCCTGTCCTCCAGTCAAGTGGGAGACTGTTGTTAAATATGTCCAGAAGAGGACAAGGCTGTAGGGTTAGAACATCACTCTCCCAGTAGTCAACACTCTCCTGTCCATATAAGCAATACAGTCCCTGAGGAACACTGACATTCCTCCTTCCACCCCACACTTTGACAGCAGCGGTGTTGAGCTGTTGCAGAAGGCCCGTTTTAGGTTTAATCTTTGTCCAGTGGAGGATAAATATAAGGCAATTCCCGAACGTGCTGCTTATAACCGTTAGTGTCTGTGGCGTGAATGGAGTGAGCACCTGTCAGCGCCTTCTGCTGTTTGAGCTTCAATAGTTGAAATATGTAGATTACTTACCTAAGGAAAAAAAAAAAGCCGGTTCAGTGAACTTCACTGAAATAAGAAGTAGCTGTCGGCACTGGCCATTTCTGCCAACATTCAGAGAGAAAAAGCGGACATGAAGGCCAACAAGAAACGCTCTCCAGTGGTCCCCTTCCCTTTCAACTTGGTTATGTACACAGCTAATCTAGTTGTTTAGAAAATCTCCTCCTATTCATGAATGTTAACAGATTACGAATCCCCGCCAAGACAACTGGGCAACATTAAATCACTCATTTCAGTGGGTTTCTTGATGATTTCCTACTATTTCCCGTACATGGCGGCAAAAACAAGCCACATAATACATTAGTTT